>NC_060138.1:341137325-341501075 GCF_021461385.2 Schistocerca piceifrons | reverse complement strand
TGTCAGGTGACGGCAATGAACGTGAAGTTCCTCACTAGCTACTTTAATTCAATTGCATGCCTATGGAGTATCGTCTTAGTCATGTGAGTGGTTTCGTGATTTCCTGTCAGAAAGATCACTGAATGTAGTAATTGAGGGAAAACCATCATGTAAAACGGAAGTGATATCTGGCATTTGTTCCAGATCTAATAAACGATTCAGGAGACAATCTGAGCAGCTCTCTTAAACTGTTTGCAGATGGTATGGTGATTTACTGTCTTGCAAAGTCATCAGAGATTAAAACAACTTAGACAAGGTATCTGTATGATGAGAAAAGTGGCAATTGACTCTAAATAATGAAAAGTCTGAAGTCAGCCTCACATGTACTAAAAGGAATCCACTAAATTCGATTTACAGGATAAAACACACAACTCTAAAGGGTGTAAATTCAGATAAATACTTAGGAATTACAATTACGAATAACTTAAAATGCAACAATCACATGGTTAATGCTGTGTGGAAAGCAAACTAAAGACTGTGTTTTATTGGTAGAACACTTAGAAAGTGCAACAGGTCTATTAGATAACTTCCTCACTCTTCTGGAGTGTTGCTGTCAGGCGTGGGATCCATAGCAAAAAAGTTCAAAGATGGACAGCTCATTTAGTGTTATCGTGAAATAGGGGAGAGACAGCCACAGATATGATACATGAATTGGGGTGGCAATCATCAAAACAAAGGTTTTTTTTTGCTGTGGCAGGATTTTCTCATGAAATTTCAGACTCCAACTTTCTCTTCAGTGTGTGAAAGTACTTTGTCGGCACCCACTTACATGTGGAGGAATGTTCATCATAATAAAATAAGAAAAATTAGAGCTTCAAGGAAACATAAAAGCGTTCGTGTCTCCTGCGAGCTGTTCGAGAGGGGAATGGTATAGAAATAGCTTGAAGGTGGTTCTATGAATGCTCTGCCGGGCACTTAATTGTGAATTTCAGGGTAATCATGTAGATGTAAATTCTTCACAAGCTGGTGAAGAGGTTTACGTCTATCATGTATAACTTCTTCAAATGTGAATCTGAAAACGGTTCTTCTATTTTTGACATTTTGACGACTCGAGAATGGACCGCAGAAGCATGTGTTGGCAAGAGAACTGCACAGAGAACAGTAAACAAAAGTGTTGGAGCTGCAGAAACCTCTGGAAAATTTTTCGTGACTCCTGAAAAATCATCTAAATTGAAAGAAATCTGTAACACAAATAGATAATTTTGATAACAATGTTGTAAAGTGCTCCGAGTTTGAAATGTATTTGAGAAAGGAATACCCAACAGCACAAAAACTTGTTACAATTACGCCTGAGCAAATTGGCTTCAAAGGTAGTGCTTTGTCAATGTAAAGAATTTTAAAATACATTGGTTTTAAACAAGTTAAGGAGAGTGTTTTTAATTGAAAGAAATGTCATAGAAGCAGCACAAAGCAAATCCGTTATAAAGATGCACAATAAAAGAGGAGAAGGTATTTCTACAGTGTATTACTTTAATGAAACATGGGTGAATAAGAATTATTCCATAAATACCTGTTGGAAAAGGAATGATCGTACTGGCAGTTTTAAAGTTACCTTAGAAAAAGGTTCTCAGATACTTAATCTGCATGCTGGCTGTTCTTCTAATTTGGTTCCTCGGAGTAAACGTGAATTTAGGTGTGTAAGAAAAACAATAGTAATTTCCATTCGGAAATGAATGCTGTCACCTTCAAGAAGCGACTCACTGAACAATTCTTGCCATACCTAGTTTCGAAGTCAGTCATTGTAATTACTGTGCCAGTTATCATTCAGCTGTTACAGAGAATTGACCAAGTCTGAGCACCAGGAAAGGTTAGACAACTTTGGGGGTTTGCTGTGGCAACAGGTTATGTGAGATTGGTGGATTACAATCTTTGCCTCCCTCGTGGTGTCCCCACTCACTACTTCTGTCGTAGTTGTCAACCCTGAAGTAATTCTGGAATAAAAAATTCAGGATGAATTGTAACAATATTATAAAAAGGATAGTTGCTACTCACCACATAGCACAACTGCTGAGTCAGAGATAGACACAACTAAAGGACTGTCAGAAAATGGTCTGTCAGCCAACAAGGTCTTCGTCGGAGATAGAACGCGCACACACACACACACACACACACACACACACACACACACACACACACACACATGCGCACACACACACACACACACACACACACACACACACACACACACATGCGCACACACACACACACACACACACACACACACACACACACACAAAAACGCACACAATAAAAAAAAATCATGTGTGTGTGACTTGCATTTGTGTGTGTGTGTGTGTGTGTGTGTGTGTGTGTGTGTGTGTGTGTGTGTGTTTTCTATCTTTAACGAAGTCCTTGTTGGCCAAAAGCCCTATTTTTGGCAATCTTTTTGTTGTGCCTATCTGTGACAGCATCTGCACCATATGATGAGTAACTACTGTCCTTTTCATAATGTTGCTACAGTAATTCTGTATAGTCTATGATTCATGCCACCCACCATAACATAAAAAAGCCTTTTTCACCTCAGTGTCAGTACAATAGGCTAAAGAGACAAAAAATAAATAACAGGTGCCCACTTAAAAAAAAGAAATTATAAAGAAAGAATGAAAACTATTCTAGTAGAATTTCACAGCAGTATGTCCAGGCAGAGAGAGAAATGTTACAGAAAATCTAATGTTAGTCATTTTTAAAGTTGTTAAAACTCAAAAACTTCATGTAAAACGTAAGTTAAGAAGTGCATGTGGCAAATTTGTGGCTCGAGGTATGCAGAATTGACTGTAATGTGATGACTATTATACCAGACAAACCAGCTGCTCTTTTAATGTAGGTTTTAAGGAGCATTTGCAGTCACATAGTGGAACTGCCTTGGGATTGCAGTTAGCAGAAACCAGCCATACTATAGGGAGCATTGAGTATAATTTTGACATTCTCCACAGGGCACAAAAAGCACATGCTCACGATTTGTTGGAAGATCTTAAAGTGTATAAAGGCAAAAATAAAGAAAAAAAGGATCCAACAAAAGAGCTCAGTGGACAAAGCGATTTTGAGCCCAGTGCTTACTTGTTTTTGACAACATTTTATGTTAGTCATCTACCACTTCTCTTATGTGTATTTTGCTTTGCCATTGCCTGTTATAGCGTCCATTAGATATTTTATTTATTTTCTTAAATCAATCATATTACCTTCGTATTTGATTATTTGGTCTCTCTTTATATATTGTATTCATTGACTGTGATGTTATTGACTGGAACAAATTTTTATGATCGTTTTCTTGACATGGCATGTTGTGGAGTACAAGAGTGGTTAAGTTCCTCTGATCATCTCACTTGTGCTGTATTCCTGTGGTTACACCAACAGAGGGTGCTGAGTACTTACTTCAGTATTTTTGTTTCATCCATCTGGCTTCTTTCTGTAGTTATTTTATGATTATTAATAAATTATTTTGTTATCTCCTTAAACGTGATCTTGAATATTTTTTTTTTTTTTTTTTTATATAAAATCACTACAAAAGTGTCTCAGAATCACCCATTTATATCCTCACTCCTACCTTCTAGATGCTTCCTAAAGTCCATAAAGCCAGCTACCTAGGACACCTCATTATGGCCAGTTACTGTGCCTCCACAGGGAGGATCTCAGCTCTCGTGGACCAACACCTTCAGCCTATTACTCATGTACCCTTCTATATTAAAGATGCAAACTATTTCCTTCACCAACTTTCCACAGTTTGTATTCCTTTACCACCTGGCTCCCTGCCCATTACTGTTAATGCCATGTCCCTCTACATTAACATCTCCAGTGCCCAAGACATTGCCACCTTAATTCCCAACTATTGATTGACTCCAAACACAGAACCTCCTTCCTACTCACCCTGACCGACTGTATCCTCACTTACAATTACTCCTCCTTTGGTGGCTCCCCCTCCAGCACTACACAAGCTTTCTAATACACCACTACACTATCCTACTAGTCTTTTCCCTTACCTACATATCCCCCCCCCCCCCCCCAAAAAAAAAAAAAAAAAAAAAAAAAAAAAAAAAAAAAAGAAAAGAAAAAATCCCTTCCCAATCCCTACCCCTTTTCCACCCCAACTGCATAGTTCAGAGAAACTTGTGCTAGAAGAGAGTATCCAGATGGTTTGAACAGTGAAACAGCTGTTGAAATAATTTGTTTTGTGGTTTGTAGCATGTACAACAACTTGATGGTCAAGTTTGTGGTTTGCCACAGTTTGACAATGGCCCTTCATGCGAGTAGAAAATTGGTTATTTGTTGTGCCCACATAGAATGCTGTGCAGTAATTGCATCATAGCTGATATATAACATGACTGCTTTAACACATGACGCTGTGATTTATTGAATAATAAATTCCTGTGACTGGACTGTGGCGGAGGTGGTGGATGGGTGTATGGGACAGGTTTGCTCCTGTGTTGACCACAGGGGAGTAACTCATGTGGCGCAGGATTGGGAATAGAACTAAAATAGGGATGACAAGAACATTCCATAGTTTGGGTGGGTATCAGATGCTACATTGGATGGTATGAGTAGGATATCCCTCACCTCAGGGCAGGGCAAGAGGTAGTTGAAAGCCTGGTGGAGGATGTGGTTGAGCTTTTCAAGGCCAGGGTGATACTGGGTGATCAGACAAGTTGTGGTTGGTGGCTGGTTAACAGGTTTACTGATGTCAGAGGAGCAGATGGTATGGGAGATTTGTTTATGGATCAGTTGGATAGGATATTGTGTGTCCATGAAGTCTCTGGTAAGGTTATTGGTATATTTGGACAACTCCTCCTTTCCACAGCAGATGTGGCATCCATGGGGAGGGAGAAAGGGGGAGGCAAGGCTCTAAGGAAGAGACTTTTTAACATGGAATGGGTAACAGTTGTGGAAGTGGCTGTACTGTTGGTGGTTGGTGCACTTGATATGGTCAGACATATTTATGGAGTCATCTGAGAGGTAGAGATTGACATCTGGAAAGGTGGCTTGATGAGCTGGGAAAGAACATGTGAAGTGGATTTGAGAGTAGGTGTTGAAGTTGTGAAGGAAAGAGCAACGATTGTCCTTGCCTTGAGTCCACATCATGAAAATATCATTCATGACTCTGAACTAGACAGGATGTGGAGAGGTGGTGAAGGAAGTAGGAATGGGGGATGTAGGATGGGAAGTTACAGACAATAGTATGGAGGTGTTGGTAAAAAAAGGCAGAGGTTCATTCTCTGGGGGCATTTTAACCAGTGAAAATGGGATGACCAGTAGGGAGACTTATTGCTTTGGGTTTGTGGCATTTTACTGCAGTCTAGTCACAGGCATTTCCCACCCATTTAGAGGCAGGGCCATGTATGAAAGCAGTCATGTTATAAGTCGGCTCTGCTTCAATCACTATACAGCATTCTATGTGGATATGACAAGTAACCAACTTTCTACATGTATGAATGGCCACTCAAACTGTTAAATGCTGTAAACTTTGGCCATCCATTTACTGAACATACTGCATGCCTCAACACAAATGACTTCAACAGCTGCTTCACAATGTGGGCCATCTGTATACTCCATTCAAGCCCAAGTTTCTCTGAACTGCTCGCTCTCTCTCTCTCTCTCTCTCTCTCTCTCTCTCTCTCTCTCTCTCTCTCCCTCCCCTCCCCTCCCCTCCCCTCCCCTCCCCCCTCCCTCACACACTCCCTCTCCCTCCCTCCCCGCCCTCCCTCCCTCCCCTCCTTCCTTCATTCTTTCCTTCCTCGCTTCATTCATTCTTTCTCTCCTTCCTCGCTTCATTCTTTCCTTCCTCGCTTCATTCTTTCCTTCCTCGCTTCATTCATTCATTCTTTCTTTCTTTCTTTCTTTCTTTCCTTCCTTCTTTCCTTCCTTCCTTCCTTCCTTCCTTCATTCTTTTTTCCTCCCCCCTCCCCACCCCTCCAAATCGATCCCATCCCAGAAGTCTAACATGGCCTCAAGTAGTCCCCCAAGCCCTTAGGTCTGTCTCAAAACCTGACACCTGAATTCATCTCCCTCCTCACACCAGCAGCCCCCTGCACTTCTATCTTTTACCTACTTTCCAAACTCCACAAACCCTGTTCCATAGGTCTTCCTATGGAATTTCTCATTATGGCTGGGTACAATACATCTTCAGAATGGACCCATGCCTTTGTTGACCAACACCTCCAAACTATTGTCCATAACCTCCCATTCGGTATTCAAGACTCTGCTAACTGCCTTCACCATCTCCCCATAGTTCCTGTCCTGTTACCACCAGACTTCTTGTTGATTACTGTGGGTGTGACCCATATCTATAAACAGATCTGTTGTACTCCCATGTAAACTTGCATGGCATCTTATGCTATCTTATTAATGGTCGTTTGTAGGAATCATTCCTATCTGGAGAAATCCTACCTATCCAGTCAACACCTAAAACAGAGTTGTCAGATTAAGATTCATTGATAATATTCATGCTCTGGATTGACAGCCAGTTGCATGAATGTTACTTATATGGTATTGTGTAAATAAAATGCAATAAACAGGTGACAATATATACATGAGATACATGAATAATGTGACAGTAGTAATTATATTAATGTAGTATGGCACACCACTTTTATTTATAAATAAATTTTACAGTTGCAGTAATGTATGACTGGCCACCACATTTCCCAGTTTATATGTAATTAATGCTCACAGAATGTGGTATGTTTCCAATGTAACGTTTATTCTTTGTAATATAAATACTTGTAATGCTAAAACAACTACTTTACTGCAACTATACTTGATTCAAAATTTCAGTGCACCATAGATGTTAATATAATTGTTACTGTCATATTATTCATTTTATCTCACCCCTATGTTGCTCCTAGTATATAGCACAGTATTTACATAATAACATATAAGTAGCATTCACACAAGCTGAGTAATGCATCTGTCAACTTCATCTGTAGTATTATATGCTCATAATGTAAGGTTTGTGTTTTAATTTTCATTATGTTATGTTATTCTTTAAAAACATTCATACTGTGAAATCAAAGCAATCTGTATATTGTAATGTCTCTGAGAGAGAATGTCTCTGACACTGTTGTATTTATAAATCTGCAATCTTTGTGATAACTTCACATGTGGCAAATTCTTTTTGGTGTGTGTGTGTGTGTGTGTGTGTGTGTGTGTGTGTGTGTGTGTGTTTTGCTTTGCACAATATGGTGATGTCCAAATTACGTAAGTGCTGGATATATTTTGGAATATTTGAAAAATATTTTTGACCTGCGTACCGTAACCGCTTAACCTCACATATTTATTTACTTTGTATTTCATCATTTGGAGGTTAGTTATTTTCACATAGGGCACTTCTAACACTGTTTTCTACCATAGGACACCAACACACCAAGAATATTTTGCCACAGTGGTAGAATAAAAATCGAAAACTGACGATTATGTAAAGTGTATCTTGCAAATTATGTGAACAGCTGTCTGATGATGAACTTGCAGTTCGAAACCGGTTACAGTGCTATTTACCTAAGTAAATAGCAGTATTAATAGTGGCTGGTTGCTGTCTTCTTCTTTGTAAGAATTAACTACATTAATTGTACGCAGCCACGGTCTCACCATGTCAGTTTTAGACAAAATAGCATTAGAGTATCAATACTCCTCAAAAGCTTGTTCGGATGCTATTTCCTGTTAGGTATTTCTGTGCTACTTGCATCGGTCCACTACAGGTGAGAGGTTGCCTTTCCCTTATTTTATGTATTGCTCCATCCAGGAATTTCCATTACTGTTGTAAATGAATTTTGTGTATTTTCTACCTGTTTCCAAATGTATGATGATTCAGATTTTAAATGGTTTTCATGATTTTTATGTTTCAATTTTATTGTAGGTTTCCATTGGAACCATCAAGTTAGTACCTTCTGCACAGTACTTTCCCCTTCGGTTCCACTGCCTTGAAATGTTAATAGAACTATCAGCAAATTCAGGTGTATTCATACCTGTGTTGCCTTTTCTTCTCGAGGTAAGTATCATTATTTCTAAAAAAATTAATTACTGAAATTATAAGCTTTAAAATGATCCATATGTGTTGTTGCTCATTTATTGGAACTAAGTTGTTGTTCCAGTTATCACTCATAAGTTTGGTTTCGTGCAATTCCATTCCTGTCATTTGCCAGCCATCCTCTTCATTTAGCATAACTGTTGCATTATAAATCAACAACACACTGTCTTATAAATACATATTCAGGTGTTCCACTTTAAGTCTTCCCTTCAACATTCATTAAACAAGACGTTTCAGCAATGACTGGTGTTGTAATGTGTGTCCAACCATTCTCTCTCTCTCTCTCGCTCTCTCTGTTTCATGTTTGTTATTAGACTTCCTTTTCCCACTGAGTGAGGAAGTAATGCCTTCATTCATTCCTAATTTGATGAATGTATCTGATCTTTCTAATTTTTTTAATTCCTGTTGTTCCCAACTTTGACCACAACCTTTTGTGAAAATCTTTCTGTACTCAAGATTTTTAGTTTTGGATGTCAGCAACTATTTCTTTTTATAGAAAGCCTTTCTGCCTCATGTAATCCATCTTACTATGTTTTTCTGGAGTCTTTATGGTTTGTACTTTAAAGATGTCAAAATTTATCCACATCTTGACAATTCTCTTGCCCAAGTTTAACATTTAGCCACCTGATCTGTCCTCCTGCTGCACCAAATCCATCATGCTGATTTGCTGTCTGTGATGAACAACCTCCACACACATATATATATATATATATATATATATATATATATATAATGGAAGGAAACATTCCACGTAGGAAAATATATATATATATATATATATATATATATATATATATATATATATATAAAAACAAAGATGATGTGACTTACCAAACGAAAGCGCTGGCACATCGATAGACACACAAACATACACACAAAATTCTAGTTTTCGCAACCAACGGTTGCCTCGTCAGGAAAGAGGGAAGGAGAGGGAAAGACGAAAGGATTTGGGTTTTAAGGGAGAGGGTAAGGAGTCATTCCAGTCGCGGGAGCGGAAAGACTTACCTTAGGGGGAAAAAAGGACGGGTATACACTCGCGCACACACACACACACACACACACACACACACACACATATCCATCCACACATATACAGACACAAGCAGACATATACAGAGGCAAAGAGATGTGTGGATGGATATGTGTGTGTGTGCGAGTGTATACCCGTCCTTTTTTCCCCCTAAGGTAAGTCTTTCCGCTCCCGGGATTGGAATGACTCCTTACCCTCTCCCTTAAAACCCAAATCCTTTCGTCTTTCCCTCTCCTTCCCTCTTTCCTGATGAGGCAACAGTTTGTTGCGAAAGCTTGAATTTTGTGTGTATGTTTGTGTTTGTCTATCGACGTGCCAGCACTTTCGTTTGGTAAGTCACATCATCTTTGTTTTTAGATATATTTTTCCCATGTGGAATGTTTCCCTCTATTAATATCTAACTTAGTTTGTCTCTTCAGTATACACTGCCCAAAAGAATTAGGGGAACATAACTTTGGACATCTGCCATGCTCCATTGATCAATAATTGAGGACAAAATATGTTACCTCATTGTACTTCTATCTTTCACAAATTAAGTAGGCAACAAAATGTCATTTCATCCTCGTTCATTTACACATCAAAAACTGAAATGTCTGATGGGCATCAAAAGAAATTGGAAACAATCATTCTTACTGTAGTCCCATCTACTTTTCATTTAACTTTGAGAGATTCAGAAATATGTAAGCCCTCTGTGAGCATTTATCACTGCCTGACACCTATCTGGCCCACTCCATATAAGCCTATGGAGGGCCCCCATTAGTATCAATTCCCATTCTTCATTGAGTGATCTTGAAGAGTTCTTGAAGTGAAGTTTCTGGCTGAACAGGATCACGAAGAATATGTTGGGCTAACATGTCTTACACCTGCTCAGTGGGGTTTAGGTTGGGACTCAGTGTTTGCCATTCCATTACTTCAATGTCCAGGCTTCACAAGACATCCCTGACAATCAATATGCGCCACACAGAACCTGGTATTATCATGCATAAGAAAAAATTCACCATATGCAGCAGCCACCGGCAACATGGTCAAACAGGATCTGTTCGATTTATTGCATGGTGGTAAGGTGACTGTGAATGACAACATCCATACAGCTCTCAACACTGATGCCACCCCACACCATCCCAGAACTTAAGCCGAATCTGTCGATTTCCTGGATGACATCTGGTGGGCACTGCTTAGCTTGGCATCTCCACACATAAACTTGGCCATTACCGTACATCAGAGGAAATCTGTTTGTGAATAACACATTTCACCAGTCATGAAGTTGCCAGTGGACATGGGAAAGGCGGAATTGAAGGCATGCTGCGAGATGATGTCACGTCAAGGGGTGTACTCAAACAGGACGTGTGGGTAGTAAGGTCCTGTCTTGTAATCTATTCCTTATAGTACGATTGAACACTGTGGCTCCAGTGGCTCTTCTGAGATCATCTTGCAGCATTCTGGCAGTAGCTGTACTATGCCACAATGCAAAATTGGCTGAATATCAGTCTTCATGTGGGGTTGTATTGCGTTGGCGAACTTGTCCAACTTCCCTTGTGTATTGACCAGTATCTCTGTAGCACATCCAAAACCTGTACATGACAGGCGAAGGGACATTGGCATATGCAGCAACATGATGGAAAATCCATCCTTCTTGGATCAAACAGACTGCTCTTGCAAGATGCACTGCATTAAGATGTTGCACTGTATGTGCTTGGTTGAATACAATATCCACTAATGGCAACTGCCGTTGTGTACCTTACTAGGGAGCACTGGGACACCAGCACTCACTTCCTTTTGAGTGGTTATCTAACACTGTCATGCTAACACAGCTGACAGATGGTGAATGACTTTAGTTGCTGCGTACATTGAAAGCAAATATTTCACACTGTGCAATAAGACCACAAGTATCGCCTGTATCAAAATAGACTTAACGTACTGGACATTCATACATGTGTTCCCCAAATTCTTTTGAGCAGTTTTAGGATGACATCTCCAATGCGGTCTGTCAGAACTGAATTAATTATCCTTCTGTACCAGTATGGTATACCATACTGTATAAGAATGGAAAAAAATTCAGTCCAGTCCACATGATCAAAAAGTCTTCTGAATGTACGAATGCAGTATATGCTTTTTTGTTTTCCCTGTATCTGCCTTCTATTATTAGCTGCAGTGCTGAAGTAGCTTCTTAAGTGCCTCTACTTCTCCTAAAACCAAACTGCTCTTCTCATAATCTACTATCAGATCTCTCATCTACGCTTTGATAAAGTGCTGCTGAGTATTTTTGGCCCATGCACTGCACTGAACTTAAAGTTAGCGCGTGGCCGCTGCCCTGTAGACTGCTACATATTCTTGGTGATTTACTGCAGTTTATGTACTTCCCCACATCACAATACTTTAATTTATTCTTTTGTTTTCATTTTTGGTACACAATAAATTTTCTTTTAGATGTTTCATATGCATCCTGTTTATTCTTCATTTTTTGTGAGTTTGGTAATGTACGATGCCAATGTTCTGTTACCTGATATTTCCCAGTTAAACCTGTAATCTATTCCTTTTTATGTTAAGGATTAGAGTTCAGAATTAGGGTATTTCTATACTTTCTATTTGTAAGTCTGACATCAGGCATTCATTCCTAATAAAGTTTGAAAGGGCCATACAAGTGTCATTCACTTAGTCACTATAAACACATCAAGCAAAAGTCAGGTAGCCTAAAGCAGAACAGAACTCAGCAAGTGGTGACCCCCATTGTGATCAGTGGTATCTCATTCGAATCGAGTGATGGCTGATGAATGAATAGTATCGAGAATAGCCGAATAGTATTGAGAATAGCAATGTGCCTGCCACTATTCTGGCTGAATAATCCTGTCCTTTGGTTCAAGCAAACAGAAGCAAGTTCCACTCCCCACCTCCCCTTTGCAGGGATAACTAAGTTCGCATTCACAGTAAGCTGACTCAACAATCGATTCGTCGCTGAGGTGCAAGATATAAATTATGGCACCACTGGAGACGGACTCCTATCCCAAACTCAAGTAAGAATTGATTCAATGAGTGACCACATCAAAAGAGGAACATATATGGCAAGTTCTTACTCAAGAAAATATGGTCGATAGAAAGCCATTCCAATTTCTGAGATGCCTATGCAGTAAGGTCAACGCAGTCGCTGTGGAGCAGTCATTTGCTGCTGCCGATAAAAGTTATAGTTGTCTCTCAGACCTATATGCTGATGGATGCCATGGCGAAGCTGGCCAAACAAATATGAGATGCAATCGCACCTGCATAGATCAGCACAGTCGCAGCACTTGACAACAGTGCAATGCAATCTCTGCAGCAACAGTAGCACGGGCTGACCATGACTTATTTGAGGCAAAGATTGAACTATTGTGTGCCCAGGTCAGTGTGCTGTTGTCAGAGGACAGCACTATCAGTGGCAGAGATTGATACCAATGACCTTCAAGGAGTAGATCTTCTGGTGGTGTCGTGACTTTCAAGGCAACATACAGATTTGCTGGCACCGCTGGTGTGGTGATCAGATGAAGAAGTGTTCATCACTGTGCTCTCACCCACATACAACTGGTGGTCACTAGTAGGTGCAGCCGATTGCCAGACGTCCTCCAAGCACCTGTTTGTCACCAATAGAGGTGCCAGCATGAAATTCTTAGTAGATACGGGGCCAGATCCAAACAGCCTGCTTCAAATGTCCAGGCATCTTTGCCTGCCATCAACTGCCTTCCGTCTGATGGTGATCAACAGCCAATCAGTCGTGACATACAGTGGATGGAACTAAACCTTGAACTGTACCATTCATAGGTGTGGGACTGCACGGTCATGGGTGTCACTGAGGTGAGAGCAGACCTCATGGCACACTACTGACTACTTGCAGACATTGCAAATGCTTGCTTAGCAATCACTAGTTTCCACCACAGCGCAGCAATTCTTAATGCCAAGTTGATGCAGGCTTCTGGGGGTGACTATGCAGAGTTGTTAAGCAACTACCCAAGCTTGACCAGGCCACCTGGTGCTCCTAAGCAAATACCGCATGACTAAGTGCACCACATAAAGACGGCAGATAGACCCCTTGTAGTGTGTCGGCCAAAATGTTTGGCTCCAAAGCGCTTAGGCCAAATTTGGTTCTATGTTTTATGAAGGCATAATGTGGCTGTCTACAAGTCCGTGGTCCTTAGCATTACGCTTGGTGCCAAATAAAGGTGGAAAGGTGCCCATGCAACGACTATCATGAGCTTAACCCACAACATCTACATCTACATCTACATTTATACTCTGCAAGCCACCCAAAGGTGTGTGGCGGAGGGCATTTTACGTGCCACTGTCATTACCTCCCTTTCCTGTTCCAGTCGCGTATGGTTCGCGGGAAGAACGACTGTCTGAAAGCCTCCGTGTGCGCTCTAATCTCTCTAATTTTACATTCGTGATCTCCTCGGGAGGTATAAGTAGGGGGAAGCAATATATTCGATACCTCATCCAGAAACGCACCCTCTCGAAACCTGGCGAATCAGTGCCTGACAGATACACTGTACCATTTTTGAGGGTTTATAATTGTGTGTTACTTGGTTCCTGTGTATTCACTGTTCTGGAGCATTTTCAGGCATATATTCAGATACCAGTAGCCATGGAACATGTACTCAAGGCTGCCATAATAATGCCTTTTGGGTAATTTGGAAGCATTTTGATGACTTTTGGGTTATGCAACACCACTCAAACTTGGCAAAGATGTATAGACTCCATCCTCCAAAGGCTACCATACTGCCTTGCATATATTGATGATGTCCTAGTGTTCTCCGCCAACTCGGAACAGTGTCGACAACATCTGCAGGAGTGACTGGGTTATATGGAGTCATCCTGAATGTTGTCAAGTGTGTCTTTGGGCAGCCAGAGATGACGTTCCTTGACCATAAGATCTCTGCTGCAGGATCCCTTCATCGGCCTGAGAAGGTGGACACGGTACTGCTGCTAGCCTGGCCAACAGCAGTCAAAGATTCTTGAGTATGATAAACTTCTGTGGACGAAACATTCCTCGTGCTGCAGAGTTACAGGAACCTTTATGGTGGCACTATCGGGCTCAAAAGTTAGTAGCAAGTCTGTGGTGAAGTGGATAGGCAATATGTGTTTTGTGTGTGAGATAGTAAAGAAGAGCCGGGCCAATACAGCAGTTCTGGCACATCCATGGTTTGACGCACCACTAGCTGTAGTGATGGGTGTGTGAGCCATATAGCTGTCAGTGGAGCGCTACAGCACAAGAACAATGGTCGGATAATGCCTGGCAACCACTGGCACACTCTCCACAACAACTGTCGCACTTGCAGAGGAAATGGAGCACGCACAAATGTGAGCTCCTGGCTGTTTGGAAAAAATGGAAATGAAGTCCCATGCTTCTTTACAGAGCGTAGGGGAACGATGCGGGAGACCCGCACCGCCTTACTAGGCAAGGTCCTAATGGAGGTGGTTTGCCGTTGCCTTCCTCCGACCATAATGGGGATGAATGATGATGATGAAGACGACACATCACCACCCAGTCATCTCGGGGCAGGAAAAATCCCTGACCCCGCCGGGAATCGAACCCGAGACCCCGTGCTCGGGAAGCGAGAACGCTACCGCAAGACCACGAGGCTGTTTACCTGGTAGTAAAATGCTTTTGTCCTCAAGTCAAAGCATGAGTGCTCACAATTTATACAAACCACAAGCCATTGATGTTTGCATTCTGGTGGAACAGTGCCAAGTGTTCACCCAGACAGTTTAACCACTTGGGAGTTCATGCCTCAATTCACAAGAGGCATTAAGCACATAGCTGGAATCAACAATCTCATCACGGATTGTCTATTGCGTGTTAACAGTGTCTCCAATTCAATAGATTTTTCCACACTTGCACATGTGCAGTGAGAAGATGATAAATTCCTTATGTAAGTCAGCAATGTTACATCAGCATTGAAGCTACAGCTGATTGACATTCCAGGGGAAAGAATGCAACTGTACTGCAATGTCTCTCATGGCTGACCTTGTCCATTTTTCTGTCACCAGTGTTCAGAAGGCAATCTTTTAACACTGTCCATGAGTTGTGCCATCTAGGGGTGCATCCAACAATTTGTGTAGCATCTAAGCGTTTTGTGTGGCTAGGCGTGCAGAAAGACTGTGAGGAATGGGTCAGATCTTGTCTCAAGTGTCAACACTGCAAGATTACCCACCATATCCAAGTCCTAATCGCAGACTTCACAGATACCACCACTCACTTTGCCCATGTACATTTGGACATTGTTGAACTGCTTTGCCCATTGAATTGGCAGAGGTACTTATTAAAAGTTCACTCAGTTGGCCAAGTTTTGTTGTTATACTCACTGTAAGAACACTAGCTACCATCCGGTAAGCAATGGTATGATTAAATGCTGTCACTGTTGTTTGAAGGCAGCACTAATGTTCCTCAAAGAGATCTGGTTATCGGCACTATTTGTGGTACTATTCAGTCTGTAAACAATACTCAAGTGTGACATTGGTTCGTCAGTGGCAGAATTAGTTTATGGTGAGGCATTGTGTCTACTTGGTGATTTTGTCGACACAGACACATTAGAAACAGCCACACAAGATCAGCCAGAATCTTTGCATCAGTTGAGAGGGTATGTTTCCAGGATCCATCCTTTGGAAGCCTCACAGCATGGCGCACCACCCTCCTTCGCGCACCAAGATCTGGAACATTGTACGCAAGTTTGCTCTACACTGCACGCCCCATATTCTGGCCTGTATAAAGTTCTCCAATGACATACCCAAACAGTGGACATTCTGGAGAACAAGAAGGCTACAAGTATTTCATTGAACCATGTTAAATCAGCATATGTCTTCCACAATACTCCACTGACAGTGGCTCGACAGAGGCATCCACCCACCTCAGATCAAGACACTATATCATAAGCTCCGCCACTACAGCATCCGTCTACTAATGCAGCTCCTCCTCTGATGCTGATGACTCATTCTGACTGCCAGGTGTGTTTCTCGGCATGATTAGTCAATGCCAACACTTTGCTTCCGCCTAGGGGACTGATGTAGTGCCCTACACATCAGCCGCCTTGCATTAACTACTGCACGGAGCAGTGCAGTCTTCTTAGTAAGTGAATTGCAGCTGTCTGAACAGTTCTGCTCCCAGCCACCATGGGTACTGTGTTTTTTATGTTTCTATATGCTTTCTGTTTATTCTTTGTTTCTTGTGAATTTGTTAGTAATGTATGCTCCTTGCCAATGCTCTGTTAATCTGCTGTTACCAAGTTATAGCCTGTAATCAATTCCTTTTTGTCAAGGATTAGATTTCCAAATTATGCCATTTCTATCCTGTCTGTTAATAAGAGTAATGTCGGGTGTACATTCCTAATAAAGTTTCAAGGAGTCAATACAAGTGTTGTTCACTTGCTATGAACTCACTAAGCAAAAGTCGGTTAGCCAAAAGTAGTGCTCAACACGACACACATATAAAAAGATAAGTTCTAGGAGAACTTAATTTACTCAAGGCAACAGAGTAATACTGGTATAGTTTTGAATCTTTTTTAGTAGACTTGTATTCGGTATTTCATATGTGATGCAGTAGTTTCCACTGCCAAGAATATTTCTGTATCTTCTGTTCACCCAAAAAACATAATTTACACCTGTAAGTAGACTGTTTTACCTGTGACCTAGACTTGTATGTTTACTGTCTGTTGGGTGGGGGGTGGGGGGGGGAGACATTTATTTCTTAATAAAAAGGAAGTTAATGATTGTTTCTTACAATGGATTTTAAAGTTTCTGTACAGGTACTTGTTCTCTTTTCGTAAAATGTTTGAAGTATTTTTTTAAAATTATAGTGGCATTGTTGTGGTGCGATACCTATTTTCCAGCCTCCTGCAAATAGCACCACAGTCTTAGTGATATTATCAAAGGCACAGTTTTACAAATAGTTAATCTAAGTTTTTAATTTGAAACTAAATATTATATACTTATTAATTGTTTAAGGTGCTGACAAACTTTGATTTTAATAAGAAACATAAGAAGGTATCCATGAAACCTCTGGACTTCACATGCATTTTAAGAGTGTCCAAAGGCCAGTTGCAGGAGAATGGATTTAAAGATGCAGTCATAGAAAACATTTACAAACTACTCCTTCAGTATATGGCAAATGAATCTCACAGCATTGCATTCCCAGATATGACTGTTCCAGCAGTGATTCAGGTAAATATTATTTCTCAGTTCTCTCTTCAGTATATTATCTTAGTCTGATATGAAAGAGTCTTTGTGTTACCATTATCTTACTAATTCGCACCCCATTGAACGACAGACCTTTCCAAGGTGAGGTGGCTTATGGGTTGCAACAATATTGTAGTTGTACGGTAGGTGTAACCACAATGTAAGTATATCTGTGGAGAGGCCAGATTAACCCATGGTTCCTGAAGAGGGGTGGCAGTCTTTTCAGTAACTGCAGAGGCAACAGTTCGGATAACTGACTGATCTGGCCTTGCATCATTGGCCAATGTGACCTTGCTGTGCTGGTACATGGAATGGCTGAAAGCTTTCCAGAGAGTATGTAGGTCTACTTTGTAATATAGTGATGGTGGTAAAATAATCCCCAATTTGGATCTCTGTATGGGGACTGGTCAGGTGGAGTGATTACTAGAAAACACAAAACTGGCATTCTACGGGGTGGAACATGGAATGTTTGGTCCCTTGACTGGGAAGGTGGGTGAGAGAATTTCAAAAGGAGAATGGATATGATGAACTTAGTTGTAGTGGGAATTAGTGAATTCCAGCAACAAGAACAACAGGACTTTTGGTCACGTCAATACAGAGTTATCAACACATAATCAAGTAGGGGTAATGCAGGAGTAGTCATAATAATAAAAAGAAAATAGCAATATCGTTAAGATACTATGAACAACATAGTGAACACACAATCATAGTTGAGATAGACATGAAGCCAACACCTACCACCTTGGGAGAAGGTTATATACCAGCTAGCTCCACAGATGAAAAAAAGAGATTGAGAGAATGTATGATGAGACAAAAGAAATTTTTCAAATAAATAATGGAGATAAAAATTTGTTGTAGGGGACTGATATTCGATAGGAGGAAAAGGAAGAGTAGGAAAAATAGTAGAACTGGACTGGGGCAGAATTTTACACAAATCATAATTGAATAATCACCAATGCTTGGTTTAAGATTGATGGAAGAAGGTTGTATACTTACTGGCAAGCTTTTGATTGATTATAAGACAGAGAGTTTTACATTACAAGACATTTCCAGCAAAAAAAAAAAAAAAAAAAAAAAAAAAGAAAATGTGGCCTCTGGTCCTAACTTATTGATCGTGTACTGCAGATTAAATCTGAAGAAATTTCAGAAAGGTGGGAAATTAAGGAGATGAGACCTGGATAAATTGAAACAACTGGGGGTAGTTGAGAGTTTCAGATGGAACATTAGGCAATGTTGAATGGAAGCAGAGGAAAGGAATACAACAGAAGATAAATGGGTAGCTTTGAGAGCAGAAATAGTGAAGCAGAAAAAAGTGTATACAAACAGCTAAGAATGAAATTGACAGAAATAGGAAAATGGGTAGAGGGCAATGAAAGGCAGTAGAAACATGGATGACTATGGAAAAAATAGATACTGCCTACAGGAAAAGTAAAGAGGTCATTGGAGAAAAGAGAAGTAGCTCTGTTGATGTTAAGAGTTTAGGTGACAGACACTACTAAGCAAAGAAGGAAAAGCTAAAATGTGGAAGGAATAAATAGAGGTTCTTATAAGACAAGACGACTTGATGACAATATTATATAAAGGGACCAGTAAGTGAAAATGAGATTGGAAATAAATACAGTGAGAAGTATGTGACAGACCACTGGAAGGCCCAAGCTGAAACAAGGCACCTGTAGTAGATGACATTCCCTCAAAATTATTGACATTCTTTGGAAAGTTAGCTGTGACAAAACTATTCCACCTGGTGTGCAAGAGGTATGAGACAGTGGAAATACCCCCAGACTTCAAGAAGATTGTAATACTTCCAGTTTGAAAGCAGTCAGGTGCTGACAGTTGTGAATACTACCAAACAAGCCGTTTAATAAGTCATGGTTGCAAAATATGGACATGGTTATTTACAGAAGAACTGGAAATCTTGTTTATAACCACCTTCTGGAAAATAACTTTGGGCTCTGGAGAAATGTATGAACACGTCAATACTGACCCTATGTCTTACCTTAGAAGATAGATTGAAGAAAGGTGAACCCATATTTATATAATTTGAAGATATGGAGAATGCTTTTAACAATGTTCGCAGGCAAGTGCTCTACCAACTGAGCTACCCAAGCACGACTCACGCCCCGTCCCCACAGCTTTAATTCCACCAGTACCTTGTCTCCTACCTTCCAAACTTCACAGAAGCTCTCCTGCGAACTTTGCAGAACTAGCACTCCTGGAAGAAAGGATATTGTGGAGATGTGGCTTAGCCACAGCTTGGGGGTTGTTTCTAGTACGAAATTTTCACTGTACAGCAGAGTGTGCGCTGATATGAAACTTCCTGGCACACTCTTCGAAATTTTGGAGGTATAAGAACAAGGTACCTTTGGCTTGACATATGTGAGCAGCCCATAGTGGCTTGCCTTGCATTTATTATTTTTTTAAAAATTTTTTGTGGCTAATACTTTATCGCTTGATTTTATTTTATATGCGACATGCCAATTTGAATGTTTAATTTCTGATGAAGGCACTCAAAGAAGTGCCGAAACCAGGTCAAAAGACTTAATTTTTGTGACCGAGGGCTTTAATTGCTTTAACTTCGTACTTATGTGCCTAACATCACATCAAATCATGCATTGTTAACTGGGAATACTCACGTGTCAGAAAAATAGTATTATTGCTAATGTCACAAATGTCGTGCACCCCAAACTCACACTCCATAGAACCTCCCAGCTCAACCACCCATTTGCAGAGTATAGTGCTCAATGCTCTGCACTTTGTGAACAGATAATCACAACTCATGCCATTGCATAATCTGCCCCCACCCCCTTCCCCCTGGCTCTTGATCTCTGAGCACAAATTAGTTTCTGTGAACTAGCCTTAGACATACCGTATTGTACAGACTATTAGACACAGTTTTTTTCTTCAAAAAATTGCCTCCAAAATGCAGGTGTATCTTATACTTGAAATTAATATAAAAAATGCAGTGTTTTAATTTAAAATTCCTTTCATTCTTAAAAATGGTCATATGTTCGATGTCGCGAGAAACCTGCCTGTATGGGATTCAAATGGCAGCAGCAGTGCACCTGTGCAACGAATATGAGTTGCGGGAATTCACAAGCTTGCTAACACTGTCTCCCTCCTAACCTGCCATCATAAAACAGAACACTGTCTAGCCTGCGACGCATCATTGCAGTCTACAGTGCCAGGAACTTGAACTGAAAGTGAATTTTTTTATCAGTAATAGTACAATACTTTTGTTAGTAGCTAACGGCAATGTAGGAAAGGACAGATTGCTACTTAGTGTGAACAAGACACGTCAAGTTGCAGAAAGGCAGAATAAAAGACACTTACATAAAGCTTTCGGCTACAACCTTCATCAGCAAAAGAGAAACAAGCATCATTTGCACAAACAAGCAACCACGTATATGACTGCCAACTCCAGCATATCAGATCGGAATGCCAGTATAAAATCAAACAAGTGTGTCAGTGGATAAAACAGTTGTGGTCTAGAGTGAGAGAAGACATTATTATTAAATCTTTCAAGAAGTGCGACATAAGTAATGCTCTCGATGCCAGTGAAGACTTTCTTATATATGAAGAGAACAATGGTGACGATGAAGTCGAAGTCTGGATTGGTTCGGGAAGTGTGATCGGGCAGCCGAAGTGGTTAAGGCGTCTGCTCGCAGTAAGGAGGAAATCCAGATTCAAGTTTTCATTCATCAAATTTTCATTTGTCACAAACAGCTGATGTCAATCTAGATGCACAAAATGCGAGTCCATTTATAATATGGTGTATTATTTCATCCTCAGTGTCTGTTGTGTCCCTATGTTGGTATTGCGTTCTTACCTAGTATCACATGAATAAGTCCCTTAATTTGAAAAATCTGATGATGTTGCATAAAGCAGAGGAGGACTGTCCCCTTATATGAAAAGATCCTATAAATTTTCTCATAGAAACAATTCTGTAAAGAATGTGACCGTTTAGAAAACACGTGCTAAATTAAGTCTGTTTATTTAGAGTAAAATCGATGAAAGATGAGAATTATATTATTTTTGTGGGCTGTGATAAGCATTTCTTGTCCTAGAAAATGTTGAGTTACTGCCTGATATATGCATAATGTTTTCATGTTGAGTTACTGCTTGATATATGCATAGTGTTTTCTTTTATGTGCAGATAAAAATGTTTCTGAAGAATTGTAAAAATCCCAATTATTGCAAGAAAATGAAACAAATTTTAGAAAAGATAGAAGAAAATGCACACTATATTGAAGAGGAACGAAAGAAAGTATCATTTGCACTGTCTGACAAAAAAGCAGTAAGTGCTTGGGAAAATGGTATAAAATTGCAAGGTACGCCTTTAGCAAAATTTTATACCAGCTGGAACAAAATGAACATACAGCAGCTAGCTAAGAAAGCAACAGATAATGTAAAGGTATGTTATGTTTTTCACATTATTGGAAATACCTTTTCTGGTGAAAACTTTACATGTCCTAAAAATTGATGTGTGTAGGCTAAATACATGATAGCAGTTTAATAATATCATTTCTTTATTAGGAACTCTTTATTAATTTGTAGCACATGACGTGTCATTTATTATCAGTATGCTAATGTTATTAGGAACATAAAGTTCAGCTTTTCATCATCTTTGGAGTGTTACATGCGGAAAATCTATAATGGTTAGTTTGAAAATGAAACAATCTTTGATTGTTGTCAATTCATCATCATTTTTTGGTATTCTTATAATTGCTGTTTTTCATTTGGCATTTCAGTATGCATGTAATATTGTCTGAAAAGCTAGATAGCAGGTGGTTTTTGGACATGTTACTCAAGTTCAGTCATGTCTTTAAGAATTTAGGTCACGTGGTTGAGCATAGTCTTTGTAGCTTGCTCTCTATTATAAGAAAAACTAGTTTTTCAGATCACAATTTTTATGACATCATATCTCCTGAACTGGATTTGTCGTAAAATAATATAATTGTGTATGTACATTTGGTAGTACGTGTGGATACTGTCTGCAAAGTGTGTTGCAAGAAAAGTTAATAGTACAGAAGTAATAAATTCAAATGTTGTGCCTGATTCTGGAGTTTGACTGTATGAAGAGCGAAAACGTAGTAAGCAAGAACAGCGAAAATGTAGTAAGCGATAAACTGTCTTTCTTCCGTTATTTTTTGGGGGAGGGGGTATGTCAGTGCAAAAAAAGTATTTAAAAAATTTGAAATTAAGTGTAAAGTCTGTTGGAAGTCACCAAGTGCTCTTCTTCTCAAATACTGAATAAATATGGGCTGCGTAATTTGTGCACAATGAGTTAACCTGCCTCAAGACAAATACACAGTTTCCAACTTTAATACTGTTTGTGCTACACCTTTAACATAAGATCGTAGCTCTTAATGAGTAGATTGTGGCAGCATCCTAATTTTTTAAATTAAGAATACTGAAAAGCAAATTTTTGTTGCTCCTGGAAGCCATTGGATAGGCAACTTGCAACCCGAACTAGATAGACATTTTATCTGGTTTGTAATATAGATGTTTTTATCTTTTATAACCGTATTTAACTGCACTTGGATGTTGGATGCACTTGGATGTTGGATAGAGGATTTTGACATTTCTCTTTAGGTGACTGGCATGGATTAGTTAGCTCAGTAACAGGTGAAATGCATTTCCAGTACTAAGTTGTAGTGTGGTTCTGATTATGTGTGAAACTGTATGATCAAATATTCTATAATTTGAACAGCAAGCTGATAGTCTGATTCTGTTATGATTTTCTAGAGGGATTATCTTCTAAATTCTCATCTGTCAAGTGCCTCTGTTAATATAAAACATCCAAACTGCAATTTAATGTTATTTCTATTAACTTGACTCGCAAGAAGTGTACTAAAAGCTTTACAGAATCGACTAGTAACAGAATTTTCTACCTACATTTGTAAATTTCTTTACACCACAAAAGTTAACAACTTTTGTGTTTTGTTTGCATTATTATATTTGATTCTTTTATATTTTGCTGTGGCATCAAATTTCAGCTTGGAGATTACAACATCCCAGTTATAAAGAAGCCAGTTAAATCCACAGCAGGCGACGATGATGGTCCTGTGGAGCTGTTTCCATCCGACGAATCTGATGCAGATGAATTCTTTGGGTAAGAAGGCTTTGGGCTATACCTCCTGTACTGATTTTCCCTGCAGTTCCTGTTTGTTAGTCCTTGCTTGTTGCTGTGAATGTCCGTCCCTACATATTAACATCTGCTTCCTTTCCTAGCATCTTCCTGAACTCAGACCCACCATCTTATTTATAATAATTTTGACTAACCAAATCCTGATCCTTAATTATTTCTCCTCCAAAGTCCAATTTTACAAACAAATCAACAGAACTGCCATGAATACTCACAAGACACCTTCCATTACCATACCGCGGTCGAGAGTCATTGATATCTTGATGGTCTGTGTGCATGATGAGAACAGCCCCTGCTTATTTCTCTAGAACTTCAGCATCCATTTCCAGATTCGCTTCACGTGGCCATGCCTAATTAAATGAGCCTTCACCTTCCATACTGTACCATAAAATTTCTCTATCGACATAGAGTTCACCGACCACTTTGATAGTTATTATTTGCGTCAAATCAAAACGTTGTCCCTCTGTGGTTTGAGGTCTGTGCAGATGTGGATATCCGTAGCAATAACTGCTTCGCAGATAAGAATATGTAACAGTGCAAGCATCTGCAGGTATACCTTCAGATATCCACAATAATAATGACTTTGTGGTTAAAATTAAAAGGACAAAGTTAGTTTTGCAATTTTTTGCTATGTATATTATATGCTATCAGTGATAATGATGATAATTATTTTTGTTTTCCACCACTATTATTACCCGTTTAGTGTGGAATGTCCCGTTGTTGGCTTCAATGTGCAGTGTCCTGGAAAGGGTAGATGTGTTGTTGATGTCTGCAAGGGCTAAAGATGCTGACATGCCCTTTTTTTTATTTTGTGCACATTTACACATGCATCATGTTGCTGCCATACCAGCAGCTGGCTGATACTGTTGTAATTTATGTCTCACTTAAAGTAAAAGAGGTCACATAAGCAATTTCAATTGCCAAAATTTGTCAAAAAGCTATACGAAAACTCTTTGAGGTAATGTTTGCTTCATGGCATGCTCCTGATTGTGTGTCACATAACACACACATAATATTATGAAAAAGAAAGTTGCTGCTCACCCTATAGCGGAGATGGTGAGTTGCAGATAGGTACAACAAAAAGACTGTCACAATATAAGCTTTTGGCCACCAAGGCCTTTGTAGAAGATGGACAACAAACACACATACACAAATGCAGCTCACACACACAACTGCAGCCTCTGGCAGCTGAAACCACACTGTGAGCAACAGCAGTAGTGCATGGTGGGAATTGCAACTTGGTGGGGTAAGGACAAAGAGGAATCTGGGGCGGGGAGGGGGAGGGATAGCAGGAAAGGGCTGGGGGATAGGAAGAACTGCTGAGGAGCACACAAGGATGAGAGGGAGAGAGGGTAGGGCAGTAAGGTACAGTCTGGACGTTAGATGAAGGGCAGGGAAGGGGGGGAGGGGAGGTTTCAGAAAAGGACAGAATTAAAGAGACCGGGTGCATTGATGGAATGAGGGTTGTTTAGTGCTGGAATGAGGACAGGGAAGGGGCTGGATTGGTGAGAAAAATGACTAACGAAGGTTGAGGCCAGGAGAGTTACAGGAACGTAGGGTATATTGCAGGGTGGGCTCCTACCTGTGCGGTTCAGAACCTGGTGTTGGCGGGAAGGATCTATATGGAACAGGCTGTGAAGCAGTCATTGAAATAAAGGATGTTATGTTGGGCAGTGTGCTCAGCAACAGGGTGGTCCACTTGCTTTTTGGCCACAGTTTGTCAGTGGCCATTTGTGCAGACAGACAGCTTGTTGGTTGTCATGCCCACATATAATGCAGCATAGTGGTTATATCTTAGCTTGTATATTACATAACTGGTTTCACAGGTAGCCCTGCCTTTGATGGGGTCGGTTATGTTAATGACAGGACTGGAGTAGGTTGTGATGGGAGGATGTGTGGGACAGGTCTTGCATCCAAGGTCTATCACAGGAATGTGAGCCATGAGGTAAGGGGCTGGGAGCAGGGGTTGTGTAGGGATGGACGAGTATATTGTGTAGGTTCGGTTGATGGCAGAATACCACTGTGGAGGGGTGGGAAGGATAGACCTCCCAAAGTCTCACCGTCCAACCACAGAGAAGCATTCCCCCGTAACTGAGTATCACTCAGGACTGGAACAACTGAATTACATTCTCTGTGAGGGTTTCAACTACCTCTCATCATGGCCTGAAATGAGAAATGCCCTGCCCTCTATCGTTTCCACTCCTCCCACAGTGGTATTCCGCCGTCCACCAAATCTACACAATACTCATCCGTTCCTACACAACCCCTGCTCCCAGCCCCTTAACTCATGGCTCCTATCACTGTAATAGACCTAGATGTAACCACTATGCTGCATTATATGTGGGCGTGACAACCAACAAGCTGTCAGTCCGCACGAATGGCCACCAACGAACTGTGGCCAAGAAACAAGTGGACCACCCTGTTGCTGAGTACACTGCCCAACATGACACCCTTCATTTCAATGACTGCTTCACAGCCTGTGCCATATGGATCCTTCCCACCACCACCATGTTTTCTGAACTGCACAGGTGGGAGCTCTCCCTGCAATATATCCTACGTTCCTGTAACTCTCCTGGCTCTCACCCATCCAGTCCCTGTTCCCATTCCAGCACTACACACACCGAGTGAGGTGGCGCAGTGGTTAGACACTGGACTCGCATTCGGGAGGACGACGGTTCAATCCTGCGTCCAGCCATCCTGATTTAGGTTTTCCGTGATTTCCCTAAATCGCTCCAGGCAAATGCCGGGATGGTTCCTTTCAAAGGGCACGGCCGACTTCCTTCCCCGTCCTTCCCTAATCCGATGAGACCGATGACCTCGCTGTCTGGTCTCCTTCCCCGAAACAACCAACCAGCACTACACAGCCCTCATTCCACCAATGCACCCAGTCTTTTTACTTCTCTCCTTCTACGCACACGACTCAGCATCTGCACTATATGTAGCAACTTTCCTTTTCCTATATTATTACTTATTAACCTAACAAATGTAGTAACACAATTCAACATCATGACGACTTAATTTACATTTGATAAATAAACAACATTACTAACTCTAACAATATGCAATATGTTAAGGCTTCATTTGACTTACCAGTGTAGCGGAAATGTTCCACAGAAAGCATAATAAAATTCTTGTCATCAATTAGAACAGAAAGTTGTAAATTACAAAACATATCAAAAATATGACAGGCTATGTTTTATTAAAAAGTGTTCTTGATCGACCGCAACTTTCTTAGTAAGCGGAATGTAAATTACTGGGACTGACTTCAGCTAACAAAAATTTAGGTCAGGGCATTGCTACCATCAGACCTCTAATGTACCGAATGGGTTTAAATGCTTTGACACCCTAAATGTAAGGCAAACCTCTGTTATGAGGAGGCTTATTGATCACTATTTTATGGAATTATAAATTGTTTTACCAGTATACACACATGACCGCCAACTGCAGCATCTTGGGCCATAATGCAACTATCAATTGGGATGCAAGCAGCAATCTGGATGGAGTGGGGAAAGGGAATGGGTAGTAGTGTACATGGCATAGTCCATATCAATTCAGGCAGGCTAGGAAAAAATTATACCTTTGTAGTCTCAGATGATACTGAATTTAGCATATGTTAAAGTGAAGGACTAAGTAAGAAACACGATTTTTTTTTTCCTTAAAAAAAAACTGCTCTGAGATACAGCCTTCCAAAGATGACACTGCACATACCATTTTGAAGATGCGAATTTTGGAAAAAAATTTAAAATGCTGTATTTCTGGAACAGTGCTAGATTTATTTATTTTTTTAATTTGAAAGCTAATTGCTTTATGATTACAAAGACATCCTCCATTTGGACTTACCTGTCAAAGTTCTTTTACTATAGTGTTCTGAACTTTTTTATAATTTATGGAAAAAGAATTTTCAAAAATACCAATCCATAAAATTTTAATTTTTTGTCTGTTGATTAGTACCATATAGTTCTACATTCCCTGAAAAGAAGAGCTTCCACTTTTAGGTTGAACAGATTTTATAAACATCTGAAATTTTTGCCATACATAAAATCTGTTTTATTATCATTTAACAGGCTCATAAAAATCAAAACCTAGCCTTATTTAAAATAATTTTAGTTTTGAAAGATGAGTAAGAGACTCATTTTCAAGCATTTTAAATGGTTCCAAAATGTGTGTGAAAGGTCCAAAGACTTAAAGGTTTCAATTTATAAAACTTCTGTGCACTCTGTTTTGTACTGAAATTAGCCAGTCAATGAACTAAAAATGTGTTCTACTGCTTCAGTATCTTCCTATATCTGTTGAACCAAGAGGAACTGGAGCACTTCGAGTCTTCAAAATATTGTGAACAGGGAGTGAGCACTGATAGCGACATTGCTGTTCTTCAGCTGGAAACCTGTATCCAGCAGCTGGTCCATGTGGTAGCATAAAGTTCACTACAATGTCATTTAACTCATAACTGTTGTCTATTAGTCTCTGCAATCCATCAGTCACAGTCATACACACACACCACAAACTCCACCTTCTCAGGTTGTGAATCTGAATATTATCCTGCTGTTTCTGAGGTGTTGGCCAAATGAACGAATTTTCTTCTTTCTTGCTCTTTAAAGGGCATGCAAGGTGAGTTCACCAATCACTTTGAGTCCAAAAATGTGTCTTCTGAATTCCTTTCACAGGAATAGTTTGTTTGGACCATTCTTCTTTTTTCTGCTCACGGAATTCTTCGATTTCCTCTTCAGACAAAAGAATGAGAGCTGTGGATGTGTAAGATTTCACGACTCTCGTAAAATCCTCAGCATTCTGAATCACAGCTGTATTTGGTCTGGAAAGATTATGTTTTGTAGCATGGTGCTTCAGCAGGCCTCTTACACATCACAAGGCCCCTTCCTATGACCAACAGCACTGTATACCCCATCAGTTGGCACAAGCGACTTCCTCAATTCAGACAGCTGGTAACGATTTTTAAAATGACTAGGAGCACCATCAGAAATAATGATGATCTTCTCTGCCCCTGTTTACAGTTGAAGAATTTTATGCATTGCTAGCAAAGCACTTATAACTGCAACACTTGTGGTCTTGTTTTGAAAATGTCAATCCTGTAAAGATTGAAACCTGATCATTACTCCAATGATACCCTTGTACTTCTTATGGAATAATTACAGACCAGTTACCAGCAAAGTCACAGTGAAGCACTAAATATAGTTCTTCAGCCTGTACACACCCTTTCACTTCTGCAGTGTGGTGTTGTTGCAATTTCTTCAGATGCTGGCGTGTTACTGCTTTCACTGACCATTTACCAAGTTCGTCAATGAAACTGTCAAAGGCAACAGTTTTCTTAATTAGTTTATTTTCCTCCTATGTTCCATATGTAATTTCTGCAGAGTCACCCACTACGTCGTCCAGGCCAAGTGTCTGTAAAGACATTCCTCGCTTTCTAGGGCAGTCACCACGTTCTTGAAACAAACAAGTCTCTTGCTTTACATCACAGACTACTAATGACTTCACATGCCCAACCAAGGTGTCATATGTCACATGCTCCAGTAAGTTCTTCAAAGCTAACACACAAAGCTCCCCCTGCGAGTCCAGGGGTTAGAATAAGTCCGAACTATTCCTGCCTGTCGTAAGAGGCGACTCAAAGGAGTCTCCCACTTTTCGGCCTTCATGTGATGGTCCCCTGTAGGGTTTGACCTCCATTTATCAAAATTTTCCCGAAGAGTGAGCCAATTGGGGAAGGGTGCCGTACATGGTGCATCGTGTCCACCATGCACTGAGATCTTTCACATCCTTCGTCAATGGTGATGTGCACTTCCTCTCATTCTCCAGCTGTTGGGCGAGGTCGCCCACCTGGGTGCATTTTCTTCCATCCACTGCTCAGTATCGTTTTCTGTGCTGACAATGATAATGGATTTGTTTGCCCGTTGGCACTTGATATCCAGCATGGTAGCCATCTGTTGTGGTGGGGCTGCCATGTACCCTGTTGGTTGTAGCCCCCTGACCACACAGGGATCACTCTGCTGATGCCTGCGCCGTTAACTGTCCACATATGCCAAGGAGTAGGTGCCCGTCACCCTGGGGCATTGGAACTCCTGCAGTGGCCATCCCGCCAGGTGGCCTTCGCTGCGGCTCGGTCGAGTGGGTGGCAACTGGGCAGATGACACGCCATGAAGTGTAGTACATCATCTCTTGCTGGTGATCAACCACCAGCAGTCTGTAACCGTTCATGGGATCAATTAATTGCACAGAAATATGACCCAAAATTGTTCCCTTCCCTGGCCACACCATGGGAGGAATGCCAGGCTAAGGATAGCAGCAACGCTTATTCGCCCTGGTACCTTGTATGCACAAGAGTTGATGGCGAATCTTCCATGTCAATGAAGCCTCAGTTTTTTGTGGAGCATTTAGAGGACAAGTTTGGGGAGGTGGAGGGCTTGCCCAAATTGTCTTGAAGAAAACAGCATCCTTCGCCCAGTCACAGGCATTACTCGCTTGTGACATGTTGGGGATGTATCTGTTATCATCACGCCCCATAAGAGCCTAGATATGGTCCAGGGCATTATCCACAAGGACATTCTCTTGCAGTCTGATGACGAGCTGCTCGCCAATTTAGAGCGGCGAGTTGTTCATTTCGTCCAGCTTGTCCATCGGGGTCCGAGGAATAATCAGGTTGCCACCAGTGCCTTATTCCTGGAATTTTGAGGGTGACACATTACTCGAGAAGGTCAAGCTGTTGGTCTACTGTGTGATGTCAAGCTGTATATCCCTTCCCCGTTGCAGTGCTTTAAATGCTGGAAGTTCGGCCATATGTCTTACCGCTGTACTTCCACCATCACATGCGAGATTGCGGGTGTCCATCACATCCCAATATTTCATGTGTCCCACCTCCCATCTGTGTCAACTGCAGAGAACATCATTCACCTTTCTCACCAGACTGCAGGATCTTACAGAAAGAGAGGAAAGTCATGGAATACAAGACACTGGAATGACTGACCTGCCGAGGCTAAGAGAAAATATGAGAGGCTAAATCCTGTGCATATGACATCCACTTACACCGCCGCTATGACAACGGTTCTAGCACCTTCCGTTCCGCCACATGTAGTTGGCTCTCAGAACCGTCAGACTCCACCTGCCCCCTTGATGGTGGGGGGCACTTCCCTCCCTGTTGCTCCTGCAGCACCTACTTCAGGAGCAACACCCCCTGCCCCCCCACCCCAACCCCCACGGTCCTCATCAGTCCCTGAGACTGACCCAGTGAAGCCCTCCCAGCTAGAACAGCCAAAGGTGCAGCGAGAGAAAACCAAAAAGAAGACGACCCCCAAGAACCCAGACATTGTGGAGGCACACATTCCACCCCTCCCTACAAGCTCTGCATCTGAGGATGAAGTGGAGATTCTGTCGTCTACTGAGGACCTAGATCTCTCTGGGCCCTCAGACACAATGGATGTCCATCGCACAGGTGTCAATCGGTGGCAGCAGGTGACCCTGAGGCATAACCTGCCTCATTGAGCGTTTCATGGCTTCCTTGCCTCATGATAACGTCATCCTCCAGTGGAATTACTGCTTTTATTTCCACCACCTGGCTGAGCTATGGCAGTTGTTAAGCTTTACACCTGTTTTCTGCATTGCACTCCAGGAAACCTGGCTCCCGGCAATGCGGACCCCTGCCCTCCACTGCTCTAAGTGATATTACAGGAACCATAATGACTATAATCGAGTGTCAGGTGGAGTTTGTGTTTATGTCCTAAACTCAGTTTGTAGTGAAACTGTGCCCCTTCAAACCACTTTTGAAGCTGTGGCTGTCAGAATAAGGATGACACAGGAAATAACTGTCTGCAGTGTATATCTCCCTCCAGATGGTGCAGTACCCCCAAATGTATTAGCTGCACTGATTGATCAACTCCCTAACCCCTTCCTACACTTGGGAGATTTTAATGCCCATAACCCCTTGTGGGGTGGCACCGTGCTTACTGACCGAGGCAGAGATATCGAAACAGTACTGTCTCAATTCGACCTCTGCCTCTTAAATACTGGGGCCCCCACACATTTCAGTGTGGCTCACGGCACTTACTTGACGATTGATTTATCCCTCTGCAGCCCAGGACTTCTCCCACATGTCCACTGGAGAGTACATAATGACCTGTGTGGTAGTGACCACTTCCCCATCTTCTCGTCACTCCCACAGCATCATGCCCACGAACACCTACCCAGATGGGGTTTCAACAAGGCAGACTGGGAAGCTTTCACCTCTGCTGTCACCGTTAAAACTCCCCCACATGGTGCCATTGATGTTGTGGTTGAGGAGGTAACTACAACGATCAATTCTGTGGCGGAAAACGCAATCCCTCTTTTTTTTAGCGTGGCCCCAGCAAAAGTCAGTACGTTGGTGGTCGCTGGAAGTTGCCGAGTCAGACATAAGACGTAAGAGGCACCCATCCCTAGAGCACCTAATAGCCTTTAAGCAGCTCCGTGCCCATGTTTGCCAGCTTATAAAACGACGGAAACAGGAGTGTTGGGAGAGGTATGTCTTGACCATTGGGTGCCATACATCACTTTCCCAAGTCTGGATGAAGATCAGATGTGGTTTTGGGTACCAGACCCCAACAGGTGTCCGTGGCATTACCATCGATGGTGTATTATCTATCAATGCAAACGTGATTGCTGAGCACTTCGCTCATGTGCCTACATCGGAGAATTACCTCCCAGGCTTTCGCACTCTTAAACTGCGGATGGAAGGGAAAGTCCTCTCGTTGACTAAACACCACAGTGAACCCTATAACACCACATTTACAAAGTTGCAGCGCCTCAGTGCCCTTGCACATTGCCCCAACACAGCTCCTGGGCCAGATCGGATCCACAGTCAGATGCTTAAACATTTCTTGTCTGACTACAAGTGATATCTCCTCGTCATCTTCAACCGAATTTGGTGTGTTGGCGTCTTTCCATCACAATAACGGGAGGGCACCATCATACCATTGCTCAACCCCAGCAGAAACCCGATTGATGTGGATAGCTGTTGGCCCATCAGCCTCACCAGCATTCTTTTTAAGCTACTAGAACGTATGGTGTGGTGGCGGATGGGTTGTGTCCACGAGTCACGTGGCCTACTGGCTCCATGTCAAGGCAGTTTCCGCCAGGGTCACTCAACCACTGATCATCTTGTGTCCCTTGAGTCTGCCATCCGAATAGCCTTTTCCAGATGCCAACAGCGTGTTGCCATCTTTTTTGACTTATGAAAATCTTACGACACGACCTGGCGACATCATATCCTTGCCACATTATATGATTATGCTCCCGATTTTTATCCAAAATTTCCTGTCGCTTCATACTTTCCGTGTCCAGGTTGGTGTCTCCCATAGTTCCCCCCATATCCAGGTGAATGGAGTCCTGCAGGGCTCTGTATTGAGTGTGTCTCTATTCTTAGTGGCCATTAATGGCCGGGCAGCAGCTGTAAGGCTGTCCATCTCACCTTCTCTGTATGCAGACAACTTCTGCATTTTGTACTGCTCCTCTAGTACTGGTGTTGCTTAGTGGTGCCTCAGGGAGCCATCCACAAGGTACAGTCATGGGCTCTAGCCCACTGCTTCCAGTTTTCAGCCACAAAGCCGTGTGTTGTGCACTTCTGCCAGCATCGTACCATTCATCCGGAACCAGAATTTTACCTTATTGACAATCCACTCACTGTAGCAGATAGATATCAATTCTTAGGGCTGGTTTTTGACACCCGATTGACTTGGCTTCCTCACCTTCGTCAGCTTAAGCGGAAGTGCTGGCAGCAACTCAGTGCTGTCCACTGCCTGAGCAACATAAGCTGGGGTGCAGATCGCTTTACGCTGCTGCAGCTCTACAGAGCCCCTGTACAAAGCCGCCTTGACTATAGGAGTGTCATTTATGGTTCGGCTGCACCCTGAGCGTTGCATTTACTCGACCCTGTACACCACTGCAGAGTTAGACTAGTGACAGGAGCTTTTAGGATGAGTCCAATTACCAGCTTACTGGTGGAGGCTGGAGTGCCTCCATTGAAGACCAGACGTGCACAACTTCTTGCCAGTTACATTGCATATATTCATAGCTCTCTTGAGCATCCTAATTACTGTCTCCTTTTCCCAACCATGGCGGAACATCTGCCATATTAGCGGCCCAGGTCAGAGCTCACAATTTTGGTTCGCGTGCTGTCCCTTCTGTCTGAACTGGAGTCCTTCCCTTTATCACCTCTCCTCAAGGTCCTTTCACGTACACCTCCATGGTGTACACCTGGGCCGCAGAGTCTTCTGGACCTTTCGCATGACCCTGAGGACTCCGTTAACCCTGCGGCTCTCCGCTGCCACTTCCTATTGATTCTCAACATGTACTGGTGCCATAAAGTAGTTTACACCGACGGCTCCATGGCTGATGGGTCACATGGGTTTTGCATATGTTCATGGTGGACATATTGAACAGCACTCCTTGCCAGATGGCTGCAGTGTTTTCGCTGCAGAGCTGGCTGCTATATCTCGTGCTCTTGAGCACATCTGCTCATGCCCTGGTGAATCATTTCTCCTGTGTACTGATTCCTTGAGCAGCCTACAAGCTATCGAGCAGTGCTACCCTCGCCATTCTTTGGTAGCGAGCATTCAAGAGTCCCTGTATTCAAGAGTCCCTGTATGCCGTGGAATGGTTCAGTCATTCTGTGGTGTTTGTGTGGACCCCAGGCCACGTCGGAATCCCAGGCAATGAACGTGCCTACAGGCTGATGAAACAGGCTACACGGAACCCACTTCTGGAGATCGGCATTCCTGTAACTTACCTGTGATCATTTTTACGCCACAAGGTTTTTCACCTTTGGGAGACGGAATGGTGTAATTATCTCACTACACACATCAAATTGCGAGCCATTAAGGAGACTATGAATGTGTGGAAGTCCTCAATGTGGGCCTCTCGCTTGGATTCTGTGGTTCTCTGCCAGCTCCGCATTGGTCACGCTTGGGTGACCCATGGCTACCTGCTTCACCATGAAAATCCGCCTCAGTGTCGATGTGGCACCCGGTTGAGAGGGGCTCGTGTCCTGGTGCACTGTCCTACTTTGACTGCCCTGCGGCGAAGTCTTCAGTCACTGGAATCATTGCTGCTAATTTTACCTGATAATGCCTCATTGGCTGATTTAGTTTTATGTATTATTCATGAGGGTGATTTTTATCATTTGATTTAAATTTTAGCACATTCCTTTGTCCCTGTGTGTCCTCTGCCCTAGTGCTTTCAGGGTGAGGGTTTTAATGCATTGCAGAGTGGCTGGCTTCTCCTTTTTATTCCCATGCTTCCTTGTTTTAATGTCTTCTACCTGTTTGTACCTTGTTGAGATATTATCATTGTTGTTATTCTGTCAAAACATTTAGAACACACAGAGTTATCACTGGAAATATCTTCACTTTGAAACAAGAGTCTTCAAATGAGAACACTTATTCCCCAACTTGAACAAAGTCTGTTTTTTTTGTTTGTCTTACATATCACTCTTTTATGGGTATGCAAATAATCAGCACACTTCACTCTCCTGTGACCCCAGTCAGAAGACATTTCAAACAGCCCTTTTCAAAGAACACACTGCAACCGTGTCAACTGCCAAATTCCTCACAAAAACACAGAACTCATTGGATTGTCTCATATTTCTTAGAAGTCTCTTCAGTAAACAAATTAGCACTGAACAGCTACAATACAGAAACCTGCAATGAACAACCACGACAAAAAAACTGACAAGAAACGACTAAAACTGTAAGCAATATCTGCAACAAAGAAAGTGATAAGAAATAACTGTTACAAAGACAGTAGACATAAACATTGTAACAAAGAAATTAGTAAGAAACAACTTCAGTGAAAACATATATTACCCTTGAAAGTTAAAAAAATGATTTTTAAAAATAAAACCTGCCCAACTTAAAAAGTGGAAGCTATCCTTTACAGAGAATATAGTACTACGTGGTACTGATCAACAGAAAAAAAACTAACTTTACTGGATTGACATTTTTGAAAAGTTTTTTCTGTAAATTATTTAAAAAATTCAAAAGGCAACAGTAAAAGAACTTTAACAGATATGTCCAAATGGAGGATACCATTGTAATCATAAAGCAATTATCTTTTAAATAAAAAAACTAACAAAATATCTAGAACCGTTACAGAGATACAGCATTTTAAATATTTTTCTGAAATTTGCATCTTCAAAATGGTGTTTGCCGTGTCATCTTTGGAAGCCTGTATCTCAGGGCAGGAATTTTTTTTGAGCAAACAAAAGAACATGTTTCGTACCTACTCCTGAATTTTAACATATGCTAAATTCAATAAGGTAACCCCACTGCCTGAAGTGATACGAATTATGCCACAGGTTGGGAGGGAGAGATACATATGCTGTCTGGTGGAGCGTATAGGGACTAGACTGGCAACAGGCGCAGAGTCAAGAGGTTGTGGAGCAGAAAGGTGAGGAAAAAAGGAGCAAAAAAGGAGAGGAGCGGGGAAAGACGGGTGGATGCGTTGGCAGAGGGCTGCAAATAAACAGGAGGAGAGATGAGAATGGGGAGTAGATGATAGGACAAATGGGGTGGAAACTGTTGGGTGGAGGATGTGGGGACAGTAAGTTACTGTAGGTAGAGGCCAGGATAATTACGGGACCAGAGAAGATACGGTAAGGATAACTCCCATCTGCACAGTTCAGAGAACCTGGTGGTGGAGGGAAGGATCCAAATGGCTTGAGTAGTGAAGCAACCATTGTAATCGAGTGAGATATGTTCAGCTGCATGTTGTGCCACAGAATGCTCTACTTTGCTCCTGGCCTAGTTTGGCAGTGGCCGTTCATCTCGATGGACAGCTGGTTGATAGTCATACCAATGTAAAAGCTGTGCAATGATTGCAGCAGAACTGGTAAATGACATGGCTGATTTCACAGATGGGCTGGCCCATGATGGAGTAGGATAAACCTGTGACAGGAATAGGAAATGTTTGGTGGATGGATTGGGCAGGTTTTGCAGCTGTCTCTCCCACACGGATATGATCCTTGTGGCAAGGGGTTGGAACTGGAAGTGGCATAGGGATGGAGTAGGATGTTGTGTAGGAACACCACTTTAGGGGGGGGGGGGGGGGGGGGTGCAAAGTATCTCGGTTAGGGTGTGCCTCATTTCAGGGCATGATGATAGCTAATCAAAGCCCTGGCGTAGGATGTGGTTTGGTTGTTCCAGTGTGGGGTTGTATTGACTGGTTCTTGGGGGTGGTGGGAGGATAAGGGGTGGGAGGGGAAATGGTACAGGAGATTTGTTTGTAGACTAGGGCTGTGGGATAGTGGCTGTCTGTGAAGACATTGGTGATACCCTGAGCATACTGAGCAAGGGAGTTTTTGCATATATGCCTTCCCCAGGTGAACAGTCTGTGAGTCTGTGTAGGAGGGATTTTTTGGTGGAAAGATATGACAACTGTGAAAATGCAGAAACTGTTGGTAGTTGGTGGGTTTAATGTGGACAGAGGTGCGGATGGAGCCATCAGAGTGAGGGACATAAACATCTAGTTCAGTGGTACACTGTGTTGAAGAGGAACATGTGAAATGGATGGGAGAGAAGGTGTTGATGTTTTGAAGGAACAATGATAGTGTGTCTTGGCTCAAAGTCCAGATCATGAAGATATCATCACTTAACCAGACTAGGGGTTTGGTGCTCTGGGAGGCTTCGAAAATCTCCTCTAGATGGCCCATAAAAAGGTTGGCATAGGAGGGTGCCATGTGGCTGCCCATGGCTGTGCCGTGGATCTATTTATATATCTTCCCTTCAAATGAAAGTAGTTGTGGGTTAGGATAAAGTTAATAAGGTTCGTGAGGAATGAGATAGTGAGTTGGGACTCTGAAGAACATTGGGAAAGGTAGGGTTCAATAGCATTAAGACAACGGGTGTGAGGGATGTTGGTGGATGGGGAGGGAGCGTCAATAGTGATGAGTACAGATCCAGGAGGTAAAGGGGTGGGGATGGTGTAGTTGGTGAAGGAAGTTGTTGGGTGTCTTTGATGCGTGAGCTGGATTACAGGCAGTTGGATGGAGGTATTGGTCAATGAGGGCTGAAATTCTTTCAGTGGGAGCACAATAACAGCCACAATGGGATGTCCATGATTGTTGGATTTGTGGATTTTGGGAATATGTATAAGATTGGTTTGCAGTGTGTCATAGTGGCAAGGAGGGAAATGGATTGAGGGGAGATGTTCTGGGAAGGGCCTAGGGCTTTAAGTGGGTATTACACTTTGTGTTGGACTTCTGGGATGGGATAACTCTGGCAGAGTTGATAGGTGGAGGAGTCAGATAATTGGTGGAGGCCTTCTGCCATGTAGTTACTGCAAGGTTGTGTATGGTTGTTCTTTTTTCTACTGAAAGGTGGGTGTTCTGAGGAAGGGACCTGGGAAAGGATGCTGAGGGTAAATTAGTCCTGGAAAGTGGCCAACAGGTGCTAGGTGGGAGTGGGGAGGATCATGGTTGGGATGATGGTATGGACTGGAAGAGGCAGGATTCAATGTTGGAATCAGGGTGGTTGTGGGTGGAGGGATTGTTGGAAGGGAAATGCTTCCACTGCAGGTATTGGCACAAGGAGAGTAGGTCTTGGACAAGTCCAGCATGGTTAAATTTGGTTGTGGGCTAAATGTGAGGCCTTTGGATGGCACTGGAACTTCTATGGAGCTGGGGGTTTTGGTGTAAACGTTAACAACAGTATTATGGAAATGTTTCAGCTCTGATTGTAGTGGAGAGTTGGCAGGGAGTTTTGGGGATGTGGCAAATTGGAAAGGTCAGCTTGGCAGGGTTTAGCTGGTATCGGGTGGATGAGGAGGAACACTGTAGGTTCGATAGGCATTGTATAGTGGTGCCCCGAGGCAGGAATGGGATGTCAGCAGATTGGATAACTTATGGAGGTCGTACCTGGAATGCTCCACCAGGTGCTGGTGATAGGGATTCAGTTGCAGAGTAGGTATTGCAGAATGGTAGTATCCTGCGGAGGGAACAGAGGTGTTTCTGGGATACCTGTGCCATGCCGAAGTGTTTTTGCAGTACTGGGTTTGTGAGGGCCAGAGATTGGCAGAATCTGAAAAGCTGTAGGTCATTGTGAAAGGGGAGGTAGGATCCAGACAAAGGAATCTGTAAAGTTAATCCGTCTGGAGGGATTCCTGGCTTTAGGCAGCATTTGAGAAACCGGATGTGGGACTGGGTTCTAGGAAAGGGATACTTTTCTGAATTGGTGCAGAGAAATGGAGCCAGGTTCCATTGTGGTAAGAATGGTTTAAAGACAAGGGTATTGATGCAGAAATGGGCATAATAGGTGTTAATGGTTGTGAGAGGAGCTGTATAAGCCAAAAGACATTAAAGGCGCATGAAAAATACGTAAAGACATGCAGAAACAGGATGTATACGACCCGGGACAATCAGGAGATCCGGGAAAAACCCTGGAATTTTTTCATCCAGGAGAAAACCGGGAAAAACCCGGGAATTGTTTGGAATTCCTGTAAGTTTTCATTGTTTTACTTTTCAGTTACATTTTTGTGACTTTGACTGGTAAGAAGCAATACTCTAACAAAGGATATTACTGTATCCCAGTACTGCAGAATAATACTGCACCAAAAAAAAAAACGAAAATAAAACTTAAGTTTCAAAGGAAATGCACCATATACAACAACAAATCGGTGCTCGTACAAGCGTCTGCCAACAGCGAAGTTTGTCAAAGGCTTTAGGAAGACTATGCAATGCTTTGTAACAACAAATTGCCTCCGATGAGCGTGGCGTGACAACTGTTTGAATTAGATTCGTTTGAGCAGTTGCGGGCAGACTTGCGCACGCGCAATTTTGAGTCGTGTATGGGTAGTACCTTCTCCCGCTTCTGGTTACAGAAGTGTGGCCACTACTTTATATTGCCCCGGCTCAGAAATTATTAAATCTGGAGTTGATGCACAGAGCAGTCTGACTTGTGGAGGGGAGGTGGGTCGTCTCCACGTGACCTATGTTTACGTTTAGTGATTTTGTTGTTTTCTCTTCGTTTGTTGCTCTCACGTTAAATGATAACAAAACGGATTTCTGTGGCCGGGAGCTATCAAATGAATTAAAATACGTTCGCGTTATTACGGAAGGTGAAAATATGTTATTAGTTTTAGATTTTATTTCCACCTTTCTGACAGTCAAACATTAATCGCCTTACAGAACAATGAAGTTTTTTTTGCCGGTTTGATAGAGAGATTTGGCTTTTATTAATCTTTTCTGTTGAGGCAGTCAATTTATTTGAAACTAAGTGTTTAATTTCAGACTATTGGTTAGTTTCAACTGTTCACTGCATTTCAAGTGCACATATGGCATTATGCCATAATAAAGAACATGAGATAATACAGAACATGAGATAATACAGAACATGAGATAATACAGAACATGAGATAATACAGTACTGGTACTCCAAGAAAATTTACATACTAATGTGCATTTTAAGCTGAATTATGCGTTTTAGTATGGGTCACGAAATTCCGATGCTCTTGAAGTATCCTCTGGTGTCTTGTTTCTTTTATGACATAATGTACAATCTTTTAATGTTTTACACGTACGAACAATGGGCTTCCTGCTTCATCGTAGGTGCGCAAGCGCTGTGACGCTTGTTATCTGGCGGTCTCTTGCAACTGCAGAAACGAACCTATTTTTAACAGGTCGCGGGAAAATATTACGAATGGTGGTTTGAAAAGCGTTACATTCAAAGCAGATTTCCTTTTACTTAAGATGAGCTATATGCGAGAATGTACGATGGATTTCTTAAATTACAAAGCGTTTGACTCTCATTTAAAAATCAACTCTTTGAGGACGATCATTTAGAAGAATTTTGAGTCCAGAAGATCAGACATTTACATTGTTATTAAAAATTTTACTGGCATGTTTGTGTGATGTATCTTAAAGTGTAACAAGCACAAAAAAGATCAACATTATATGTAGAAGCTTAGCTTCTCTTCCAGCTTATTAATCTTCGAGACCAATATTATATGTGAAAGCTATGTATATTAATTTAAACCATTAACTTTTCTTATTTGTGTGTTCGCGCTACTTAAGAGTGATCTTGCTATTTGCTGACTACATCACGTGTCCTATGCTGTCATCAGCTGGCGAGATCACGTGACATGAGCTATGACTGGCTTACAAAAGCGCATCGCAATCTCAATTTCAGTGCTTCGGAAAGTGACATGCAGTGTTTGGTGAAATCGAATTTAAACCTTCGTAATACGAAAATATGCAGCATACATGTGCTGCACATCAAAGGTCTTTCAAAACATGTTTTTCCCCCCAGAGTTTCGTTTTCTAAAGTGCTGGGAATTCTACTCTGGTATTTGAAGCCATAAACATTCAAAGGATTGATGAGTCTTACAGTGCCAAATGAGAGTATACTGTCACTTAACACGGAAAAAGTGTATCTTCATCTGGGAGAAAGTGTACTTTTAACCGGTAAATCTGGGAAAAATCAGGGAATTTCTTTCCTTGTCCATGTATTACACCCTGAGAAAATACGCACAGATATGTAAAAATACACACAGATACATAAGCGAAGAGAGAGGGAGGGAGTTGGTTAGGTCGAGGATCAAAAGTTCGTGTGGCAAGGGCAGGTGTGGAAAACAAAATCCTAAAGCACGTCAGGATGAGGGATGAAGTGGGATAAATATAATTATATAACTATTAGAGCAAAGAATCTGGGGCATCATCAACAATCCATATGGTCACAGAGTCTGTGTTGTGCACGCAATCGTTGGTACACTGTGGCTCAGAAGTAGATGCAGTTGGGAAGGTGGTGAATAAACAGGAAAGAATAGAGAGAATGGAAAATGAGAAGAGTAATGCTGTAGAGAAGAGTAACAAAGGAAAATATCACAGGGTTGTAGGATGGAAGAAGACGCCCGGCAAAAATCAAACAATGGAAACTCCAGGCAGGATTATCAACAATGCAGAAAAAGACAGATTGCTACTTACCTGTAAAGTAGCAGACAAGCACAGTTATAATATAATTACATAAATCTTTTGACTACAGCCATCACCAGTAAATGAAACACACACACACACATACACACACACACACACACACACACACACACACACAAGCTCAGACACACATGACCGCCAACTCCAGTATCTCATGCTGGAATGCAACTATCATGTCGAATGCAAGCAGCAATCTGGAGGGGTGGGGAAGGGGAAGGGATAGTAGTGTATGAGTGGGGAAGGGGGGAGGGGAGGGGAGGGGAGGGGAGAGAGACAAACGCTGTCTCGTGGAGTGTGTAAGGACTAGACCACCAACAGGCACAGCTTCAGGAGGCTGTGGGGCAGGGAGGTGGGAGGTGGGGAAACAAGGTGCAAAAAGGAGAAGAGCAGGGAAAGACGGGCGGATGCATTGGCAGAGGGCTGCAAATAAACAGGGTGGGAAATAAGAGTGAGAAGGAGATAATCGGACAGATGGGATGGAAACTGTTGGGTGGAGGGTGTGGGTATAGTATGTTACTATAGATTGAGGCCGGGATAATTATGAGAGCAGAGAATAAGTTGTAAGGATAACTCGCATCTGCACAGTTCAGACAAGGTGGTGGTGGAGGGGTGGATCCAGATGGTTCGGGTAGTGAAACAGCCATTGAAATCAAGTGTGTTATGTTCAGCTGCATGTTGTGCTACAGGGTGGTCTACTTCGCTCTTGGCCACAATTTGGCAGTGGCTGTTCATGCTGGTGGACAGCTGGTTGGTAGTCATACCAATATAAAAAGCTGTGCAATGACTGCAGCAGAGCTGGTAAATGATATTTGTACGTATTTGTGTGTATTTTTGTGGATGTGTGTGTATTTTTGCATATCTGTGCTTGCTTCTGTGTATCTTTACATATCTTTTCAAGAGTGCAGCTCTTCTCACAACCATCAACACCTCTTTGCCCATTTCTGCATCATTCCCATTTCGTTTACACCATTCCTACCACAATGGACCATGGCTCCACCTTTCTACACCAGTTCAGAAAAGTATTCCTTTCCCACATCTTGTTTCTCAAATGCTGCGTAGACCATGGAATCCCTTCAAACGGCCTAACTGCTAAGATTCCTTTCTCTGGACCCCCACCCCTCCTTTCACAATGACCTTCAGCTTTTCAGATTCTGTCAATCCCAGGCCCTTGCAAATGTGGCACTGCAAAAACACATCTCCATGGCACAGGCTTCCCAGAACCAACTCTGTTCCCTGTGAAAGATACACTGCTCTGCAGTCCATACTTCATATATCTCTTCTTTGAAATTGAATCGTTTGCTCACCAGCACCAGCACCACTTCCATACATTATCCAACATGCTAAAATCCTACTGCCACCTCATTGTCCAACACCTATTTTACTCACAGTATCTCTCCTCGTCCACCCCTCAAAGCACCAAAACCATGCATAGCTGACCTTTTTCAACTTGCAACATTCCCCACTATTCCCTACCAACTCTCCAGCAAGTCCACAGCCAAAACATTTCCATAACACTGTTGTTAACCTTTCCACCAAAACCCTCAGCTCCACAGAAGTTTCAGTGCTGTCCAAAGGCCTCATCGTTAGCCATACACCCAAATTTAACCAAGTTGTACTTGTCAAAGACATACTCACCATCTCCCGATCCCTGCAATGGAAGCACTTCTATGTCGTCAATCCCTCCGACCAAAACCATCCTAATTCCACAATTGAACCCTGCCTCTTCCAGTTCATACCATCATCCCAACCATGATCCTCCCCACTCACACCTAGCACCTGCTGGTCACTTTCCAGGACTAATTTACCCTCACCATCCTTTCCCAGGTCCCTTCCTCAGAACATCCACCTTTCAGTAGAAAAAAGAACAACCATACACAACCTTGCAGTGACTACCTGGCAGAAGGCCTCCACCAATTATTTGACTCCTCCACGTATCAACACTGCCAGAGTTATCCCATCCCAGAAGTCCAACACAAACTGCAATACCCACTTAAAGCCCTAGGCCCTTCCCAAAATGTCTCCCCTCAATCCATTTCCCTCCTTGCCACTATGACACACTGCAAACCAACCTTCTACATATTCCCAAAATCCACAAATCCAACAATCATGGACATCCCATTGTGGCTGTTATTGTGCCCCCACTGAAAGAATTTCAGCCCTCATTGACCAACACCTCCAACCAATTGCCTGTAATCTAGCTCACACATCAAAGACACCAACAACTTCCTTCACCGACTACACCATCCCCACCCCTTTACCTCCTGGATCCGTACTTGTCACTGTTGACACACCCTCCCCATACACCAACACCCCTCACGCTTGTGGTCTTACTGTTATTGAACACTACCTTCCGCCATGTTCTTCAGACTCCAAACTCACTACCTTATTCCTCATACACCTTACTAACTGTATGCTACCCACTTCTCATTTGAAGGGAACATGTGCTAAAAAATCCATGGCACAACCATGGGTACCCACATGGAACCCTTCTATGCCAACCTTTTTGTGGATCATCTAGAGGAGATATTCCTAGCTTCCCAAAACACCAAACCCCTAGTCTGGTTAAGGTTCATTGAAGATATCTCGATCTATACTCAGGGCCAAGACACTTTATCTTCGTTACTTCACAACCTCAACATCTCCTCTCCTCTCCTATCTGTTTCACGTGGTTCTCCTCAACCTAGTGTACCACCCTACCAGATGTTGATGTCCTCCACTCTGATGGCTCCATCCACTCCTCTGTCCACCTTAAACCCACCAACTACCAACAGTTTATGCATTTTGATAGCTGTCATCCCTTTGGCATGAAAAAATCCCTCCTATACAGCCTAGCCACCCGAGGATGGCGTGTGTGTAGTGACAAAAGCTCCCTTGCTCAGTGTGCTGAGGGGCACACCAAGACCTTCACAGAACAGCACTATCCCACAGACCTGGTCCACAAATAGATCTCTTGTGCCATTTCCCCTCACACCCCACACCACCCCCAAGAATCAGTCACAAAGGAGTGTCCCCTTCATCACCCAATATGACACTGGACTGGAACAACTGAACCACATCCTTCGCCAGGGCTTTGATTACCTATCATCATGCCCTGAAATGAGGGACATCGTACCCGAGATACTTTCTACCCCTCTTAAGGTGGTGTTAAGTCACCCACCCAATCTCCACAACATCATAGTCCATCCCCATGCCACTCCCAATCCCTAACCCTTGCAACAAGGATCATACCCATGTGGGAGACCCAGGTGCAAAACCTGCCCAGTCCACCTACCCAGCATTTTCTATTACAGTTCTCTCACGGGTTTATCCTACTCCATCAGGGGCCAGCCCACCTGTGAAAGCAGCCATGTCATTTACCAGCTCTGCTGCAATCATTGCACAGCTTTTATGTTGGCATGACTACCAGCCAGCTGTCCATCAGGATGAACGGACACTGCCAAACTAGGCCAGGAGCAAAGTAGACCTTGTGGCACAACATGCAGCTAAACATAACACGCTTGATTTCAATGGCTGCTGTGCTACCCAAGCCATCTGGATCATTCCCTCCACCATGAGCTTTTCTGAATTGCACAGATGGGAGTTATCGTTACAACACATTCTCCACTCCCATAATTATCCCGGCATCAAGCTATGGTACTGTCCCCACACCCTCCATGCAACAGTTTCCACCCTATCTGTCCTATCATCTCCTCCCCATTCACATTTCTCCCCCTGTTTATTTGCAGCCCCCTGCCAAACCATCCACCCTTCTTTCCCCACTCCTCTCCTTTTTTGCGTCTATTTTCCTCACCTCCCTGCCCCACAACCTCTTGACTCTGCACCTGTTGCCAGTCTAGTCCCTACACACTCCATCAGACAGCATATGTCTCTCTCTCTCTCTCTCTCTCTCTCTCTCTCTCTCTCTCTCTCTCTCTCTCCCCCTCTCCCTCTCCCTCCCCCCCCCCCCTCCACACACACACACACACACACACACACACACACACACACACACACACACACACACACACACACACCTGTACACTACTATCCCTTTCCCTTCCTCACCCCATCCAGATTGCTGCTTGCATCCCACATGATAGTTTCATTCTGGCCCGATTTGCTGAAGTTGGCGGTCATGTGTGCAGGAGTCGTGCTTGCTTGTGTGTGTGAATGATGTGTATCTCTCTTTTTTTACTGATGATGGCTGTGGCTGAAGACTTTATGTAAGTATATTTTTATTGTGCCTGTCTGAACTTGATGTGTCTTCATTATAGCAAGTAGCAATGTGTCTTTATCTACATTGTTGGTATTCCTACCTGGAGTGCCTGTTGTTCGATTTTGATTGGTATAAAGTGTCGTAAGCTCACCCTGAGAAGTTGATGCTGTCTATTGTAAACCTGTGCTATTAGTTGACTGTCCACATTTTGGTAATAGAAGAAGAAATAAAATAAAGATTTGCTCAACTTTCTAAGCCAGTAGTTTGGGGTATTACTTTCTTTTTTTAATCCATCAAATACTGCATTATTGCAGATATTTCGATTTGTAAATCTCCTGGAACTCCTCCCATAAGCTAACTTGTGAGCTAGCAATAACACTGGAACTGCATCATTTTTTGTTTCTTTCAGAGATGAATTCACTTGAGATTCTGTTCCAGCATGTAACTTATCCTCTGGATTGAGGACATGGTCTCCTTGAAGAAGCCACTTGCTGTAAAGCTGTTGCAGATGTGCCTTGATAGGTCAATCACAGCAACCTTCTTTACTTTTAATTATGAGGTTATGGCAAAAGGAAGTATTACTGGGTCATGTTGTCCTTTGATATCCTTAAATACCTTTGATATCCTTAAATACCTTTGTGAGAAGATTCTCTTTGCTGAAAGAATCTAGCACCACAGTTCTCCTTCGGTTAAGCAAACAGCATGGCATTCTGCCTCTAACAACCATCAACTGACAATATAACTGTTGGGCTGCTGTTATTGTTCGTCACTCATTGGACCACAACAACAACCTTTGTTGTCCACTACCAGGCCGTGGGTGACCACAAACTCTACCAGACTTCAGCACCTCCAACACTTGTTCACTCCTACAATCCTCATGGCTTCAATGTCACTAATCCACAACTTCAGCTGATCTCTTCCCACTCACTTGCTCTTGCTTTTTGCTCTTCTGTTATTTTTCAATCAATTTCTTCTGGTCCTTGATTTAATCATTGATCCCCCACATCTAGCCTCCTCCCCAATTCCCCATGCCACCCTATACTTATCTGCCCCATCCTTGCCCTATACATCTTCCTTCCAGTTGCCTTAGAATGTGTCTCTAACCTCCACCTCTACCCCAACTATATCTGGACATACTACTACCAAAAAACAGTATCGTCAGATTTGTGTGTGTGTGTGTGGGGGGGGGGGGGGGGGGCTTGCTTGCTTTTTTTTTAGTGTTGTTTTCATCCTGCAGTTTCCATTGGTATAATACATGTAGAATTTCACTCTAATAACATTTGTTAGACAGTCAGTCATCTGTTATTTGCAATCAAAAATTTGAAAGAAGTGTTACTCTTCAAAATAAAAGTGAGGACGGCACTCGTGCTTAAAGGGAATATTTTAATGTGAACAACATAACAAATCTTGCTGCAATATTAGCTCATATTTTCAACATTTATCATTTAATATAGGTGCCTGTCTCTTGTTCAGTGTCTCTTCTGTTTATAATTTTCGTAGACAACTAAAAAGTTTCTCAAAAGATCATAGAAATCTGTTTAAAACCATAATAATGTAATGTATCTGTGACAGTTGTTTCTACACCGCACATAAGTTTTTCGGTAATAGCTAGTAGTCATGTAAATACTATAATGAAAAATGAAACTGAAACAGAGTAAATATAAGATAGCAAGAGGTATGTCGATAGATACAGACAATAGTTAAAGTAGCTTTTGAAATGGGATTCCATCATATAGTAACAGTAAATGATTGGAAGAAAGAAAACTTGGGTATGGAAGTCACTCAGGATGGTCAGCCAAAGCAGATGCTACAGAACGCTAGAAGAATTAACAGTGAAAAGCCAGCAGTGGTCAAAATTTAAATATGTGGCATGTTCAAAGTGATCAAGAGGCTGCATACTAATCAGTGGTATGGGTGAGAGAGAGAGAGAGAGAGAGAGAGAGAGAGAGATCAAACAGATACGGTAAGGGTAAGTATAATCAAGTAGGGGGAGGGATTTATATTAGAATAAGTTCAGGCCAGGTGTATGTTGAAATCAGGCCAGTGCTGTAGAGTAAAGGGTAACTTGAGCACATGTGCAAAAGGGTAACTTGAGCACATGTGCACAAGCACGCATGTGCAAAACACACACACACACACACACACACACACACACACGCGCGCGCACGCGGCCATTGTGGGTTCCTTTTTTTAGGACAGAACAGACAAAGTGCAGCACAGCTCATCAAAATTACCCAATTGAGATGGTGTCATCGTTAAGACCCTGGGAGAAGTGAGATTTGAAGCCCTGTGAACCATCTAAATAAAGGTTTTTTTCTGTGCATTGATTAAGATGAGTGCTAAGATGGTTCCTGGGAATGGACATGGTTGATTTCCTTCCCCATTCTCATTCTGTCCAAGCGTATGCTCTGTGTCTAATTATCTCGTTGATAAGATGCTAAACATAATTCAATCTGTCTTTCTAACAAGAGCTTTACTGATTTAGTTGTAGTTATTTCATATTACAGTCTTAAGTAATAATCTGAGATTGTACGGTTTCTTAGATCACTGCTGATTCATATTATTTGGTTCTACAGTGCTGAAGCTCAGTCCAAGAAGAAGAGAGGTAAAAGAGGAAGTAAGAAACAGCAGAATCCCAAAACTGAGACAAAGATAAAATCAGAGATGAAGATAAAGCCTGAAGAAGGAGAAGAGGTGGAGGACATTGTTGAAGATTTTGAATTTTCTGAAAGTGAATAGAATGACGTGTATTACTATTAAGTTGTAAAATTTGTATTATATACTATACTTAATAATTTAATATTTTGTAGATAAAATATGAATTAAAATTAAACACTTTGTTAGTTTTATAAATACTTTGTAAACCCGTTTGCGTCATACAGTTGAAACCCACTCAAGCATGATTTTTACCTTGAACACAGAAATTTGTAAACTATGTACATTATTCATCTTGGACAGAAATTTGTAACTGGTTTTGTGGAATTTTTATACAGAATCACATGTGCAAAACTCAATTAAATACTAAATAATATTAAATATAATGAACCTTATTGATTCCACATTTGCCTGAAAATGGTATTTTGCCTAGTACTAAAAACAAACCTTCCTTTCTGACATCTTTAGAAATGAAATGTTAAATCATTTTACTGCATCTAGCAACACGATATGGGAAAGGGGGGGGGGGGGGGGGGGGGGGGGGGAAAGGAAGTAACTTACTTGAGAGGTTGGCTGCTTCTAAATGAGTAGCTTGGGAAAGAGGTTTTGAGATTTTAAAATTCCCTTAAATTTGAAATTTTACTGATTAAAAAGTTGCTGTAGAAGTAACCGCTAATTAAAAATTAAATTTTAGTACACCTGCAGCTGTAGAAAAGCTAATATATGCATATTTACAATAATCAAGTGTTATATGGTGACAATATTCAGTAACATAAAATTTAGGTAATTCATTGACATTTGTATGTCACATACATGTTTTTCTTTTATAAAGTATAGATCCTATGTCAGTCATTTGCACATAAATAAAACTGCAAAAAGTTGTATAGTTATATAAGTGCATAGGCTTCTGTGGCCAGTCAGTTGACATAAAAGTTTTCTGGGTATGGTACCGCATCAGCAGCAGTAGTAGTTTTATATGTTATGACGCGGTACCATACCCAGAAAACTTTTATGTCGATTGTATAATTGTAGTTTCTTGTTGAACAGCTATCACTAAATAAGTTATCTAGAATCAGAAAATCATGTTCGTCACTATGAAGCAATCAACTTAGGTGGAGACATGGCTAGCCTTTCACACTGTAGTTGTGCCTGTTTCTCCACAATAATGAAGAAATAGCAGCTGATTGTAAAACTCAAAGCTGATCTGTTAGTAGCACAAGCAGAATTAGAACAGCTGATAGCTGTCGTAAGGTTGGAAATAGGGTGGATGACTGGATTATGGTGAAACATGTCAGATCAAGCGACAGCTTAAACAGATCTTTCAAGTCTGCTAGCTTTAATCTAGATGTCTCCAACAGCTCTGCAGCTCCGGAGACTATTGACAAAAGTCTGCAGACAACTGAACGCATTCAAGAACATTCAAGTAAGATGGAAAAATGTGCAAATTCATTAGTACTCATAAGATTAAAAAGACAAAGGAGGTCCTTCTGTTGAAGAGTAGCCATGTGAAGAGAATGTTTGAACTACACTGCCTTTTGTGAAAAGTGCAGCACCAAGAAGGAATTACCCAAACACTTGGTGGAAGTGGTGAAGGGTGTGCAAGCAATATGTGATGCATTTTGCAGCAAGGTGGGCTACATGTAGGCCGAGCAGACCCTTCTCATGTCGGTCCAACAGGGTTGGTGTTGTGCCTAGTGTAGTCGGTGCATAGCTGTCACACAAGAAGGAAACAATAGAGTGAGTGCCAGTATGCCTCGTCAATGTCAAAGGGAGCCATATCGACATGTAAAGTGAGTTCGAACGGGGCAGAATGATTGGCCTCTGGGAAACGGGGTTGTCATACCATGACATTTCGCCTCGCACAGGGCATGCTGCTACGACAGTTATGCATGTGTGGAAGCAATGGATAGAGAAAGGTTGTATGCAGCAACGAGTGGGAACTGGACCACGGAACATGATCACAGCAAGGGATGACCATCATTTTGTCCGCATGGCCATTACAGACCATACTCCATCATACACAGTGTCGGCTCGTCGCTGGAGCACTGCAACAGGTGTGAACTATTCTGCATCGACGGTTCATTGCCATCTGGTGCAGGCTGGACTGGTTGCACATGCCATTACATCGGCTTCCATTGTCCAGAAACCACAAGCTCCTCCGACTACAATGGGCATGTGAACACTGTCACTGGGGTGCTGAGTGGCAACATGTACTTTTTTCGGACAAGTCTCACTTTAATGTGTCCTACAGTGATGGCCTCATACATGTCCGGCAGTACTGTGGTAATCGTAAGCTAGAGGGCTGCATTATGGAGCGGCTTAGCGGAGAGACACCAGGTGTGATGGTCTGGGGTGCCTTTGGTTACAACAACCGCTGTTATCTCGTACGTATTGCAGGCACTTTGAACAGCAACTGGTACATAATGAAGATTGTGGAACCTGAGGTACTCCCCCTGCTTCAAGCATCTCCACAGGCCACATTTAAACAGGACAGTGCCTGGCCACATATTGTGAGTAATGCACAGGCCTTCTTCGAAGAGTGATGGGTACCATTGCTTCCCTGGCCTGCACATTCGCCAGACATGTTGCCCATCAAACATGTCTGGGATATGGTTGGTCAGCACCTGGTGCGTCACAGTTCTCCAGTAACTGGTGTCATGGATTTCTAGGCTTGGATACAAACTGCGTGGAGGGAAATCCCTCAGGAATGTATTCAGAACCTTATCAATTCAATGCCACAGCATATAGCAGCTATAATTGCAGCGCATGGTGGCCACACAACAAACTCAATAGTAGGGCTCAAAGTGTGATGAAGCAAAAGGGAATATTTTTACTTCTCTTGTTTTGCCATCTGCCTCCGTAAATTCGTTTTTTCACTTTTAACTAATTACTATTAACCTATGTGAGTGTAATCTGCATTTTCATGAAAGAGAAAGGTTGGCCCTCAGTTGTAAAGAATATAACACCAGATCTAATTTTGTGCTTAATTTTATGTATGTAATTGATTTTCTAATTTATTTTGACTATTCCTATTTAATACTTTCATTATAGGGTGAAATCAGTAATTGTTTCGTAACTTAAATTTTATTGTTGACATATAAACAAATATAAATTCTGTAGTAATTGTAAACATCTGGAAGGTGAAATGCTAGTATTCTTAAAGGATCTGTTTGGATCTATTCAAAAACATGTTAGCAAAGCCAGCCCTTAGTTAATTCCAAAGTAATTAACAGTTTTATCAAAAGGATTTTTTTATTTATATTTGTTAATTTCATGATTTAAACAAATAATTTGGCTTAACACTTGTAGTAGAAGAAACTGTTAACAAGAACCAATTTTTTGATGTATTCAGTTAATTTAATGAGTTAAGTTTTAATTGTAATTTCTGTAAATTTAACTTTGAACAGTTTGTAGTCTCAGCACCTATTATTGTGAGGATATAAGGACCCGACTTTTGGTCCTGAGACAGGCAGTCCACGGCCAAGTTTGACGAGAAACCTGTGTTGGTTAGAACAACAACAACAATGCTTCAACTTAACTGTGAAATAAGTGTTACACAATTAGGCCGTGTGTAAAAACAATGACAGTGTCTGCTCCATAAGTACCTTTCTATTCTTCAAGAACTGTGAACTTGGTGGTTAGGTTTTTACTGCTCATAGATGTTCAATAGTAAACAATGTTGCTGTATGTGGATGTTCACCTGAAAACGATTCATGAGGCTTATTGAAAGTTAAACAGTAGTGCACTGGCCATATTACGAGGTGCATTCAAGTTCTAAGGCCTCCGATTTTTTTTCCCCGGACTGGAAAGAGATAGAAACATGCGCATTGTTTTAAAATGAGACCGCGTTCATTGTCAATACGTCCCAGAGATGGCAGCACCGTACAGCAGATGGAATTTTACTGCCAGCGGCGAGAATGACAACTGTTTTAAATACTTAAAATGGCGACGTTTTCCTTACTTGAACAGCGTGCAATCATTCGTTTTCTGAATTTGCGTGGTGTGAAACCAATTGAAATTCATCGACAGTTGAAGGAGACATGTGGTGATGGAGTTATGGATGTGTCGAAAGTGCGTTCGTGGGTGCGACAGTTTAATGAAGGCAGAACATCGTGTGACAACAAACCGAAACAACCTTGGGCTCGCACAAGCCGGTCTGATGACATGATCGAGAAAGTGGAGAGAATTGTTTTGGGGGATCGCCGAATGACTGTTGAACAGATCGCCTCCAGAGCTGGCATTTCTGTGGGTTCTGTGCACACAATTCCTGCATGACGACCTGAAAATGCAAAAAGTGTCATCCAGGTGGGTGCCACGAATGCTGACGGACGACCACATGGCTGCCCGTGTGGCATGTTGCCAAGCAGTGTTGATGCGCAACGACAGCATGAATGGGACTTTCTTTTCGTTGGTTGTGACAATGGATGAGACGTGGATGCCATTTTTCAATCCAGAAACAAAGCGCCAGTCAGCTCAATGGAAGCCCACAGATTCACCGCCACCAAAAAAATTTCGGGTAAACACCAGTGCTGAAAAAATGATGGTGTCCATGTTCTGGGACAGCGAGGGCGTAATCCTTACCCATTGCATTCCAAAGGCCACTACGGTAACAGGTGCATCCTACGAAAATGTTTTGAAGAACAAATTCCTTCCTGCACTGCAACAAAAACGTCCGGGAAGGGCTGCGCGTGTGCTGTTTCACCAAGACAACGCACCCGCACATCGAGCTAACGTTATGCAACAGTTTCTTTGTGATAACAACTTTGAAGTGATTCCTCATGCTCCCTACTCACCTGACCTGGCTCCTAGTGACTTTTGGCTTTTTCCAATAATGAAAGACACTCTCCGTGGCCGCACATTCACCAGCCGTGCTGCTATTGCCTCAACGATTTTCCAGTGGTCAAAACAGACTCCTAAAGAAGCCTTCGCCGCTGCCATGGAATCATGGCGTCAGCGTTGTGAAAAATGTGTACGTCTGCAGGGCGATTATGTCGAGAAGTAATGCCAGTTTCATTGATTTCGGGTGAGTAGTTAATTAGAAAAAAAAATCGGAGGCCTTGGAACTTGAAAGCACCTCGTAAATGTGTATATGGGGGGGGGGGGGGGGGGTTGTGAAAAGTGAAAGTAAACAACTGTGAAACCCAAATGTGCACCTGTTGGCTACATCATTTACAGTAGACAGTACTGCACTTCCACCCCAATTTTTTCACCCAGTATGTCGACACCGAGAACAACATACGAAGAAATAAAGCAGCGAACGTCGTCACAAAAGGACATGTACAGATTTGAAAAGGTGATCATTTGTTACTTGTCATTTACCTAACCTGTGGTATTAAATAAATTGAATTCATGTGTTTCTTTCTTGGTGTTGCAATTTTCACAAACGCTAGTGTAGTAAAAAAAACCTTAGTAATGAATGTCAGGTAATTTGTTAGGCATTTTAACTGATGAACATCTCGCATAGGAAGAGCATATGAGTTCCATCTGTAAAAAGATTATCAATAATATTTTCTTTGTGAAGTATTATACCGCCCCCCCCCCCCCCCCCATTCTTAAACAAGTGTTCTACCATTTAATCCTCTCACACTTGCAATATGGGATTGAGATATAGGGTGGGCCACCAAAGTCTACAGGGATAGAATTTTCAGACTTCAAAAGAGAGCAGTTAGGATAATTACTAATATAAGCAAACACCAGTCCTGTAGAGACTACTTCAAAAATTATAGTTTACTGACTGTGTATTCATTGTATGTCCTTGAGATTATAATGTTTGCAAAAGAGAATGATGAAATAAGTGTAATGAACACACACATCCATAATTACAATACACAAACCAGGTGTGACTATCTTAGGATACTGTCTAATAAGAGCTGCAGGTCACAGTCTCTTTGAAACGGAAAGAAAATTCTGTAATAAGCTGCCAAATAATATAAAGCAACTTCATGGTAATCTCTTTAAGGACAACTTGAAATAGTTGTTAATTGAAAGATGTTTAAACTCCCTCAAAGAATTCTGAGCTGCAACACAGGTAGTTCTACTTTTGTATACTGCAGTATACTAGTGGTAGTAAATGTTATAGAAGACTATATAATGTGCTATATGATGTATGTATTAATTATATGTAGGGTGTGATATTGTTATAAATGCGCAAAAAAATGACGATGTCAAAGACTGTTAAGTTAATGTGGACAAATAAAGATTATTATTATTATTATTAACAACAACTAATATTTTTAATGAAATGAATACCTCTAGCTGCATCCAGGCATTGATATAGTCCATCTGAGCCACTGAGGACACACAGGATAGTGCGACTGCAGGGACTTATCTCTGACACCCCTCCCGTGAGACCCACATTCGCAACTTATTGTCCCGCACTATATTCATGTTGCCCCTGCACAAGCTCTGTGTGAAATGTGCTGTTAATTGTTTAAATGCAAAGCTTCAGTAGTGTGTTAACAGAGCGAAGTGGTCACACATGGTCGCATTATATGTGACATGGTTTACATCTGAACAATTCTGCTAATGGTAAGAGGTTATTTTCACTATTCGGTGTAACCAGAACACATGCTGCCCAGTCCCTGTGATTTCCAATATTTGCCGGCCGTGGTGGCCGAGCGGTTCTAGGCGCGTCAGTCTGGAGCCGCACGACCGCTACGGTCGCCTGTTCAAATCCTGCCTCAGGCATGGATGTGTGTGATGTCCTTTGGTCAGTGAGGTTTAAGTAGTTCTAAGTTCTAGGGGACTGATGACCTCAGATGTTAAGTCTCATAGTGCTCAGAGCCATTTGAACAATTTTTTGATTTCCAATATTTGATTTAGGCTGAATTTTTCCTAAAGACAAAGGTGCTACACAGTGGTGGCCTTAGATGTAACAATTAGGGGAGACTCAGAAAAAGGCAGTCTTGGACAGCAGAAAGCATAACAAATCATTGTATATTTAGACTTTCTTTATCAAAACATAAGAAGCTTCTTAAATAAGAAAGATGAGCTTCTGATACCAATACAAAGCATTGAATAATCTGAAGGTATTTCTGCAGATGTGTTATGCATAACAGAATGTTTTGGGAAATAACAGAAATTGAACACACACATTTACATGGGTGCAAGTTAACATCACATTACTGTAGGAGGAATACAATATTCAGTCACACTGTGACCATCTGACGGAAGCCTCAATAGCTATCTTTTGCAGTGCAGACTACTGAGAGACATGCAAGAAGAGAGTCAATGAGGTTCTGGAAGGTACCAACAGAAACGTGGAGCCATGCCAACTCCAGTGAGTGTCAAGCTGTGCTAAGTTTCTCGGTTGAGGATCCATGTGCAAACAACCCCTTCGAGGTGGTCCCACAGATTCTCCATTGGGTTTAAATCCGGGAAGATTGATGGCCAGGTGATTAAAATAAAGTCATCCTGGTGCTTTTTGAACCACACACTGCACTGTGGACTGTAAGACACACTTCCTGAGACTGCAGCTTTGTGTGTGTGTGTGTGTGTGTGTGTGTGTGTGTGTGTGTGTGTGTGTGTGTGGTCACCAATGAACAGCAGTCAGCATGGGTGCATGAACTAAACAGGTGTTGCAGAGGTCTATACACAGCAATATTCATTGAGGAGCCGTTGCTGACAACCCCTTGGTTTATCTGGGTGGACATTTGCTCTACAGTTGCACATCTATTTGCCTCCACAACTCTGCAACTGTCATTCACCCATCATCTGTGGTCACCCATCATCTGTGGCCCATGGTGCACCACAGTTACCTTGGCACCAGTTTTGTATAATGCTATTTTGCCATGCACAGTATACTTTAACCATGCCAGCATGTGAACAGTTTACAAATTTAGCTATTTCAGAAATGCTTCCACCCTTGCCCCAAAAGACAATGGTCATACCCTTTTGGACATCAGATAGATTGCTCCGTTTTCACGTTGCGACAACTTCACTGTTTTCTGTCTCTCCCCAAAATGCTTTATATACTCTCCACTGCTAGTGCTAATATCCGTGAGTTGTTATTGCTCATTGACAATGAACATAGGCGATGGTCGCATTACTGTGACTGGAGTCAAGGAGGAGTGGCCATATATACAAAATGTGGATTAAAGTCTCATGCTCTTGAAGGAGCAATGCTTTGGCTGTCTTTACGAGTATGGTCAATATTAAGGAAGCAGCATTCTCAGTAAATGGGAAGGAAGGGGGTTAGCAAAAGACTTTGAAACCCGTTGCCTGAGACACCGTTATCGTTATGACAAAACTAAGTTGGTCTGTGGGTATTAATATATAAAATACATGTATTTACTAACAGTTCATAGCCACTGAAGCAGTTAAGCTTACTTGCAATTTAGTGTAATAATAATAATAATAATAATAATCCTCATCGTCGTGCAGGGCCTAATGAAACCTTTCCTCTTTGTATGAACACCAGCGCTACTTTGGAAATCCAAGCCCGCATCTCGTGGTCGTGCGGTAGCGTTCTCGCTTCCCACGCCCGGGTTCCCGGGTTCGATTCCCGGCGGGGTCAGGGATTTTCTCTGCCTCGTGATGGCTGGGTGTTGTGTGCTGTCCTTAGGTTAGTTAGGTTTAAGTAGTTCTAAGTTCTAGGGGACTTATGACCACAGCAGTTGAGTCCCATAGTGCTCAGAGCCATTTGAACCATTTGGAAATCCAAAAGTAACATTTTTTCTTAAATAATTGCAATGACGATTGTTAATACAACAATATTGAACCTCCTGCCTTAATATTACAGTGTTTTGGAATCTTTTGGGTAACGCTAATCTACTGCTTTACATACGACATGGTGTGTTTACAATTATAAGTCATTGTCGGCTCTTATTTATGAGTCTATGCTTTCTACGATATGCTCCGTCATTGGACCATTTTTTGGGTATTATTCATATATTTACTGGTCCCAATGTTTTTGCTTTATTAGTCCACTTAATTTTGGCCCTCGATTTACGTTATCAACACCAATGGCATAAAACCCGTTTTCTCACTGAGCTGAAATATCAGGTCCTAAAAAATATACAAATACGAGCCAACAATGACACTAAGCTTAACAGAAGTACAGTATTCATGACACCAAAAGTTAACAAACGCGGTTTTACTGTATGAAACTGGTATAGACTATCAGACGAACAGCGGACTCTTGCGTGGGTGGTCCGCTACAATAACCTTCTCTTTTGCGCGACTTCCTCTTCACGCTTTGAGAAGCTACAAAAACTACAAGAACTTTCACTGTCATCGGTAGCGTCGTCTGCAACATCGGGACCCTTTGAGAGAGAAAGTGCGTCAAAAACTAGAGAGGAATGGAATAAATGGAAATAATGCAATGAACTTTAGTTATTTATGTCCATTCAGGTCATTTTGCTGTCTCTGTAGAATTAACGATGCATTACTGCAATAATTATTTCAGTTTACTAATGTCAAACGGGTTTGTATCTCATCAGTCAGACATGTCTTCGTCAAGATCTTTGAACAGAATGTTTATTTAGAAATCATTGACAGTTTCGTCTGTACGAAAGAAAGTAAAATCATTATCTCAATCATGTTGCAAATTTTACGTATTAGTATTTCTTCTGGAAAGATAGTATCCTCTGTTGTGGCTATATTTAACCACCTTTCCGGCTGTATATGGAAGAAGTAAGTGGGTGTCTACTGAACCATGGATAATTTGACTCCTGAAGACGAAGATTTTCCTGGCAGGCTTTTACACCAGGTAATCTCAAAATTTAAAATGCATGTAAAATTAAGCGTCTGAATTTGATGTGTAATATTTTATGTTACATGTATTAAGTGTGAAATATTCTTTTTTGTTTGTTGGACGAAAAATGTTAGATGATTAAGACAGCTTTTTGAGAAACAGGCCGCGGTTTGCAATGTTATATTAACAATCACTGTTTGAAGTTTCTACACAGAATAGGAGACTTAAGTTTCACAAGAGAAGTACGAATCTTAAATGTGTTTCTCATTGATCATCATAGGACAATATAGTAGACAACCTGTAATGATGCAGCCTGTCTCATTGATAGTAGTCATCAATCCACGCCGTTAATTACATGGACATACTGATGTAATGTAGCACAAAGCAAACACAGAAGCGGTCACTCTTATATTTCTTCCAGTTTGCATACAGCACTACTTGTGACATATACTTATTATGTGGCATCCAAACAATGCTGCAGTCCAATGTGACACTCGGATATTTCTGTTTTGTACTGCTGTTTCGCCCCAGGAGAATTAGAAGTTCCTCATTGCCTCCTGATTTCTCAGGTAAAGTCAACTTGCGTAGATTTTCTGTGTGTGGGTTGAGTGTGTTTGTTTTATGACAAGCAGAGACAATGTCTAGGGTTGTTGACAACATCTGCATTCTCAAATATCTTGCTGTGGACAATGATAGCATGATTGTTGCTATCCATGAAATGTCAGTTCCCTTCAGGTAAGGGTTGGTCAATAGCATAAATATTCTGGAATCAGATGTGCATCAATCTTTCTCTATGTGTCTTCAGATGATTAGTCTTTGCAGCTACTAGCGTAGGTGGTACAAGGAAATTAATCAGTAATTTGTTAGGGGCTTTTTTCTCTTCTGTAAAACATTGGTAAACCCAGGCTTGCCCCCTTTTTTTGCAAATGCTGCAGTAATCGATAATGAAATACTAGCTAGTTTTTTTTATATATAATGATTGAAAGTGGTTCAAAGATTGGTAGCTTGGTTAAATGTTCAGAAATGTGAAATTGTGTGCTTCATGAAATGCAAGAACATAATATCCTATGCACAATATCAAATAGATACAGTTGGAATCAGTCAATTCATACAGATTTACATTTGCCTGTACCATACATCTGCACTCTAAAAACCACTGTTGTGCATGGCAGAAGATACCCCCCCCCCTCCATATCATATATTAGGATTTCTTAAACAACTGTTGCCAGGAAAAGGAACTCCTCATAAGACAAATGGGCAGCTTTGAAAGACGAAATAGTGAAGGCAGCAGTGGATGAAATAGGCAGAAAGATCTGCGTCAAAACAAGGCCTCCTTAATAGGTGACATTTGTTGCAAGAATCAACTGTGACAGAAATACTCTCCTGATATGTAAGGTATAGAAATACCCTCAGACTTCAAGAAGACTTTAATAATCTCAATTCCAAAAAAGGTAGGTGTTGATAGATGTGAGAAGCTCTGAATCATCAGTTTAATAAGTCGTGGGCCGCATGGGATTAGCCGAGCGGTCTAAGTCGCTGCAGTCATGGACTGTGTTGCCGGTCCCGGCGGAGGTCCGTGCTGACACTGTGGCTTACCGTAGAAGATAGACTGATAAACGGCTAACCTACATTTACAGCATTTGTGTATTTAGAGAAATTTTGGCAATGTTGATTGGAATACATTCTTTTAAATTCTTGACATATAAGATACACGGGGTAAAAAGGTATCTAAAATTTGAACAAAAACTGGACTGCTACTATGAGAAGTACATTAAAGGAAAACCCAGTATTGTCTGGAAAGTTCAAGTTGTATGGACGTCTGGTTTCAACTGGAGGAGTTGTTGCCTGAAACAGATGTGTAAATGTACATTGGAGAATGTGATGCAATGTCTGGGTGATCTACCAAAAGTGGTATTTTGTGGACAAAAATCTTCAGGCAGTAGGAGTAAATGATACTTTTGTTCTGTATTGCATGATCTGAAATACAGTGTTCCATTACAAAACAGGTACAAAGCTCTGTCTGAAGACAGTGAAAATGTGTGAAAAGTACTGCAGTGTCATAAAAGAATGCTTAATTGACCGAAACAAGCATAGACAGATTTCATTCACATTACAATCTAGGCTTAACATTCATGAATGCACAAACTTGCAGAGGAAAAACAATTATAAACTACAGAAATCATATCAGGCATTGTCATAAGAAGGTGAAGGGTGAAATATTCATCTTATCCACAAGCCATGGAAAGGGTTTACCTGTAATCATGGCAGAGAAGTATGTACAGTACATAGTGACAAGAAACACAAAACCAAGTGTACCATTAAGTGAAGTGCTCAGGTAGTGTGATAAATTGGTGAAAAAGGTACCAACTGGATCGTAATTGGGAGAAGTGGGGTTTCTACCCTGTCCGGCCATCCCGACTTAGGTTCTCCATGGTTTTGTCAAGTTGCTAAGATGAGTGCTGGACTAGTTCCTTTGATAAGACCATGACCAACTTCGTGCCCTATCTTCACCTAATCTTATCATAATCTGTGCGTGTTTATACATGTATATATTATTTCTGTCATGTACCTGACATGTGCTGTATTATTGTGCTGAATGATCAAAGGACAAATAAATAAATAAAAATGAAAAAATTGATTCCTTTTATAGACTACCAAGCCCCCCCCCCTCTCCCCACAACCCCCAAATATAACCAGAACTTTAGAGAAAACCCTGAGTCCACCTGTGCATATGTTCCTCAATCATACTGTTGTCATTGAAGGAGACTTTAATTGTCCAACAACCAAGTGGGATAGTTATAGTTCTGTAAGCAGTGGGTTTGACAAAATCTTTCTGTGACACAAAACAAAATGCATCCTCTTAAAAACTACATAGAGCAGATAGGTTGGAAGCTCAATCATAACAGTAATATATTAGATCTAATGGCAACAAATAGACCTGACCTCTTTGAGGAAATCATGTTGAAATTGGTATCAATGACTGTGAGATAGTTGTGGCAAAAGAGAACTGGAAACTTAAACAAGCAGGGGCAGGACCTTATAGAGGAACTGTAGTTCAAGTTTAGAAGAATAATTGACCAAGAACTACATAAATACATGCATGCATGTAGTAGAAAGGTTTGCAATGGGAGGTACCATCCATGTTATACAGTCTCTATAAAGAAACTACAAAAGAAACCGGAATGACTGCACTTGAATGTAAAATAAAGCATAGGGCTCTCAATCTGTGGCAGGTGTTAATGGAAACATGTTTGTCTGTCAGAAGGGAAAGCTACAAAGACTGTTAAAGATCTCAAGAAACCCTAAGAAATTCTGTTGTCTGTAAAGGCTGTTAACTTGTGCTTTAGTGCCCAGACATCCACTAATGACACAAGAACTGAAATTCAGGAAGCAAAGCAAAAGTAGAAATGCTGAACTCCATTTCCAAATTTTGCTTTACAAGGGGGGAAATGCAGAAGTGCAGCTCCAGATACTAGTCTCAGCAGCATTAAAAAATAGTTGGAGTGGTTAAAACTAAAAAGGACTCCTGAGTTAGTCTGTATTTAACTGTGATATACTGTAGGTGCTGGAAACAAAAATCTGTGACCGGTAGATGCCTTTCACACCCATCTCTTGCAGAAACATTGAATGTTTTCCGAGCTTTAATGTAATGAAGTATCTCCATGCCAACCAACATGGATTCCAGAAACATTCACATTGTGAATCCCATCCTGCACTTTTGTCTACTCATGTTCTGAAAGCCATAATGCAAGGCAGCCCAGTGGATGCGCTATTTCCTGACTTTCGAAAAACATTTGTCTCAGCACAACACCAATACTTATTAATGAATATATGATCATATGGGTTTTTTGTGTTGTGGTCTCCAGTCCTAAGACTGATTTACAGCTGCTTTGCATCCTGTTTGTCCTGAGAAAGCCTCTTCATTTCCGAATAACTACAGCACTCTACAGCATTTGGACCTGCGTACTATCGTCATTTCTCAGTCTCCCTCTACGGTTTTTACTCCCCATATTTCCCCCGATACTGTATTGATAAGCCCTTGATGTCTCAGAATGTGTCCTACCAACTGGTCGCTTTTTTAGTCAGGTTATGCCACAAATTTCTTTGCTCCTCAATTTTTTTTCAGTACTGCCTCAGTGGTTACATGAACTACCCATCTAACCTTCAGCATCTTGTGGAGCACCACATTTCAAAAGCTTTTATACTCTTCATGTGTGAACTGTTTATTGTCCGATGTTTCACTTCCATACAAGGCTACCTTCAAAAAAGATTTCCAAACACTTAAATTTATATTTGATGTTAACAAATTTCTCTTCTTCAGACACACTAATCTTGTCGTTTCTAGTCTACATTTTATATTCTCTCTACTTCAGCCATCATCAGTTATTTTGCTGCCCAAACAGCAAAACCCATCTACTACTTTTAGTCTCTCATTTCCTAATCTAATTCCTTCAGCATCACCTGATTTGACTGCACTTCATTATCCTTCTTTTGCTTTTGTCAATGTTCATTGTATATTTTACTTTCAAGACACTGTCCATTCTGCTCAATTGCTCTTCAGAGTTTTTTGCTGTCTCTGGCAGAATTATAGTGTAATCTCCATACCTCAAAGTTTTTTTATTTCTTCTCCCTGAACTTTAATTCCTTCTCTAAATTTTTCTTTGGTTTTCTTTACTGCTTGCTCGATGTACTGATTGAATAACATTGGGGATAGGCCACAACCTTTTCAACCACTGATTCCATTTCATACCCCTTGACTCTTGTAACTGCTGTCTGGTTTCTGTACAAGTTGTATATAAACATTCACTTCCTGTTTTTTACTCCAGCTACTTTCATAATTTGAAAGAGTGTACTCTGGCATATGGGTTGTCAAACAAAATTTGTGATGGAATTGAGAGTGTCTTGGTCAGAGGATGCAGAATGCGCCTAACAAGACAATTTATTAACAGATGTAGGAGTAGCTTCAGGTGTGCCCCAGGGAAGTATGTTTTAACTCATGCTGTATATTAATAATATACCTCAGACTTTTTAAGGTGATGACACTCATTGATAATGATGTACAGTCTGAAAGAAAAAAGGACTAATATTCAACCAGGTCTTGATGCAATTTCACAGTGTTGCAAAGACAGGTGTCTTGCATTTAATGTTCAGAACTATTAAATTGTACACTTCCAAAAAGCATCTTCTTTCTCAAAATTTGTCCCACAATTCAATGGGATTCGCTCGTTTGCCTCTTCATCTCCACTTGTCACGATATTGTGCTTCGTCAGGATGGAGACTTGCTATCAAGAGGTCTACATGGAGGGTATCAAGCCAGTGTTGCCTCAGACTCCCAATAGATCACTGACTAACAATTTTCAACAAAAACTCAGGTTTTTATTATTATTTCTTGACCTGCTCAAAGCATGTGCCCATACCAACATAGGTCCCCCATCTTCTCAACAGTAGGTGTCATGTTGTACTGCCTGAGAATGTCATCCTTGGTCACATTATTGTGAAGTGTCAGGTTGCATGTCGAGAGAAGCATTTTGATTTACTGTGACTGCAAATATCACTGAATGTCCATTGGAATTGGTCAACTCATTCAAATGCCACTGTGTTAATGTCCGTGGGGATATGGTATGGAACATAAGCTCAGTTGTGGGTAATGCAGGTAGCACACTTCATTTGGTTGGTACGATACTGGGTTAATGCAATCTGTCTACAAAGGAGATTTCTTGCAAAATATTCATACACTGCATCCTACACTGTCTGACAAAAACACTGAAGCACTCAAAACACAAATGAAATAAAACTTCATGGGATTGAGCGGGAATGTGATCTTATTTTAGTGATTACAATAGTTGAGTCAAATTTAGAAAGAACTTGACAGTATGAGCCAACTTATCAGTATGATATTGCACCCCCTCTGGCCTGGACACGTGCACAAATTCCATTGGAAAGGCTGTCATAAAGTTGGCCCACAACTGTTGTAACTAGTCCTGAGTATCCTGGATACTGGCACTGGTAGGGAGTTGACATCTGAGATGGTCCCTCACATGTCCTGGGGACATATCTGGGTATCTTGTTGGCCACAGGAGTACCTCAACACCACGCAGACAGTATATAGAGACACATGCCAAGTGTGCACATGTATTGTCCTTTTAAAAAATGGCAATCTGACACTCTCACATGAGAGGGTGTCCACAACTTGCCATGTGTGCCAATAAAGAAACTGGACTGGTTGTTGTGTGCATTTCTGGATTCATTGATGAAAAAGAGAAGATTTGGGGAATAACCGTGGACCCTTGCTGACACGCATAGAAAATTACATGCCACTGTGGTGGTTAGTCTAGCTGTGAGTCTTCCTAGAAATGGGTCATGTGTCTGAGCCCTATCAGAGCTGTGCTATGCGCTAAAGTGGAACAACGTGTTAACATTGAATTCCTCACAAAACTTGGAAAATTCACCACAGAAACTTACAGTTTTTTGAAACAAGTTTATGGTGATCAGTGTTGGACACACAAGGTTTTGATTGTGTTAAGAGTTTCAAGGATGCTACGGAAGACACCGAAGATGATAAAAAATCAGACTGTCCTTCCACTTCAAAAACTAAAGAGATTGCGGAGAAGGTCAGTGGAATTGTTTGAGTAGTTTCAGACCTTGCCTGCATCAATAAGGAAACCATTAGATTTTGCAAGATTATCTGGGCATGACAAAGATTTGTGTTACACTGATGCCAAGCATCCTTATAAACGAGCAAAAGTAACATTGAATGGACAGCTGTGCTGACACTCTTGAAAACATTGAAAATGACCCTGATTATCCAACAAAGTAACTGTGTGTGGGAAACATGAATATTCTAATACAATCCAGAGACTAAGCGACAATCCAAGCATTGGAAGAGTCCTCAATCCCCTAGGAGGAAGGAAGCACACATGAGCAAATCAAAATTCAAAGCAATGATGATTGTTTTCCTTGATTTCTGAGGGGTTATTTACATTGATTGGGTGCCCGAAAGTCAGGCTTATTATGTAACTCTTCTGAAGGCCCTCCATGAATGTGTGTGATGAAAGAGACTAGATCTGTGGATGAATCGCACTTGGGTTCTTTGTCAAGACAGTGCGTCGGCCCATAATGTGATGCCTGTGAAGATGTTTTTGGTGAAAAGCAACATTCCAATAATGGAACATCCACTGTATCCTCATGACCTAGCCCCATGCAACTTCTTTCTATTCCCAAAACTGAAGTCTGCACTCAAAGGAACCGGGTACGAGTCCATGGATGCAATGAAGGAAAAAGTAATGAGCCTCCTCAACAGCATAAAAGAAAAAGACTTACAGCACTGCTTCCAACAGTGGAAAATTTACATGGAGCAGTGCAGCGATCGGGGTGGGGACTACACCTGAAGGGGACAACATTTAAGTTGTGTATATTTTCTCAGTAGAGTGTTAGCGCATGAGTCTGGTTTCTTTATTGCCACACCTCGTATGTCATACCCTGTGGCTTCATACACTATGACACCAGGAGTAACATTGATGAGCCTCTCCAAAACATTAGAAAAAATGGGACACCTCACTACCCCTACTCGCCAGTGAGTCCATGCTTCCTGGTCATGGCTCCAGTCAAGACAAAATTGTTTGTGTTGTGGTAAAAAGTGCTAAAGAGAACGTGTTAAACTTCGGCTACACGATAAATCAGTCCAATCTAAAAGCTGTAAATTCAACTAAATACCTAGGAATTACAATTACGAACAATTTAAATTGGAAGGAACACATAGAAAATGTTGTGGGGAAGGCTAACCAAAGACTGCGTTTCATTGGCAGGACACTTAGAAAATGTAACAGACCTACTAAGGAGACTGCCTGCACTACACTTGTCCATCCTCTTTTAGAGTACTGTTGCGCGGTGTGGGATCCTTACCAGATAGGACTGACTGAGTACATCGAAAAAGTTCAAAGAAAGGCAGCACATTTTGTATTATCGCAAAATATGGGAGAGAGTGTCACAGAAATGATACAGGATTTGGGGTGGATATCATTAAAAGAAAGGCGTTTTTTGTTGCAACGGAATCTTCTCACGAAATTCCAATCACCAACTTTCTCCTCCAAATGCGAAAATATTTTGTTGGCGCTGACTTACTTAGGGAGGAACAATCAGAAAGATAAAATAAGGGAAATCAGAGCTCTTACAGAAAGATATAGGTGTTCATTCTTCCTGCGCGCTATACGAGATTGGAATAATAGAGAATTGTGAAGGTGGTTCATTGAACCCTCTGCCAGGCACTTAAATGTGATTTGAGGAGTATCCTTGTAGATGTAGATGTAGATTAATGGCAGCATATGCATGACATGATAATTCTGTAGTCTGGCTGCTACTAGTCTTCAACCAGAGGTGCAGGGTGTCACAGAATGTTGCAGAGAGTCCTTTATGTGTTCTCAGATAACAGGCACAGATGTTAAGGGGATGCAATGTGCTTGGTACACAATGTGGCAGTCCTCTCTTGAGGTGCTCAGATGTGAGTGACTGGAATCTTGATGACGAGCATACCTGCCCTCTGGTTCCTATGCAGTCCAACTTTGGGCCACTATCACACGCGAGTGTCCCTATTGCCCAATTTGAAGAGCTGAACAACTGGAAACTCACTGTGAGACCCCTTTCAAACTGTCAAACTCTGTTAAGTGCTGCTAATGCTGTCTCACACTAGTACACTGTGTCTCCATGTCCACCACAGTGTTCACACAACACCATCACACCCCTATATACCCTAGTAGGTCTGGTAACAACACTGGGCATGAACAACGCTAACACTCTCTGATGGCTTTCTACCTCTTACAGAGAATTGCAGCTCTGATCATTTTACATACAAGCTGATGGTGTGTACATATCGAAAGCTACATTGACATCTGACAATGTCTTTTGGGCCCTTCACTTTTTGTCAGACACTGTAAAGCATTGCTCAGATGTGTGGGACCCATACCAAATAGGGCAGTAAGGGGTTATTGATGTACCGGGTGATCAAAAAGTCAGTATAAATTTGAAAACTGAATAAATCACGGAGTAATGTAGATAGAGGGGTAAAAATGGACACATATGCTTGGAATAACATGGGGTTTTATTAGAACCAAAAAAACACAAAAGTTGAAAAAATGTCCGACAGATGGCGCTTCATCTGATCAGAATAGCAATAATTAGCATAACAAAGTAAGACAAAGCAAATATGATGTTCTTTACAGGAAATGCTCAATATGTCCACCATCATTCCTCAACAATAGCTGTAGTTGAGGAATAATGTTGTGAACAGCACTGTAAAGCATGTCCGGAGTTATGGTGAGGCATTGGTGTCGTATGTTGTCTTTCAGCTTCCCTAGAGATGTCAGTCAATCACGATACACTTGCGACTTCAGGTAACCCCAAAGCCAATAATTGCACGGACTGAGGTCTGGGGACCTGGGAGGCCATGCATGACAAAAGTGGCGGCTGAGCACACTATCATCACCAAACGACCCGCGCAAGAGATCTTTCATGCGTCTAGCAATATGGGGTGGAGCGCCATCCTGCATAAACATCGTACGTTCCAGCAGGTGTTTATCAGCCAGGCTGGGGATGATGCGATTCTGTAACATATCGGCGTACCTCTCACCCGTCACGGTAGCAGTTACAAAACCAGAGTCATGCATTTCCTCGAAGAAAAAAGGTCCGATAACGGTAGATGTGGTAAATCCAGCCCATACCATAACTTTCTCGTCATGCAATGGAGTTTCCACGACAGTTCTAGGATTTTCTGTAGCCCAAATTCTGCAGTTGTGGGCGTTGACAGACCTTCGAGTGTGAAATGAGCTTCGCCGGTCCACAACACGTTACTCAACCAATTGTCATCTTCCGCCATCTTTTGAAATGCCCACACCACAAATACCCTCCGCTTCACTAAATCGCTAGGTAACAGTTCATGATGCCGATGGATTTTGTACAGATAGCATCGGAGGGTACGCCTAAGTGCCAACCAAACAGTAGTGTATGGAATGCCGGTGCGACGTGCGACTGCATGAGCGCTGACTTCTCCGTGCATAGGCAACTACAGTCTCCATTTCTTCCTGAACTGTCTCAGCAGCATTACACCTTGTGTTCGGTTGGCCACTGCGGGGTCTATCGTCTAAACGACCCGTGGCTTCGAACTTCGAAATCATTCTCGCCACAGCTACATTTGTCAACGAACCTTTACCCGTTCGAATCCCCTTCCTATGGCGATAGGATCGTAACGCTGAACTAGCACGTTCCCCATTCTGATAATACAGCTTCACTAAAAGCGCCACGTCAACATGCTGCGACTGCTGGCGCATCTGATTCTCTCTCTCATTATAGCTCCTTTTATACACGATTGTCATGTGCAGTCACTGACATTTTGCTGTCCAGCTCCATCTGTCGGACATTTTGTGAACTTTGTTTTTTTGAGGGGGTCTAATAAAACCCCATGTCATTCCAAGCATGTATGTCAATTTTTACCTCTCTACCTACATTATTCCATGGTTTATTAAGTTTTCAAATGTATACTGACTTTTTGATCACCCGGTATACAGAAAAATGCAGTGTGGATGGTCACACATTCATTTGATCCACTAGAGAACATCTTGTAGATATGAAAAATCTGAACTGGCAGATGCTTGGATAAGTGCCAGCTATCCTGCAAAATCCTATTTACAAAGTTTCAAGAATGAATGTTAAGCAATAAATATAGGAATATACTACAGCCCAATATGTATTGCTCCCATAAGGACAGTGAAGATAAATTTATACTAACTACAGGTATTTAAGCAGTCATTCCTTCAGTGCTCCATAAGTGAAATAAATGGGAAATACCATTTGCAATGCACTTTCCACGGTAACCTCATTTTCTGGGCATCCTGGTGATCCTCATCAAAAACAGATGTTGGACCATATTTAAATTTGTTGCACTGTTTCTAACTGTTAAAATAAAAAAAATGAAAGTCCAGGATGGAATAATGACAATATTATGAAAAGGATAGTTGCTACTCATCATATAGTGAAGATGCTGAGTCACAGACAGACACAACAGAAAGACTGTCAAACAAAGCTTTCAGCCTATCTGTGACTCAGAATCTCCTGTATATGATAAGTAGCAACTATCCTTTTCATAATCTTGTATCCAACTGTTGTCATATGTGGTGAACGGCCACCTAAATTAGGATTGAGTTTTTGCTTGTATCACATGCATTTTCCCATCCAAAAGCAAAAAGTGTATCACTGAATGACACTACACTTCCTCCATCTGGGTGAAAACCATCCAAACTAAGTGACAAATCAGAGTAATTTTTTAACACATGGTAATGCCAGTTTGAATCACCCTCGTCTCTGCACGCAAACACTGAAAAATGTAAGTGTTACCATGATTTTTTATTGTATCAATGTACATTGCTACCCAGGCATTAAAGGAAGATGTGGAGCCTAAATAGATTGTACTTCCATGTTTTTAAAACCATAAATGCAAGTTTTTGATGTACAACTTAAAATGATGTCACCACTGAAAGATTTAATCTGTTCTACATTTTACGTGCTTTGTCAGCTGTTGCTTAGTTTGCCAGGTGTTAGTACAGTTGACTTCTTCTTCTTTAATGTGTCTGTTATCCCATATTTCAATTGGAGGTTCTCTGTTATGTCCTTTCCTGAGTATCATGCATCATCATATTTGTCCATTTCTTCCAAATCTCTTTCTACCTCTTCCTCTCATTTCTTCCACATTTTCCTCTATAATTCTTTGTTGTAGATAATTCCTATGCAGTAAATGTCCCAGCCAAGAGTTTTTCCTCATTGTGATCAATTTTAACAATCTCTTTCCTTCCCATATTTTCTTCATTAGTTCTTCATTCTTAAGTCTATCAGTCCACTTCACCTTAACCAATATTCTCCATAGCTACATTTCAAACCTTTTGAAATATTTTACTGTCCACTGTTCACTGCTGTATAATGTTCCACTTCAGGTGTAACTTTTAGCAGATATTTTCCTTGGCTCTATTGGAAATCTTCTAGCTTTTAGCAAGTGCTTCACCTTTTCAGATGCTTTCTTTGCCACAGATAGTCTCCTCCTTAATTCCTTTGTACAGCTTTCCTTCCATTTCATTAAGCTTTCCGGGTACAGAAAGTATGTGATTTGTTCTATCTTTTTTCTGCGTAAGAACATTAAAAGTACCATGTACTAAATAGTTAATATTTATGTTGTGTCTTCTGTCTGTAGGTTTCATAGAGGATAATTTCATGCTTCTTTCATGAATACTTTTACTGCAGTGAAGTGACATATTGGCGTAGTTTAATGGCAAGTCAGTTTAGTTTTAGCCAGAGAATTTAGTGAAACTGACACAATGTGAATTTAGTATTATGCCAAATACTCGTGGCCTGAGCTAACTGTGTATTGTATATGCAGTATTCTTATTTGTGTGTTTTGGTATTGACTTTGTTTTCTTCTTTTGTATGATTTATATACATTAGAAAATTTCATTAAATACATATATCGACCTGTGAAACATGAGTGGTATTTTGTAATCCATATATTTTGTGAAATATCCCTATTGTTAGTCAGTAATTGTAAGTTATTCTTTCTGCAGGCAGCATTATGGGACAATGCCGAATTGTTGGAAGATTTATTGCGTGGAGAACAGGTTGCACACATCAACAGTCAAGATTCTTGGGGTCGAACTCCTCTTCACGCAGCAGCAACTACAGATAATTCCCGCTGCTTGAGTGTTTTGTTAAATGCTGGTGGTATGTTTCTTTATTTTTTTCTTTTGTTTCTCTGCTTTTTGTGTTGCTGTAATAAATTTCAAAATATAGCATCAGTAACACAAATTTTATTGATTTTTTTTTTTTTCAGCTGATCCGAATATTGCCTGTGGAATAAGAGGTGAAAATAAGGTAATAAGGTTTTAGGGTCATAAGTCATTTGTATTTTTTAACTCTTGAATGCACTGCAAGGCGTTTACTTGTGTGTTGTTAACAAGCTTGTGTTATCGAACTACACCAGTAAGTGAATGCTTTGAAAGTGTGTTGCGTATGTACCACGTAATGAACCTGTAGTGTATAGCTCCATCAGGAAGTTATTGTAAGGTTATTACTTAAATAGCTACTCATAATTGGTGTCACAGACTTGTAGAGAAGCTGATATGTGAGAGATTGTATGTGTATGCCAGTACTGTAATATCCTTCTACCCTCATTTGAAATACTAGGTTATTATAAATGATTGAAGCAATTTCACAGGTTTATTGTAGCTATATTACAGTGCAAAAATACTGTGAAGGCAAAAAAGATGCCATCAACACCTTTCTGTGGTCGAACAGGGTCATGTAATAGGGCTGTGAGAAGTTGGATGTTCCTTCTGCAGTATTACAGAAAAAACTTGGCAGGAATGTAGCCACTGTACATGGTTGCTGGTAGTGGTTCCCACAAGGATGTACAGTTGCAAGAAGGCCAGGCTCTGGTCAGCCACATGGCACTACGGAGAGGGAAGACCATCGTGTTCGGTGTATTGGCTGTGGCACATTGTACTGCATCTGCAGCAGCAATTTGAGCAGCGGTTGGCAGCACAGTGACACAATGAACTGTTACAAATCAGTTACATCAAGGACAGGTCCAATCCAAGTGCTCCGTAGACTGAATTCCACTGGCTCCAGACCACCACCATTTGCAACTTCAGTGGTATGAAGCATGAACCCATTGGAGGGCAGAGTGGATGTCTGTTGTGTTTTCTGATGAAAGCTGGTTTTGCCTTGGTGCTAGTGCTCACTGTGTGTTGGTTAGGAGGAGGCCAGTTGAGGACTGGCTCACGACCTATATGCATGCTAGACATACTGGACCTGCACCTGGAGTGGTGGTCTGAGGTGCAATTTCAGATGACAGCAGGATCACTCTCATGGTTATCCGATATATTTTTACTGCAAATTTGCATGTCAGTCTGGTGATACAACCTGTTGTTCTGCCATTCATGAACAGATTCCAGGGAGTGTTTTCCAACAAGATAATGCTCACCCACCAACTGCTATTGTAACCCAACATGCTCTATGGACCATCGACATATTGCCTTGGCCTGCACGATCACAAGATCTCCAATTGAGCACATATGGGACATAATCGGGTGACAACTCCAGCGTCATCCACAACCAGCAGTACCCATCGCTGTCTTGACTAACCAAGTGCAACAGGCATGGAATTCCTTCGTCCAAACTGACAGATGGTGCCTTTACAACACAATGCGTGCATGTTTGCATGCTTGAATTCGACAGTCTGGTAATTACACTGGTTATTAATGTACCAGCATGTCTCATTTGCAGTGACTTACATTAATCTATGATCTTGAAATTTTAATCACATAAAAAAAGTTACATAGACAAATGTATTCCCAAAATTTCATTACTCTAATTAGCTTTTTTTATTGGTGCAATCCCGCCCCTACTGACACTGCAGATATCAAGTTTATAACATCTACATATACATAAATACTCTGCAAGCTACTGTTTGATGCAAGGCGGAAGGTACCCCACACCACTGCAAGTTCTCCCCAAGTCTGGCTTAGTGTGTCCCTGTCAATCTGTTAAAAACCCTGTTGATATGAGCTCACAGTATGGTAAGTTTGATTTTAGAGGAGGTGTAAATACCTAATCTTTCACATAACTTCACTCAAAAAAATTGCGTGGGTGTAGGTGGTTCATGGTGTGGGTTCCTGTAGTCATGTCCTAGTTCATGAACCATGGGTAATGTATGAGTGGCCAAGTAAGTGGTCCCGACAGTCGGGATACCAGATACTTTGGAATAAGGCTGGGCATCTCAGACATATTCTGAGTCATGGTCACCTTTGTGCTCATACGGCAAAGACTACCAAATCCACCGGTTAGTCCCTCAACCATTAGGGGTAAAACCCAATGGGACTCGGGGCAAGTAAGGCTAGCAACCTGCTTCCCTGGTACTTTAAATATGATGCTGGCAACAATCAGAGCAAAATGCCTCGGACCTTTGGAGGTGACGGAGTCCCACCTTTAACTGACAAACCAGGGACTCCTAAGATACGACTTGGCAAACAAATGGTAATGAGATGGGGAGCTATTAATATCAATGGGGGCTACTCTGGGAAGAAGGTAGAGCTGGCAGAGGCTGCAAGTAAGATGGGGCTGGACGTTTTAGCTGTTAGTGACATTTGGGTAAGGGGTGAGAAAGAAGAGGAAGTGGGAGAATACAAGGTCTACCTGTCAGGAGTCAAAGCAGGAATAGCACAATGGGGTGTAGGGCTTTACATCAAGAAAGAAATGGAACCCAGCGTAGTTGCAATAAGGTATGTAAACGAACGACTGATGTGGATAGATTTGACAGTGTCTAGCATTGCATTGTGAAGGGACAGATCAAGATAAGATGGATAGTTTTTATGAGGCACTCAGTGATGTAGTTGTTAGAGTAAAGGACAAGGACAGTGTTCTGCTCATGGGTGATTTTAATGCCAGGATTGGAAATCGAACAGAAGGGTATGAAAAGGTTATGGGTAAATTTGGAGAGGATATGGAGGCCAACAGGAACGGGAAACAACTCTTGGATTTCTGTGCCAGTATGGGCTTAGTAATCACAAACTCCTTTTTTAAACATAAGAACATTCACCGGTATACTTGGGAAGGCAGGGGAACCAGATCTGTCATCGACTATATAATAACAGATCAGGAATTGAGGAAGGCTGTGAGGGACACACATGTATTCAGGGGATTCTTTGATGACACTGATCATTATTTAATCTGCAGTGAAATTGGGATTGTGAAGCCGAAAGTGCAGGAGGTCAGGTCCATATGTAGGAGGAGAAGAGTGGAGAAACTTCAGGATAAGGGAATCAGGCACAAGTACATAAAAGCGATCTCAGAAAGGTACCAGTTAGTTGAATGTAGTCAATTACAGTCATTGGAAAAGGAATGGACAAGGTACAAGGACACAGAACTAGAAGTGGCTAAAGAATGTCTTGGAACAGTAGTGTGTAAAAGTAGGATGAAGCAAACAGCTTGGTGGAATGACACAGTCAAGGCAGCCAGTAAAAGGAAAAAGGAGGCATATCAAAAATGGCTACATACTAGAACTCAGGTAGACAGAGAAAGTTATGTTGAAGAAAGAAACAAAGCCAAACAGATAATTGCAGCATCAAAGAAGAAATCTTGGGAAGACTTTGGAAACAGGTTGGAGACAATGGGTCAAGCTGCTGGAAAACCATTCTGGAGTGTAATTAGCAGTCTTCAAAAGGGAGGTAAGAAGGAAATGACAAGTATTTTGGACAGGTCAGGAAAACTGCTGGTGAATCCTGTGGATGCCTTGGGCAGATGGAGGGAATATTTTGAAGAGTTGCTCAATGTAGGTGAAAATACGATCAGTAATGTTTCAGATTTGGAGGTAGAATGGGATAGGAATGATGATGGAAGTAGGATCACATTTGAGGAAGTGGAGAAAATGGTCAATAGATTGCAGTGCAATAAAGCAGCTGGGGTGGATGAAATTAAGTTGAAACTCATCAAATACAGTGGAATATCAGGTCTTAAATGGCTACACAGGATAATTGAAATGGCCTGGGAGTCGGGACAGGTGCCATCAGACTGGACAAAAGCAGTAATCGCACCAATCTTGAAACATGGAAACAGAAAAGATTGTAACAACTACAGAGGTATCTCTTTAATCAGTATTGTGGGTAAAATCTTCTCAGGTATTGTTGAAAGGAAAGTGCGAGTATTAGTTGAGGACCAATTGGATGAAAATCAGTGTGGGTTTAGGCCTCTTAGAGGTTGTCAAGACCAGATATTTAGCTTACGGCAAATAATGGAGAAGTGTTGTGAGTGGAACAGGGAATTGTATCTATGCTTTATAGATCTAGAAAAGGCATATGACCGGGTTCCTAGGAAGAAGTTATTGTCTGTTCTACGAGATTATGGAATAGGAGGCAAACTTTTGCAAGCAATTAAAGGTCTTTACATGGATAGTCAGGCAGCAGTTAGAGTTGACGGTAAATTGAGTTCATGGTTCAGAGTAGTTTCAGGAGTAAGACAAGGCTGCAACCTGTCTCCACTGTTGTTCATATTATTTATGGATCATATGTTGAAAACAATAGACTGGCTGGGTGAGATTAAGATATGTGAACACAAAATAAGCAGTCTTGCATATGCGGATGACTTAGTTGTGATGGCAGATTCGATTGAAAGTTTGCGATGTAATATTTCAGAGCTAGATCAGAAATGTAAGGACTATGGTATGAAGATTAGCATCTCCAAAACGAAAGTAATGTCAGTGGGAAAGAAATATAAACGGATTGAGTGCTAATAGGAGGAACAAAGTTAGAACAGGTGGACGGTTTCATGTACTTAGGATGCATATTCTCACAGGATGGCGACATAGTGAAAGAACTGGAAGCGAGGTGTAGCAAAGCTAATGCAGTGAGCACTCGGCTATGATCTACTCTCTTCTGCAAGAAGGAAGTCAGTACCAAGGCTAAGTTATCTGTGCACCGTTCAATCTTTCGACCAACTTTGTTGTATTGGAGCGAAAGCTGGGTGGATTCAGGTTACCTTATCAACAAGGTTGAGGTTACAGATATGAAAGTAGCTAGGATGATTGCAGGTACTAGTAGATGGGAACAATGGCAGGAGGGTGTCCACAATGAGGAAATCAAAGAAAAACTGGGAATGAACTCTATAGATGTAGCAATCTGGGCGAACAGGCTTAGATGGTGGGGTCATGTTACACGCATGGGAGAAGCAAGGTTACCCAAGAGACTCATGGGTTCAGCAGTAGAGGGTTGGAGGAGTCGGGGCAGACCAAGGAGAAGGTACCTGGATTCGGTTAAGAATGATTTTAAAGTAATAGGTTTAACATCAGAAGAGGCACCAATGTTAGCACCGAATAGGGGATCTTGGAGGAATTTTATAAGGGGGCTATGCTCCAGACTGAATGCTGAAAGGCATAATCAGTCTTAAATGATGATGATGATGATGATGATGATGATGATGATGTAGATCGAGAGGCCTTGACATGAATTGCTGATCATCAACCCACCTTGACCGATCAATCGATTTCTCAGTTTCCTGTTTAGGAATTCGCAAACATCATGATCGAAGTGGAGTGGAGCACCATCCTGTTGGTAGATGAGGTCCACATGTCAGGCTCAAGTTGTGGCATGAGCCAGTTTTCCACCATGTCCAGATACAAATGTCCTGTAACAATCTTTTAGCAGAAGAAAAATAGACCCTAACTTTAAGCTGTGAGACTGCACAGAACACATTAACTTTTGTTGAAACCTGAGTGTTCTGCATGATAGTGTTGGGATTCTCTGTCCCCCAGATTCACACATTGTGCCTGTCACAAAGATGTTGCTTCATCATTGAAAATGAATTTCTCACAAAACTCATCCTCTTCCATAAACTTCTACAACTGTGTTGAAAATCCAGAGTATCTGATTTTGTCTTCAGGATTCAGGGCTTGTAGCAATTGCAAGCGGGAGGCTTCAATTTCAATTTCCTTAAGATTTTCCAGATGGTCAGCAGTGATATGTTCAGCTCTCTGCTTGCTCTGTTCATAAATTTCTGTGGGCTTCATGCGAAACTCTCCTGCATGCTGTCAACAATTTCTTCGCTTGCTGTATGTCAGCCCATTGATTTGCCCTTGCAGATGTATACTGAAAATTTAAAGTGTACATATCATTGCCAAATGGAATTGGCAATTAGTGCATATTTGTTGAACTTTATTCTGAAGTTTCATTGCACCATTGCGGCATACTGATGTTAATGCATTTCAAGGACAACATAAATTTTCTTGATGCCTGCCACCATCTTGCCAAACTGCTCACTCCTGCACTCTCATGGCAGAAATCTGAAGTGCAGCTGCTACTGTGCAAAATTTCTTGAGCTTTCTATATGAGTGTCGAGTTTTCTCACAATATTATCAGTTAATGCATATGTAGTGATTTTATGAAATTGCTTCAGTCATTTACAATAACCTTGCACAAGCATCTCCCTGCAACAGAATGCAGCGAAGAAGGGTTTGAGAAAATGGACACTGCTGGTATGTGAATCACACATTGGTTTCTGATGAAATTACTCTGTTCTGCAGGTAGAACCCAGATTTAAATGAATGAGTGAAGTTGGGAGCTACTACAATGGATATCAGCAGAGTCAGACACTGGGTTTTTTCATTAAATGGAAGCAACAGTATGAATGTCAGCTAATCAGAAGTGCAGTGAATGCCCAAGCTCTCTAGTGACTTCACCAAAAACAGTCTCCATAATGAGATATCATTTGCATTGACTGTTGGAGAACAGCTAAAAAATGTTGGAGCTTTCCATCATTGAACATAGTGTAGTTACCATTATTGATAAAGAGTTTCCAAAGGTTTTGAGCATGATAGGGACCGCAGATGACAACTAGCAGTAATAAAGTTACAAGGAAAACAGTAGCCAGCAATTTGTTGCATCATTTCAAAACTGAAAGAAAAAACTGTGATGACGTAGGCTGATTTCTTCAAACTTAAATAAAAAAATAATGGCAATTGACAGCACAGCCTAAGAAAAAAAATTTTAAAGCTGTATCCACAAGGAAAGTGATGGAAATTTTCTTTTGGAATTCAGAGCCTGTAGAACCTGGTGATTTTTTTTTTTTGGAGAAGGGGAAATTTATCAATCCTGTGCAATGCTAGAAAAACTTGAGCCACAACTTCTTCAGGTTTGTGAAGTGAAAACTCTGGTGCTTCTATGTGACAATATTAAGCAAATACTTGATCTTACGAGTACATCCTGATTACAGTGTGCTGTATATCTGTTAATATGCAAATACTATTCCTTTTATTGCCCATTTTGTATCCTTTTTATTTTTTGTCCTTTTTTTATAATTGTTTTTTTTAACTGTTTTGATACTGTGCTAGTCAGTTTTTGCCTTTTTCTCTCTTTTTTAGCATATCATATGTCTTCTTCTCTAGATTTTTCTCTCCTCCTCTGTCAGCAGAGAGCCTATCTTTTATTTTCCCTAAAACGTTTCTTAAATTTCACTGTACATTTGACCTACTTTTGCAGGTATTACTCTGCAACATGAACTGGTTCCCTGAGTATAGCAGGAGCTATGTTGGTCTATTTACAGTCATATTACAGATCAAATTAGGGTGTGTTATTACCTTGCAGTGTGGTGCTAAAAGTGATAGTGGAAAATACCTTCACAATAAACTGTGACAAACTGCTGTTAATGTCATTAATCTTACTGACAGTGAGAATGAGAGAAGTATTTTAGTGCTGACAGAGAAGGCAATGGAATGAGCAATCAAATGATTACAAGCAGATATAAGTAAGTCAGCGGTGTGCAAATTACGGAAGGAGGGAATGAGAGCGCATTGAACAGTATTCAAGTATCTGCCCCAAAGGAGAATAAGTAAAATGCACACAATAAATATTTCATTGATGATACAGACAAGTGTGTTATTAAACAGCATTTTATTTATTATGAACAGTACAAGGAAATACTATTTTTGCAAAAACTTCACACCTTTTGCTGCACCAAACTGGACTTCCATGTAAGCAAAAAGCTATGAGAATAACTGTTCCATCCATCCTATTTTAAGATTTCCCACCATGAAAGTCATTATTTGCAGATGAGAGAACATACAGTAAACTCCCATTTATCCAAATTGCGTTTATCCGAAATCTGCTTTATCCGAACAAATTTTTCCAATTTTTGCTGCTCTCATTGGTGCTGTCTGACGCATCGTGCAGCTACGCTTTTGGCTACCTAGACTGACACTTGACAAGTTACAACTTGTTTGCGCCTGGAACCATGCATTCGCTGGTGTTTTCCGGCAGTCTACTGCTAATCAGTGCATTGGCACTTGTCAAAAGTCTGAGTGTTGTCAATTTGTGTGAGTGTTGGTTGAAGTTTTAGCGTGTTTCTTTTTCATATTGTGTGGTTTCATGCCATTGCCATCTACTGGAACTCCCTGGATGTACAGTACATACAGTATTGCTCTATGCAGCACAACAGCCCTGTTGAAACCGACAATGAGAGTGCAGTGGCAAACACTTTTTGCCTGGTATTGGTACATCAGACAAAGCCAAGCATTTAACAATTTAATAGTGAATGTACAATGCTCTGTTGTGTTGCTGCATGGTCTTGAATAGGACAGGGGAGAGGGGATAGATGTATCAAATGTTTTCATGCGGTGGCTGCCACAGTGTGGTTTCAAAATTCAAAACCTTTGTCTAGTGCTCCTCGACTGTTGTCAAGTCTTATATGTGTGTTTTCTATTTAATGTTTCGCGTTTACGCTACATGGTTTAAAATGTCCAGATTTAAAAATGGCCAAAAACCAAAAGAGAATCAGTCGAGTGTCAGCAAAAAAAAACACTGAACATGACTACGAGTGTGAAACAAAAAAGAATGTGATCTGGTTGGAACAAAAGCTTTGCACTTTCCAGAGAATTGATGCTGGTGAGCGACCTGCGAAGGTTGTGTGGATTTGAACATCGGTAGGAATACGATTACTGATTGGAAGACAAGTCGATCATAACTTGAAAAAATTTTTTCCGTCCAAGTGTCAGGCAGCACAGTGAAATCTCAAAAAACAATGAGAAAAGGTGCACATCCTCAGTTAGAAGAGGCCTTGTTTTTGTGGTACAAACAAATAAGAGACAAAGGTGTGCCAGTTTCAGGTCCTGTACTTTGTCAAAAAGTGAAGAGTTTTTATGAGCTGATTGAAGGAAAGGAGCAAGAATTCCTCAGAAGTGATGGCTGGCTGGATTGGTTCAAGAGGCGGCATGCCATTCATGAAATTGCCATCAGCACAAATCATTATCCGGGGATGAAGCCACTATTGCTGATTTTAAGAAGAAACTGCACACAATCATTGACACAGGTGGTTATACTGGTGATCAACTTATTAACGGTGATGAAACCGGGTTGAATTATAAAATGTTGTGAACAGAAACCATTGTCTCTAAACTAGAAAAACGGCATCTGGATATAGAAAAAGCAAAGAAAGAGCTACTGTCCTCACATGCAGTAATGCCACTGGCAATCATTAATTGCACCCTAATTTAATTGGCAGATCCAAAAAGCCAAGAGCATTAAGATGGCAGCCAGCTGATAAACCTTTGCCATTGTGGTACACGAGTCAGTCTAAGGTATAGCTGAACGGTGCTATCTTCAAAGAGTGGTTCCAGGGAGAGTTTGTTCCAGCTGTAGAAAAATACATGGAGGAAAATAGACTTCCTCGGAAAGCACTACTTGTTGTGGTCAACACTCCTTCTCACCCAGGTGATTACAAATGGGGTTGTGAAAGCTGTGTTTCTCTCACCAAATGTCACATCTCTACGATGGATAAAGATGTTCTTGAGGCAATGAAAAAACATTACAGATGCAAGCTGCTGGAATTCTTAATCGGTGCGATTGATGCTGAAAAAGATTTTGTACAAGCTCTTAAAAAAATCGATCCATTGGATTGCTGAAGCTTGGAATCTAATTCCTCCGAGTTCTCTCTTTAGGGCATGGGGAAAACTCTTAGGTCATAAGGCAACTCATCAGTGGTGGGAAGAAGAAGGCAACACTAACTCAAGCTGACGTGCCAGAAACAGATGAAAATGATGTAATTTTGGTGAATTTACTGGAGAAGCTACTGGGTTGTGAAGACGAAATCTTCGAAGATGTTGAAGAGTGGATGGAAAACAAATTTTTTGATTTGATTGAGGAAGAAATCGTCCAAGTTGCGACCAATCAGAAAGCGTCAGAAGAATATGTCTCTAATGATGAAGCAGAGAAAAAGATTCCTCACACAGTTGGCTACAAAGCGATCCAAACCACCCTGGGGTACATCTGCCAACAGGAGGAGGCGACTTATCCCAAATTCGTTTGTTTCCAATGTTGGAGATATATTGCTGCAACAAAAGCTTCTCATGCCAAAAAACAGAAAACAATTATAGACTTTTTTACTGAAAAGTAAATTCTAATGAAGCGTCCTAGAACTTAATTGCCCATAAGTTAAAAGTTATTTGTTTTTACTTTAAAGTTCCTCTAGACAAACTTTTCATTCCTTTGAGTAATCTCTAGATTTGTTTCTTAATTTTGTACAATAGTTTATTTTTTATTCAGAACAGTAGGTTGTAAAATTAAAACTTCTGTTTTTTCCTGCTGCCAAATAAGTCGGACTTTTTCTGTAAGAACACAAAATAAACTTGCTTCGTTATTCAGCATTTAAAAGCTTAGAGTTTTCATTCATACTTTGGCACCTTTTTAACATGTTAACACAATTTTTTTCAGTTAAAAACATGCAGGCTTATTCACAACCATATCAATAACTTTCTACACACCCTATGCACATTTTACAATCATATTTCATGGTATTGATGCAATTTGGGGTGTTTAATGTGTGAAAAAGGGGACTTCGGTTTATCTGAAATTTTCGTTATTCGAACCGGTTGTCGTCCCGATCATTTCGGATAAACGGGAGTTTACTGTACTAACAAAATGATGCAAAGATGTCATTTGTCCTCATAGGAAAAATTTTTTGACAGTCAATTGACAATAAATTTGCAATCTGACTTCTGTTGTGGTTAGATCATCTCAGCCCTAAATGTGACATATGCATTCTTGTAATCAGTTTAGTTCTCTTTACATTTTGCACTTAGCACAGTTAATATTTCACTTCACTTTTGCTTGCTCATTTAAACATCAGCATAAAACTTCATTTCATTTTTCACTGCACTTAGAAACACACAGAAACCTCAATATAAATCATTGGTTAAAATGTTTCTCACAATACATATGCACAGCAGTATTTTATGTCACCTGTGCACAGCAGTATTTTATGTCACCTGTGCATTTACACATCAATATTTATTTGCAATGTAGAAAAAGATAGATTGCTACTTACCATAAGGAAGACATCTTATGCTAGAGACAGGCACAACTGAAAGTGTCTTTCAATGAAGTACAACATGTGTGTGAGACAGAAACAAATTGTGATTCCAAGACATTTCTGAGTAAATATGCTGCTCTTGGAAAGCTGTTTCCTCCTCTGTTTCTGCTATTTTATGAGCTGCTACACTAAGGTCATATTAACAATATAGGGAAGATAGATTGCTACTTACCATAAAGATGACCCTTTATGTTGCAGACAGACACAATTAAGACACATATAAGCCTTCAGCCACAGCCTTCATCAGAAACAGAAAAACACAACATTCATTCACACAAGCAGGCATATCTTGCACACACTACTACCAACACTGGCAGCTTGGACCAAAATGTTAAGCTGTATTGTTATATTACATGCTTAATTGGCGTGTCCAACTTCAACTCAGAAATGTTCCTCCATTCCTTGTTTATTATACAGCAGCAGTCAGTCTACATGTTTAGAGCCAGAACTGTGGTGTCACCGCCAGACACCACACTTGCTAGGTGGTAACCTTTAAATCGGCCGCGGTCCGTTAGTATATGTCGGACCCGCGTGTCACCACTATCAGTGATGGCAGACCGAGCGCCGCCACACGGCAGGTCTAGAGAGACGTCCTAGCACTCGCCCCAGTTGTACAGCCGACTTTGCTAGCGATGGTTCACTGACAAATTATGCTCTCATTTGCCGAGACGATAGTTAGCATAGCCTTCAGCTACGTCATTTGCTACGACCTAGCAAGGCGCCATTATCATTTGCTATTTATCTTGTGATGCATGTACCGTCAGACCGATGTTCACCAATTATGGATTAAAGTTAAGTATTCCAGAAGCTACGTACCTTTTTTTTGCTAGTCTCAATTCCTTGTCATTTTCCAGACCTCACGCCAGCCTGCGTGAGCTTAAACGCGTGCCTTTCGGCTTCCTCTCATAATGGATTGGCGCTCTTGCCACAACAAGAACTATATCCTCATTGATCACATTAATTATTTTTATTTGTTTAGACTATATGAACACTTGTGTTCCATATTCTTTACATTTGCCATAAAATGTAAGTTTCCATATATCTTTAGCCTGTACATCTTTTGGCTTGTCGTTATTACACAGAATTGTCAAGCCTACCCCTTTCGGGGCAATGAATAACCATTGTTCCTGACTCAGGGGAGTCCAAATACTATCATATAATTTTGCAAACTTCTTAATGCAGTCCTTGGGAATTTCTCATACTAGTTGAACCATTGTAGCTTCACATGGTTAATGATCATAAGTGGACATTAAAATAAACTTTTGCTTGCAAATTTTGTGACTGTGATCTATCTCTTTACACATCAGTTAGTTGTTGCTCAGTTTTTCATGATACTGCTTTGGCTTGTCTGTTAACATATAATCTCTCTGTGGTTGTGTGTACATGAATATATTTTGACTTCCTTCAGTTTTGGAAGGTATGGGTAGTTCTCTGTACAAATGAAACCCTTAATTTTCCACTAATGGGACATTCAGTACACAGCTTAATATATGACCAGACATAAACACCTATCAACCTCACTTATGCATAACAACTGGTGTCCACCCTGTTCTGTTAGAGCAATTTGGGACTCCTTGTCTGTAATGTCATTCCAAATAAAATGCAAGTATTTAACTATTTGTACTGAATTATTAAGTGAGGTCCCAGTGTTTCTTTCTGTGCATTTGCTCTGACTCATTATGTATTGATACCAATTGTATTAACTGTTCATTGAAAGTAGTGATCACAGCTTAAAAACTGTATCATCTGATCAGTGCTATTAGCAAATTCATTCAAGTATCCATGAAGCCTTTCCACAGTCTTGACAGTGATTTCCTTGTTACCATGAAGGTTAGCTACTGTGTGACTCAAACTTTTTAAAGTTGCTTTGACTGTTACTTGCTCTTTGGTCAACTTAAGCAGTTACCTCTTTTCATTTTCAATTAAATCAATATTTGAATTGAAATGTAAGGCATCCTGTGTACCTAATATCCCAGACAACATTTTACTAATTTCCCCCATGAAATTTAAGACACCTCATTTCCTCTGTGTTTCACGTTTTGTTAATAGTCCAGTTAGATCTTGCAAAGTCTTGATATTTATCACATGCCATTCTAAGGTTTGTTCTATGGTTGTACTTTCTTGCTCACTTATTCCCAGACTTGTTAACTTTTTTAAAAATAACCTACAGATAAATGTGTCAGTCTCTCTGCCTTATTAGATTTTCCATGAAGCTCCCTGAAGTGAGCATAGCTACAGATTTTCCATTTCACACTATAAATTTGTACTTTGCTGTAACTATTGTAACATAAGCCTGGTGACAAAGGAAACTTATCTTTGCCAAAACCCTGATATTGTCCAATGGTCTACACCGCTGCAATACAGTTCATCAGATGCAACACACTCGTCAGTTTCTTCATCTGACATTCAAATAAAACTTCTATTTTAGTAGAACTCCTTTAATCTATTGGCATGCACCATTAAAAATTTGTTTCTCTTTCAACTAATGACCACATTTCAGCTTTTTTGGCCTTACCACAGTGTCGCTGTGTATCTAGCTTATGCTTTCTGCCCCTTCTAACTCTTTCATTGTATAATAGAACTTGATCACCTGTTTTAAAATCTTTTGAATTCTGATCTCTATCATAGTACTCCTAATTGTTCTCTTTACACTGTTTGTGATAATCCATGGCACATTGGCGCATCTGTCTGATCTCTTTAAATTCAAGTACGTAATGTTGTAATTATAACTGACACCTGTGGCACCTCTTTGCAATGCACACAGTATGTTACATTGTGTGCTGAAAAACAACTTGTGATGTTTAATTTTTTATGCTCTGGGGAGTGGTATTATACACAAATACCACAAATTGGAACCGTTGGTTGCAATCTGATTGCACCCTGTTGATGCAATGACTCAGAAATTCCACTGTATTTGTATGTACTCTTTCCAATGCTCCATTTGACTGGAGATTGTAAGAAGTAGTGTGTAGCCTACCAGTCTTTTACAATCTGCTCGCTTTCTGTAGTGTCACTCAGTATTACCGACAGTTTCCCACATCTCAAAATGATTATTTCCTCAAGGATATGAGCCACTGTACCTGAACCCTGCTTTTATATCAGTTCTGCTACTATGGACTTTGTTGCAGCATCCTTTAGTGTTACTATGTACTTATTATTTCTATGTTTTACCATCAATGGACCGACAATATCAATATCACATTTACTAAATACCCCTTGATGTTGGTGGTGCAACCAACGGTATTTATGTCATCTTTTTTAAATTTTTTTTTTAAATTTATGTTCTTGTGATTCCGTGATGACCATCTATGGGTGCATCATGGAATTGCCGCAAAATTTCCACTTTTTCTTCAGCAGTAATCTCCTGCCATTCATTTTCCTTGACTGTTGACTTTTCCTGCCTTTCATTTTCCCCAGTTTTGGCATCAGCTGACTGTATCTCCCTTATTCTAACCAGTGCATCAGCTACCTGCACATTTTTGCTCTTTTTGTGTACAATTTTGCAATCACACTCCTCTGATTTTAGTCTGAACTTCTTTAAATGTAAGGACAGATTGCTAATATTTGTGAGCCACTTTAAATGTAAGGACAGATTGCTAATATTTGTGAGCCACTGCAGTGGTTTACGATCTGTACACATGGTAAACTTATGGCCAAACACATACAAGCTGAAATGTTGGACTGCCCAAACTATGGCTGATAACTCTTTTTCAGTTGTGCTATAAGTTTATTCAGCATTGTTCAGAGTTCTGGATGTGTATGCAACGAGGTCTTTACCTACCTCCCCTTGTCTAAGAACAGTGCCAATTGCTTGTGTCAGTCAGGATTATAAACTTTTTACAAAAATCGGGGTACAGTAATACAGGGAGGTTGAAAAACTTCTCTTTTAGCACTTGGAACATGTGCTCTTGCTTGGCGTCACTCGACTTTTTTCTCACTCCAGAGTTAATTTACCTTACATACAGTCTGCTTTAGACTTGTGTTAAATTGCGGAACTTCTGCCACTTTAATTTGAGGCATCTTAATAGAAACCACCTCCTCTCATGTATTAACACAGCAATCAAACGAGAGCTTTCTCATACTCTCGCCAGTATTTCTGGTTGGTGCGTGCCTTCCTGCAACATCCGCACCCTTTATCCTCAAAATCCTCTCGTCATGAGGACCTAACTTTTTATTTTAGCCATATGATCTTCCTTAGGCTCTGCAGCTTTCATTTCTTGTTGGTGACACGTCTGCCTACCGATATACGAGTACCTTGTTTACTTAGCCATTTCTTTGGCTTACTTTTGTTTACTGTCACCTCTGTGTGATTCAGAGAAATATTAACTCTAGTGCATACACACTTCACAGTTTAAAAACATGTTTGTGGCTTTCTAAGCCTCCACCCCTGTGTACTTGCACCCAGCATTTTTATCCCTGTACATAGTTTAACTGGCTTGGCCCTGAACCACAGGTTTTACTTTGCCGTAATTAATTACTATGCAATACTTCGTGAAGAAGTCTATCAGTTGAACTGGCAAAGGGAATATCCAGTTCCTCTCCTGCCAGTGAAACTTGTGTTTCACTTGTAGTGCCTGAGCTATTCCTAGATCTAAAACAGCTGTCAGCACTGCAAACTCATTTTTATTTTCACTGTCAACTTCAAATATTTTTCCCAGTTCAGCATAAGGCAACTAATCTTATGCTTTGCTGTCATTACCCTGCTTCTTGTTTTTCACAGAATAACACATGTTGTTGGTACACTCACTAGCCATGTGCCCTAGCCTGTGGCACTTGAAACACACAATTGGCTTCACTTTCTTAGAGGGACTCTGACTGTTTTTGAAGTCTCTGATTCTCTACTCGCATGAGCCGATTATACTTTATGTGCTCATCAAAGATTCTCTGAATGACTACTGCTCTGCTTAATACTCCCACTTATGCCAAAAATCTTGCCAGTTTCTTACTCTGGCATTGCACCATGGGCAGCCTCACAAAATTGATGTTGAAGCAAATCTACTTTACTTTCTCAGTCTGCAATTGATTCTCTCTTTGATTGTTTACTGGAACCCTTTTTAAAGGCATAGAAGTCCAAGGTACATGCATAATTTTTGAACAATTTTTTACTTCTATCCGTGAGTACTTTACTCCATGTAGGACCCCAATATGGGTATTTACAAATTTTAATGTATTGGATGGTCCACTTCATGCACTAGTTCAAAAGCAATGTCCAAAGTGTTTATAAATTCATTGAATGCAGATTTTGTACCATTGAAATCCTGGAGAATAAGTTTAAGGGCATCACTGATGTTAATGTTATCTGCTGCTCCATCCCTGGCATTTGTAATGTCAGATGAGGCTGTGACTTACTTTGTCTACTGAAGAGTTGTACAGAGACAAGCAGAAATTTCATAGCCACTGAGTGTGTGTCATTGCGGGTATGCTGTGCTATGAGGGACGTGACTGCACAACTCCCACAGCGTTGCTTTGCTCTCCTGTGCAGGGCCATTGCCTGCTGAGTTGCTGGTCACTGCATGTAGTTTGCGTGGACATTGCTGGAACTCACAAAGATGCCTTGCGCCCTCAGGACTGCGCTGCCTCTGCTGCCATCACAGCTGAGCTGTTGCCGTGGCGGCCTCTCAGGACTAAGGCCCCTGTTCCAGTACATTGTTGCTCAGCCATTCCCATGCCTTCCATGACGTCGTGCAGTCGTGAAGATGGTCTGCCCTGGCCGCATTTTCCATTGTCCGGACATCTGATTCTTCCTTCTACTCTTCTTGCTGCATCTGTTCTCACTGGAGTGCATGTGATGCTTTTAATAGAGTTTCAATTATATCAGTCCAGTCATGACATTGGGCTCGGTCTGAATATATGTGAACTACCCATCGATCTCAAAAATCACATAAACTACCCCTCACCTTGCTCCATAAATTGTTTACATATGTCTTGCCCTGGTATGTCTTGTTGTGGCATAGGATAGAGGAAGACTTTGAGAACTTAAAGGGGATTGCAGGTCAGTCTGCAGTTACTGAGCAGTTAGAGTAAAAGCAGGAAGGTAAAAAGCTTCCCATGATGGCAAGTAATTATAAGAATACTTTACACAAGTTTAAATAAGTCAAAGGTCTGAAATATACGTACTTATTGCATTCGTACTAACTAGTGCACTGAAGGCTATGTCTAAGCATTAGAAAAAGCAAATAATTTGACTTTTGGCACAACAGATGTCAGTATCTGAATCCGTGGGTTGAGATCTAACAGAAACAGTAGTCATTACAATCATCATAAGGTACAAACATTTGAGGGGGCACTCCAAGTGAGAAAACGGACTTGTTGAGGAACACAGAGTTGATGTCCTGACAGTCTGACTAAGCATTCTTTTGAATAAAAACAAGAGTTTTTAAAGGATAATTATGACAGACAGTTCTCTCTATCAATCATCAGTGCGCAAATTCACTGGCGCTTTATAAACATCAACCAGTCTGACATGTGGCTCTGCACCTCCCTGATGCTGTGGCCAACCACCCTCAGATGCTTTCCCTTCTCCTACTCTATGGGTAGGAATGTTCCTGGCCTCTACGCTAACAAACTCTTATGTTTTGTAGAAACAGTGTTAAACTAGAAACTAAACCTCACTACTCTTCCTAAAATGCTAGCAACAACAGTGTTTTACATTGCTTTGGCCCACCTACGAGCGAAGACTGTTTCTCAGGGGTAGGCACTACAGTTCCAGCAGTTTAATTCATTTCCTGCCTCACTTGTGTGAATCCACTGGCACTGCTGTTCTCAGGAGTAAGTACAAGCTTGCTGCGTATGCTAAAATGTGCCATTTTGAGATTGCCATTTACTGTGACACTTAACCAATTAATTCTCTGAACTGAAATTACTGTCCTGGAACAGCTGCCTGGAGTCTCTGCAAGTCCAGATGTCTCTCCCATTACTGTTTACCTCCTGAAATCTAAACGCTACAATTTCCACCTGCCCTCTGCATCTTGTCTCTCTTTCCTGTCTTGGAGTGCCTTCACTGGCTTCCAACAGTCCCATACTTAACAATGGATTAGTCAATAAGTCATCAATACATGGGAGACTAACAGCTGATGCTTTTACTGCTACGTAATAAATGTCATGTGCCATCTAGCCTGATGTAAACTGTTTCATGTAACGGTACTTCAACGACTTGGGCATCAGTTGTGCTGCTTTTTATATAAAAGCGGCTTTTCAGTTGGCCTCACAATGCTGAGTGGGTCTCCTTCCAGATCTTTCAACCAGAGAAAAATTTGAGTTCATTACAGGGATTTGAGCTAGGACTTTGGCATTAATAACTAAAAACACTAATCATTACATCACACAGCAGTTTGCTCACACTTCTGTGACATTAACATTTAATTAATTTTGTGACATTATAAGAATTGAAAGGCTGTGTATCATACCAAAATAGTGTGTGCTGACTTCTGGGGCAGAGGTACTTTGAGAGGAGAAAAAACTGAAAATGTAATAAAATCAGGTGGCATAGCTTTGAACAAAGGGTCGGCGTTATCATCCATGACTGAAGCAGCATATGATGAATTGAACAGATATGGCTGATGAAGATAGCAGTGTCAGTGGAGAAGGTAATTTTACGGATAATGCCACCGAAGCATTGTGAGCAGCCAAGGTGAGATAAACTGTATGTTCTGTTTCTGCTCATGTTGTAAACAGATACTTCATTCAGTGGCACATACAGATATGTAGCGTGTCACAGTGCTGCACTTTTAATATTACTGGAGTGTACATCATTACTCCCTCCCTTCCACACTTCTTGGACATAAACACAATGGTGCTGCAAACCTGACCGTGTAATCATTTTGCTTTGCCAAATAGTACTTTATATGTAAATTGAAGGGGGAGGGGGCAGAAAGCACGGGAAATGGAAGGGATTACTAATGTCACACGCATTGGAAAATTGGAATCAGCAGCAACAAGTGAAAATGTGTGCTGGACTGGGATTCGAACCAGGGGTCTCCTCCTTACTAGACAGGTGCATTAACCAGTGTGCCACCTAGACACAATGTTCATCGCAACTGCGTGGACTATCTTGGCATGCCTCACTGCCGACCCACATTCCCACCGAGCACCATCTATCCACAGTCCCTGTCCATTTCTCCCATGTTCGCTACTCTGAGATTCCCGCAGGAGGTCAGACGTACTTTTGCATCTGCACTGAAGAACGTGCATCCATTGCCCATCTAGGTGAACCAATTATATGAATGCAAGGTGTCTGTTCTTTTGGATGTGTCTGATTTCATTATTTCCAGTCTTGACATTTAGTTTCCAAGTCTGCGACTTGTCTGTTGCATACCAAGCTGGCACATTGCTAAGACACTGGTCTCATATTCAGGAGGACTGGGGCCCAGATTCAGATCTGGCATTGCAGATTTAGGTTTTCCACGGTTTCCCTAAATGGCTTAAGTAAAATTTTAGAGGAGTGGTGCATTTGAAAAGCACAAGTGCACTTTCCTACCCCTGCCTTCTCCAATTTGAGCTTGTGCTCCCCTTCTCCAATTTGAGCTTGTGCTCCAGCTCTAGAAATTTCATCATTGAAAGGCTGTTAATTGCTAATCTTTTGTCCTTCTTTTTTCAGTTTACTTTCATCTTTTATTTTTCTCTTGTGTAATAAATGTAGAGTCTGGAACATTGTAACTAATGCAGTCTCAATCGTTAATATCTTGTGTCATTCTAAGATTTTGATACTTGTTATTGAAGTTAATAGTTTTCAGTTTTTGAAGCTTTGATTTTTCTAAATTGTTCCCTAATAGTGTTGTATGCCTACATGTATTACCACTACCTTTTTGCTTTTGCTTCCTGTGAGGGGAGAACAAGCTACATTTTATTTGTATTAAAAAGCAAAAAAATCATACATTAGTGGCATTATTAGTGAAATCAGTTAGTGATATCAGATTTAATCTGTACCTGGGACATGTTAAATTCCTTTTAGGTAACAGCAGCCAATCTCATGGCCTTTTCAAACATGGCTAGAATATTACTGAAATCGATCCACATGTGAATGTTAAGAATCATGGACATAAATTATAGTCTTATATGATCAGATATTAAAATACATCTTGAGAAGGCACTTCTTTCATTGTTATACAGTGATGTTTGTTCACTTCCATACTCAGTGTCGATGAAGTTAAGGCAAAGTGTGGAATCCTGTTACAATTTGAGTCGAAATAAATCGTAAGATTAAGCACAAATAAAAAGATGAAGTTCTCTGAGGGTGGTGATGAAAATGACAGAGGAAAAGAATGTAAATGAAAGTGCATGTACTGAAAATTTGCCATTCACTTACAGGCCTGCTTCTGTAAATAGTGTTGTTTGTGATCCTCCTGGCTGTTTGAGAGTAGAACAGGAAATGTTTCTTTAATGAGAATGAGTCGTAGATAGCAAAAAACAAGAAACTACCTTGCAAAAGTTGTAAGAAATTTGGGACACTGGGTCCAGGAGGAGTATATGAGGAATTAATATTTCATAGCAGTGTTCAACAGTTTGTGTCATGCTGTGGAGAAAGGAAAATAAACCAGATGATGTCCCTGTGAAAGAATATCTTTAAACATAAAGTTCAGCCCATAAAGCTGCTTTGTAAATATTATCTATAGCAAGTGAAAAGTCTTTAGAACTTGTGTTAAAGCATTGGAGAGAGACAGATAAGAAGCAGTTAATGTTTTCAGAACTGTCTAAAAAGTTGCCAAAGCAAATCACCCGTTAGATGATTTTGAGTAAGAAATTGATGTTCAGAATTTAAATGAAGTGCACATGGGTCGTGCTCTTCATTCCAAGTTCACCTGTGTCAACATACTAAGTCATGCTGCTGCAGACATGAAATCCAGAGTCTTCAAAAAATAATTGAATTGTATAGCAAAATTTCTGTGATACTTGATGCAAATTCAACAATCAGCCAATTGTCTTAAATGATTATTGATATTTGAGCAATGCTCCCTGGATATGTTGGAACCAGTTGATATTTCCCTAGATGTCGTTGAAACAGAATGCATGACAGCTGAAGGCACAGTCAATACTGCGATGCAGGAACTCCTTCACAACTGTTCAACCTGACTCTTTGTGGAGACATGGTTCCTGAATGGAAGATATCTGATAAGAGGCACAAAAGGAAGGAGCAGAAACAGGAGAAATATGTTAGAGATATTTCGATGCTGATTTGGGATCTGATTTAAACAATCAGATTCATCTGCAAGGCATTTCTTTTCACCTTAATTCTAGATAATGTACATGAATCTGAATTATTTGCTTACATTAAGGTACACGTTAAAAGCATGATGTAATTTCTTACTGAAATAATTTCCAAATGTTAGACATTGGAAGCTGGTCACTCCAGTACCACTTCACTTTTTTCCAGAAATCGGCACGGCATATTACCAATTGCAGCAGTCAGAATAAATATTATAACTTTATTTAAACTCAATGATTTCAAGTTTCTTACCTTGCTTTGAAAGACTGTATATATGTGTTTATAGGTCCCTCTGCATATCAGTGCTGAGCATGGGTATGTCAATAATATTAAACATCTCCTAGCACATGGCGCAGATGTGGTGGCAACAGACAGCAGTGGCCTAACAGCCCTGGATATTGCTGAGAAATGTGAACATACAGAATGTATGGAAGTCCTGAAAAGGGCAGCTGGTAAGTGTCAAGTTCATGCAGAGTTTTTGTTAACTAAGATGATGATGGATGTTATATTCAGATTTTCATCAATTAAGAGTTGTATACAATTTATATAAATAAAAATGATAATTACTGTCTTACATTGCTGTTATGTGAAGCAGAGAGAAAAATGTGTAATTTTTCACTATGTAGTGACTTTATCAATAAGTATTTTTATGATTATTTAACTGATATCAGGTGAATGGTATTGGAAAGAGGAGGAAGAGAATTGACTAGTAAATCAGTGTGTTGTGTACTGGATGACAACATAGCAAAATATTGTATCTGGGAAATATGTAAATGGTACAGTTGCTGTTACAGAATCATAACTTTCTTTGGCAAATGTGTGATATAAAATATCTTTTGTGAGAAACAGTAAACAGAAAAATTACAGAAGCTATCCCGTACTCAAGAATATGAACATTGGAGACTAGAATATGAAAATTGGAGACTACAATAGTCAATATCAGGTCATTACCACAGCTAAAAAACAGAAAACATATTTGAAAACATAATGTAATTGGATAGATAAAAAATTTACTCACCAAGTGGCAGCAGGAGAACACACACATATATTTGGCTAATAGATAAGCAATTGTGAAATTTATGTAACTGAATAAGCACAAATGTGAGGGACATAGTTGTTTTACTGGTTGAATTAAAAAGTGACAGCAGAACACATCAGGAAACGGAAATTGGAATGTTATTGTCAGCTGTGTGTTTTTCCTTTTTAAAAAAGATGTGAAAAGACATGGGATTCCATTTTTATGAAAATAATAATGTAATGTTATTGCCAGAAGAGTTGAATTTTTCATCAACAGATGGTTCTTCACTTGAGTTCGTAGAGTATGGAGAGCTGTAAAACAACCCACAGTTGCTTACATTTACACATACAATTTAAAAGCAAAAGTCACTTTTCCACTGGGCATTTTACAGGAAGTTTGCACTAAATTATCCATTTCTACCAGACAACAAGTCTTTTTAAATAACACCAGCTTAGCAAGATGAAGCTCTGTATACGGAAAGATTGGCCATTCTTTTCCTCTTTGCATGCTGCCATCAAGTCACATCTGACCATACTGGATACTCCCGTTACGTATGTAGCATGTTGGATGTGTTGTGTATTTACAGTAGTTTCCTTTGAAGTAATGGAACAATGTTGTTGGCTACACCTTTCGAGGCCTGGAGGGTGGAAAATTTTATGGGATTTGTTTACATGTTTTTATTGCATTGTCACAGGAAGCAAAGTGATAAAAAAGAAGGTAAGAAAAGCATGAAAGATGTACAAATTTATTTAACAAAAACTACTCCAGAATTCTGCTGTTCGTTCTGCTGCTTGGATGTTCCCTTGTAAAAATGATGTTTTTCAATGTAATATCGGTACTTTTTTTTTTCTGCTGCTATTGCTGATTTTTTCTGCTGATCACAATGATCAGTTTAAAGCTACTTAAGACAACACTAGCTATAGCCCGCGTCACGTAGGATGGTACTACCATGCATAGAGGCAGAGCATAGGTAAGCGTGGAGGCTATGAGGTCTGTGTGTGCGTGGCTGCAGAGAGCGGATAAACAAAAGTCCGTGTTGCTGAACTGTGTTGCTGCCATCAATAATCAGGTTCACTTGCCTATGGTGCATCGTATTATCTGTTCAAATCTATGAGAGGGAACAATACATTTTAAAACCGATTTTGATCAGTCGTCTACATGAGAGAAATCTTACTTCACGTCTTGACTTTGCGTCTGCTACTCCACAACATTAGCCTGCATGATGTCAGAAAACAAGAACAGCTGGTGCAACTTTGTGGAGACATCAGGTACAATTTTTCTCAAAATGATGATTGTCTAATGACAAGATAAACGAAACTGGTTGTGACACTTGTCATTTATTGCGATTTGGACTGTATTATAAGTAAAAATGTAATACACAAGAAAATTAACTTAAAACTCAAATCAAAATCATTATATACGCTTGACAGCTGTTTTTACTCCATGCATTTTTTTAAATTTGGACTGTATTATAAGTAAAAATGTAATACACAAGAAAATTAACTTAAAACTCAAATCAAAATCATTATATATGCTTGACAGCTGTTTTTACTCCATGCATTTTTTTAAAAATGTGTATAATTTGTGAATGTGTATGGGTGTGTCCGACTGTAGTTAAATGTAAATTCTTGTGAGTAAAACTGTATTACTGATATGAAAGACTAATGCAAAAGACTATCATAAAAATTGTCAGTATGTTATCGTAGTTCTTGCTGTCAAAGGCCATTGTGTGTGGAAACTAACTCATTCGACTCTACAGTGAGAGAACGCATTTATGATCCACTGCAGAGACAAATAGTTGACCATCTTCTATGAATAATTCGAGGGAATGCTGACCAATAACATCAAAAACCACCGATATCTCGACAGGTAACACTTCCCGTCATTTTGAGGCATTTTCCAGTCCGTGCCTTGATAATGATAGGGATGTACTTGTCGCAATATCAAGGTTCTTGACGAATTTGTCGAACCGCATTCTTGCGAGTAATTAGGCATACAGCACGCTGGGCAGAGCTTAGCTTCTCCTTGAACAATATGTTGAACATTATAGTCTACATACTTTATGACATACTAATTCCTAATAAATAAAGCCTAGGAAGTTCTTGTATACCATGTATGCAATTGATATGTTGATATACATTTTTTTTAAGCCATCAGTCTTTAAAATGAAGAAATAATAATAGTGGACTATGTTCCAAAGTCTACATTGTAATACAATCATCACTGCTCTCTGAGTCCATGTCTGAACCACCTAATTGTAGATTCAGGATAGGTTCTCTGCTTCTGTCCATCTTCAACTCCCTATCAAAGTCTTCTTTTCCAGAGTCTACATTGTAATACAATCATCACTGCTATCTGAGTTCATGTCTGAACCACCTAATTGTAGATTCAGAATAGGTTCACTGCTTCTGTCCATCTTCAACTCCTTATCAAAGTCTTCTTTCTGAAGCTTTTCAGTGTGCCGCACACAGTGTGCTTACGCTGAAGGAGATGTTGTCTATTGCTTCACGCACATGTGATTCAGGTTCTGTTATGTTGAATGTTTTGTTTTTTCCTCCACATATCCTTTAACCTAAGCCCAAATTAATTCTGTCGGATTATACTGACTGTGTGACCACATTCATGTATATGGAAGTGACCACATTCATATATATGGAAGTCAAATTCACATGTTCTTTTGTGTGACTTATATAAATTAACAAGCCACAGAAATTTGGCATGAGCCTAGCTTATAATGTGCAGAATATTTTTATTTAAGCCAGAGAACTATATCCGCTTTCATGGTGTTTGTACTTAGTGTTTTCTCTGTAACAGCTGACTGATATCAGGCATTTTAATTACTATGACCAACTTTGAAGCAAGGTATGGCAAGAATTGTTTGGTGAACCACTTCTTGAAACTGACAGTATTCATTTCCAAATGATAGTCACTGCTGTTATTCTTATACCTATATATAAGTTTACTCTCTGGAACGAAACAAAATGAAGAGCCACCATACAGAATATTATCCAAGAATGTTTCATACAGGTGATACATTTTTTAACTACTTCCTTGTCTTGTATCATGCACCTTTATAAGAGATGTGCTTCATGCTGCATCTACACTATGTGACAAAAAGTATCTGGACACCCCCAAAAAATACGTTTTTCATACTAGGTGCATTGTGCAGCCATCTACTGCCAGGTACTCCATATCGGTGACCTCAGTAGTTATTAGACATCGTGAGAGAGCAGAATGGGCTGTTCCGCAGAACTCACAGACTTTGAACATGGTCAGGTGATTGGGTGTCACTTGTGTCATATGTGTGTCACTTGTATCATATGTCTGTAAATGAGCTTGCCACACTCCTAAATATCCCTAGGTCCACTGTTTTCAATGTGATAGTGAAGTAGAAACATGAAGGGACACGTACAGCACAAAAGTGCACAGGCCGACCTCGTTTGTTGACTAACAGAGTCTGCCGACAGTTGAAGAGGTCGTAATGTGTAATAGGCAAACCTGTATCCAGACCATCACACAGAAATTCCAAACTGCATAAGGATCCACCGCAAGTACTATGACAGTTACGCGGGAGGTTAGAAAACTTGGATTTCATGATCGAGCGGCTGCTCATAAGCCACACATCACGTCAGTAAATGCCAAACGACGCCTCGCTTGGTGTAAGGAGCATAAACATTGGGTGACTGAACAGTGGAAAAACATTGTGTGGAGTGACAAACCACGGTACACATTGTGGCTCTCCAATGGCAGGGTGTGGGTATGGCGGATGCCCAGTGAATGTCATCTGCCAGCATGTGTAGCGCCAACAGTAAAATTCGGAGGCAGTGGTGTTACGGTGTGGTCATGTTTTTCATGGAGGGGGCACTATCAAGCAAAGGCCTACATTATTGTTTCAAGCAACTTCTTGCTTCCCATTGTTGAAGAGCAAATCAGGGATGGCGATTGCACCTTTAAAGACGATCGAGCGCTTGTTCATAATGCACGGCCTGTGACGGGGTGGTTACATAACAATAACATCTCTGTAATAGTCTGGCCTGCACAGAGTCCTGACCTGAATCTTATAGAACACCTTTTGGATATTTTGGAACACTGGCTTAAAAATGGGCAGCCATTCCCCTAGCACCTTCCAACACCTGACTGATCATATGCCTGCAATAGTGGAAGCTGTCATCAAGGCTAAGGGTGGCCTAACACCATATTGAATTACAGCACTACCGATGGAGGACGCCACGAACTTGTAAGTCATTTTCAGCCAGGTGTCAGGATACTTTTGATCATATGGTGTATGTCACTCCTTTCAATCAAAAAGTCTTTTCTTAACTTATTTGAAATCAATGTCTTTTAAAATTATTTGCATTGACGAAGTGCTATCTCTGAAGCGAATTTTCTCATTAATAATTGTAACAAGTTTTTGTGATGTCAGGTATTCACTAGTTATGTACAATTCAAACGTGACACAAAACCAAATTTTCCTGAGGTTTCTATAACCCTGACTCTTTCATTTACTATTCTCTGTATAGTTCTTTGCTAACATGTTCTTCTGCAATTCACACTTGTATCTTCAAAATGTCAAAAATAGGAGTCCCACTTTCACATCCACGTTTGAAAAATTTGTAAATGTGGTAAACAAACCTATTCGCCTGCTGGTGAAGCACTTCACATCTAATGCATATTCATTTGACATATTTATTTGGCAATCATTCCAAAACATTTACAGATACACATTTACTTCTATACTGATACAATAAAGTAACATTGACAACTGAATGGATAATTCGGTTGGTCTGTGAATGAAACTGTATTTTCCCAAAGTATGGCGACAGTGCAGCATGCAGGAGAGTGATTTTCGCAGTCTGGTTGTAAATCATGGCTAGCAGTTCAGAGAGAGAATGAATATTACTGGTTGCTTGCAGTCAATGGAGAGGGATGCGCAGAATGGCTGAAAATTGGAACACCTTTCTACATGAAGTGAACTGTAACTGAGCTTGCTGCTGTAAAAGGAACTGCAAAAGTTGTTGCTGTCACTTGTAGTAAATGAAAGCAATACAAAACTCTAGGGTTTATTCCCATCACAAAAAATATTTTTGATACAATTTGTATACATATTTTGTTGCTAAAGTTCTTTTAATAGAAACTGTTCAATATAATATGGTAGTCAGTGTATGAGCAGCAGTACGATGGGCTCAAAATGACAACTGGCAGCAAGCAGACAATAATTTCTCTATGCAGAGCCTTCGCTTAGAAACAGCTACAGTGCCATTTGTTTGTGAGAAATATAACTGTAAACATTTTTGTATTATTTTTTAAAAAATTCCGTTTCTGGCTATTTATTGAAACTGCATTACAGAGGGCAAGTACGAAAAAATGTATAGAGTAACCAAGGAAATAGTATTTCAGGGAAGGAACAACAAAACAAATAAGGAGATAGAAGGGAAAGTGACCACATGCTGTTCAGAATAGATGTAAATAATACATTGAAACACTCTGTGAAGTGGATCAAAGACCTTTCGATCTGCAGATAGAAAAGGAAGGATCAGTAAATGAAAATGAATAAAGGAGATTTTATCCTAGTTTCATAGGTAAATAAGGCATTGGGAGAACTTACAAACAACAAAGCATGGTGTAGATGACATTCCGGCAGAAATGAAGTTTAAAAGAAACAACCGAAAATGAGTTGACCTCTCTTTGCAACTACATCTATGACAAAGGGGAATGGCCAGAAGACTTTCTCGTAAGTATAATAGTCCCAATTTCAAAGACTAATAATCCCAAAAAGTGTGAAGACCACAGGACAATCAGCCTAATATCACAGGCAGCAAAAGTAGTTCTTGGAATTATGAATAGGAGGCTATAAGGTGTGCTGGAAGAAACACTTGGTGAAGAACAATATGGTTTCATAAGGGGAAAGGGAACATGAGATGCCATTGGACTTCTAAGAACCATTGGCGAAAGATACATAGAAAAGGGCAAAGAAGTGTATGCTGTCTTCATAGACCTCAAAAAGGCCTTTGATAGAGTGCAGTGGGATAAGCTGTTAGATATCATGAAAAAGAAGGGAGTAAAGTGGAAGGAGAGAAGATTGATCGCAAATCTGTACCTGAATCAGAAAGCTTGGGTACGAATAGGTAATGGGATCTCTGAAGACAGCAAGATTGGAAGAGGTGTTAGACAGGGGTGTTGTGTCTCACCGATTCTCGAGGAAGTACTGGAAAGCTATTTGGATGGGATAAGAGGCGTCAGGATAGGTGGGCAGAAAATTGAATGTATACAATTTGCAAATGACATGGTGAACCTCGCAGAAAATCAAGAGGCTCCGAATTAAATGCTAAATGACCTGAATGGAGCCTGTGCAGCATATGGCATGAAAATTAATAAAAAGAAAACCAAAAGCATGGTGATAGGCCTAAAGAAAAGAAAAGAAAAGTGAAAATTAAGTTGGGATCAGAAATCATAGAACAGGTAAGAGCATTCAGGTATTTGGGAAGTTGGATTAAAGAAGACATGGATTGCCAGAAAGATATCGAAGTGAGAATGGCTCTGGCAAAAGAGGCATTTCAAAATCAGACAAGACTCCTAACTAGTTGTTTAAATAAGGGATTAAGGAAGCCAACTGGTTAAGTGCTTAATATGGAGCATGACCATGTCTGGAGCAGAAACATGGACTTTGAGAAAGCAGGATGAGAAGAGAATTGAAGCTTGTGAAATGTGGATATGGCAGAGAATGGAGATGATCAGCTGGACTGATAAAGTCAGGAATGAAGTAGTACTGAGGAGAATTGGAGAAGAATGGAGGATGCTGCTGACGGTGAAGAACAGGAAACTAAACTGGATAGGCCACAATCTAAGAAGAGATTGCCTTCTAGTAGAGGCAATTGAAGGTTTCATTGCAGGAAAGAGAGGGAAGGGCAGAAGAAGGTTCCAGATGCTGGATGATGTCAGCAGGCCACAAGGAGGGTAACAAAGAATGAAGAGAAACACAGAAGACAGAGAAGCATGGAGGGCCATGCAGTCAAAACCTCCCACAAGGCAGACAACCCAATGATGATGATTACTTTAACAGCAGTCTTTCTCTTGTTTTTTGAGTAGTAAGAAAATTTGAAAAGGGATGCAATTTTTCAGAAATACCTCATAAATATGGATAAATGTCTCGCTATGGCAATCATGCCTTAAGGATTCATTTACAGACATATTTTAAAGTATAATATTGTAACGGAGAATGCATAACTTTGTTAGTGACACTTCAGACTACAATGACTAAGTGAGAAAGAACTTTAAATGCTGAAAATTGGGACTGTTTGGTGCTATGTATTTTTCTTATGAAGATTATAGTGTAATGGTATGACTTACTTAGATGTTAGTTATGTAAAAGAAACTGTTTAAGGAGTGATTACACAACTACTTAATATTTACTATTTTACCAGTTTCAAAATTGATACAAGCAACGTTACACACAATTAAACTCAGTTCTGACATGCTTGTTGTCTCATTGCCACATCAGTACTTAACTATCGTAAAGTACTAACAAGTAGCCTACAGTATTTTCACCACGTGATCTGGTATGGTGGTTAAGACACTGGATTCACATTTGCTAGGATGGTGATTCAAATCTGAGTCTGGGCATCTAAATTTAGATTTCCATTCCTTACATTAATTAGGGCAAATACTGAGATGGTTCCTTTGAAAAGAATGTGGCTGGCTTCCATCCCCAACCTATGCTTGTGGTCTTCTCCTAATGGCCTCAGTCTTCTTTCTTTTTTGTAGTATTTCCAGATGTATACTATTACTTGTGCAAAAATAAAACAGCACTTTTCCAAAAGAGAAAGGGAAGATGAACATCTGGCCAGTACTACTTCTGTAATTCATTTGTACTCGCAGCTTATCAGCATGTCCATACGGCTCATTGTGAAGGATGATATTGCTAAATCATAATCTTACTCGAAACATTACCGTACTCAGAGGTGCAGGCACCCTTAAAGTACTACTAGTCTTTTTTTTCCAGGTGTTCCTTTCATTTCAGGAATGCATTAAGTGCTAGTGGAAGATTATTCATCCCCTGCCTATGGAACGAGCATATAGATGGCTATGAAATGCTAGGAAGTTTCTAGTAGGAACCAGGTTATTGAAATATAGCAAACAACTTTCATAGCCATTTGGAGGAGGGGGAAGGGGGGGGGGGGATAATGCTGGCCACATCTGTGGTATTTTCGATAAACATGAATAACTGAGATGGAAGCAATGGAAAGGAAACAGTATAGGTAGAGATAAGAAGGAAATAATGACTTCCAGCTGCACAGGACATTGCAGCAATGCAACGGCGCGACTTGAAAATTTGTGCCAGGCTGAGACTTTAACTCAGATGCTCTGCTTCTTTAGAAAGGTTGCCTTAACTGTCTCAGCTATCCGGACAAGCTTTCTGTCAGACCCAACTTCCCACCCATTAACCCCTACTCACAGATTTGTGATTCTTGTATGAGTTCAGACATTGACTGTGCCTCAGCTATGCTGTGCTCATAGAATTATATATATGAGTGGCATCTGTTTTATCAGACATGTCTGACAAAACCCAGTTCTAAGCACAGAAGGGAAAGCAGAAAGGTGGAAGAAGTATATAGAGGGTCTATACAACAGGACAATATTATAGAAATGGAAGAGAATGTAGATGAAGATGAAATAGAAGATATGATACTGTGTGAAGAGTTTGACAGAGCATTGAAAGACCTAAGTTGAAACAAGGCCCCGGGAGAAGACACCATTGCATTAGAACTATTGACAGCCTTGGGATAGCCAGGCCTAACAAAACTCTACCATCTGGTGAGCAAGATGTACGAGACAGGCAAAATACCCTCAGACTTCGAGATGAGCTTTTGATATTCATGCAAGTGGTTCTCTTTTCTCTGAAGGTCTCTTTAATTTTTCTGTAGGCAGTATCTATCTTACCCCTAGTGAGATAGGCCTCTACATCCTTACATTTGTCCTCTAGCCATCCCTGCTTAGCCATTTTGCACTTCCTGTCGATCTCATTTTTGAGACGTTTGTATTCCTTTTTGGCTGCTTCATTTACTGCATTTTTATATTTTCGCCTTTCATCAATTAAATTCAATATCTCTTCTGTTACCCAAGGAGTTCTGTTAGCCCTCGTCTTTTTACCTACTTGATCCTCGGCTGCCTTCACTACTTCATCCCTCAGATCTACCCATCCTTCTTCTACTGTACTCCTTTCCCCCATTCCTGTCAATTTTTCCCTTATGAATTCCCTGAAACTCTGTACAATCTCTGGTTTAGTCAGTTTATCCAGGTCCCATCTCCTTAAATTCCCACCTTTTTGCAGTTTCTTCAGTTTTAATGTACAGTTCATAACCAATAGATTGTGGTCAGAGTCCACATCTGCCCCTGGAAATGTCTTACAATTTAAAACCTTGTTCCTGAATCTCTGTCTTACCATTATATAATCTATCTGATACCTTCTAGTATCTCCAGGCTTCTTCCATGTATACAACCTTCTTTCATTATTTTTGAACCAAGTGTTAGCTACGGTTAAGTTATGCTCTGTGCAAAATTCTACCAGGCGACTTCCTCTTCATTTCTTCCCCCCAATCCATATTCACCTACTATTTCCTTCTCTCCCTTTTCCTACTATTGAATTCCAGTCAGCCGTGATTATTAAATTTTCGTCTGCCTTCACTATCTGAATAATTTCTTTTATCTCATCATACATTTCATCAATCTCTTCGTCATCTGCAGGGCTAGTTGGCATATAAACTTGTACTACTGTGCTAGGCGTGGGCTTCATATCAATCTTGGCCACAGTAATGCGTTCACTATGCTGTTTGTAGTAGCTTACCCACATTCCTATTTTCCTTTTCATTATTAATCCTACTCCTGCATTACCCCAATTTGATTTTGTATTTATAACCCTGTATTCACCTGACCAGAAGTCTTGTTCCTCCTGCCACCGAACTTCACTATTTCCCACTATATCTAACTTAAACCTATCCATTTCCCTTTTTAAATTTTCTAACCTACCTGCCCGATTAAGGGATTTGACATTCCACACTCCGATCCCTAGAATGCCAGTTTTCTTTCCCCTGATAACTACGTCCTCCTGAGTAGTCCCCACCCAGAGATCCGAATGGGGGACTATTTTACCTCCGGAATATTTTACCCAAGAGGACGCCATCATCATTTAACCATTCAGTAAAGCTGCATGCCATCGGGAAAAATGTTCTTTATACCGCAAACAAATAGTGAAGAATAAACAGTGCTGACACCGTGATTTTGCCAAACTGAGAGTGTTGTGCTGACCGAAAAATGCCGCACTGCAGTGCTAAATGAAATGAGTGCTCTTCTGTGTACTTCCAAGAAGGACCGAGCAAATCCGCAAATCTGAATGGCAGGCCGTGCCTTGGTCCAAACGCGGCTTACACACGCTGCACTCGTGAAGTTGGCACACCATGGCCAGCCCTGGTGTGGAGGAAATATAGCTCGAGGATAAAAATGTGCCCAGTAAAACACTTCAGGATGGGAGAGTTACATCATGGAAGAAACTTCTGAAGACACAGAGACTACTGCATAATGGCTGTAAAACAGCATAGGGCAAGAGAGAGAGAGAGAAATGTTGAATAAACGTGTTTAGCTGTCAAGAGAGCACTGTGTTAAGCCTTTAACGACTCCTATAGCAGAATATTATTGAAAGATTTGTCTGTATGTAGTGGCTGTTAGTGGCATCAAAGTTAGTGTTCAGATACTCAAGGACAAGACAGGAACTGAAATTGGGAGTAGGAAAACAAAACCAGAAATGCCTATTTTCAATAGCTCTTTACAAACGAAAGTCCAATAGTAATGCACCAATTGGATTCTCGCACTGCTGTAAAGATAAGTGAAATAGATATTAGTATCAGTGGCATTGAAAAACAGCAGAAATTATTCAAACTGAAAAAACTCCTGGGCCTGATGGAATCCCTAGTAGATTTTATACCAAATATTTGGCTGAGTTAGCTCCTCCATTAATCATAAGACACTGAAGATCCTTCAAACAGAAAACTGAAGATAGCACATCACACCCATCTATAAAAGGAGAGCATAAGTGACCCAAAACTACCATCCAGTGTCACTGATTTCCATTTGTTGCAGAAGCTTACAATATATCTTGATATCAAATATGGTGAGTTACCCCAAACAGATGACCTCCCTCATGCAAATCTGCGTGGATTCTGAAAATATTGATTGTGTAAAAACAAATTTACACTTTTCTCTTATAATATTCTGAAAGCCATGGATCAAGACAGTCAAAAAGATGCAGTATTTTTTGACTGCCAGAAAGGCATTTGACTCAGTACCACACACATGCTTACTGTCAAAAGTATGATCATATGGGGTATGAAGCAAGATTTGTGCCTGGATTGAGGATTTTTTGGTGGGAAGGACACAACATATTATTTTTAACAGGGAGTTATCGACAGATATTCAAGTAATTTAAGGTGTGCTCTGAGGAAGCATTTTGGGACCCTTCTTTTCATTTTGTGTATTAGTGACCTTGCAGACAATATTAATAGTAACCTGAGACATTTTGCAAATTATGCAGCTATCAGCAACGACATACAGTCTGAAAAAGCTGCACAAATATTCAATCAAATCTGGATAAGGTTTCAAAGTGATCCAAAGAGTTAAAACTTGCTTTAGAAGGTTCAGGAATGTAAAATTGTGTATCAGGCAAAATGAAAAACTATAGTATCATATTATTACAATATCAGTGAGTCAAAGGTGGTTGTTGTTGTTGTTGTTGTTGTTGTTGTTGTGGTCTTCAGTCCTGAGACTGGTTTGATGCAGCTCTCTGTGCTACTCTGTCCTGTGCAAGCTTCTTCATCTCCCAGTACCTACTGCAGCCTACAACCTGCTTAGTGTATTCATCTCTTGGTCTCCCTCTACGAAGGTAGAATTTATCAACTCAGTGCAACGGTTTGTAGGTATAGAAAATGGAATGATCCCATAGTCTTTGTTGTAGGTAAAGCAGGTGACACACTGCAGTTCATTGGTATGCTAGGGAAATGTCATCAGTTTACAGTGAAGGTTGCATACAGAACATTTGTGCAATCCATCTGGAATATTGCTGAAGTGTGTGGGAGCTGCACCAAATAGGACTAACAGTGGATATTGAATGGACACAGAGAAGGGCAGCACAAATCGTCACAGGTATGTATGACCCACAGGAGAGTGTCATGAAGATGCTGAAAGACCTGAACTGGCAGAGACTTGAAGATACATGCATACTATCCCATGATAGCATACTAGAAAGTTTCTAGAACCAGCATTAAGTGGTGAATCTAGTAATATATAACAACCCATAAATATTGCTCCCATAGGGATCGCAAAGACAAGATTAGCTGATTACAGTGCAGACAGATGCTTTTAAGCATCATAATCACAAGTACAAATATTTGTTGTTGTTGTCAAATATAACATTCATACATCATCAAAATTCACGAGACTTCAGACCCTTTCATTACAAATCAGTTTCATTCTCCTTGCATGCTACAAGTGTTTGTACTAAGACCTTCGGTATTGAAAGCTCTCAACTAGGAAATAATTTGCCATGTAATATCAGTGAAGTTATAAGTTACTCCAGTTTTAAAAATGAATTACAGGGTTTGTTCGTGGTAGCTCTTCCTTTATTTCTCACTGAATCCATATACAAAGTAATCTAATCATATTGCTACCCAAATCCTTAAGATACATTTTTTACTCTCTGCCTACTTGTTCTCTATCTCTTTTTTTATTAACTGTTATATTTATCTCTTTCTCATTGTAAGTTTGGTAGTGTTATACTGAGTGTAATATAAGAAATGAGTAATTGCCATAGTGCTCTTCAGTTGAAAGACACTTTTTCTGCAGGCCTCCATAGTAGTTGTACCATGTACAAGCTTCTTCTCCAAAACTATTGCATTCTACAGCCACATGTACCTGCTTGCTGCAGTCACGCCTTGGTTTCCTCTCTGTGTTGTCCACCTCTCTCCATTATAAACCTAACTATTCCGTGATTCTTCAGGATGTATCCTAAAGATCTCTTCTTTTAGTGAAATTGTGCCATAAATTTCTTTCTCCTCACTTTGATTCAGTACTTCCTAATTAGTTATGTGATCTACCCATATAATATGCAGCATCCTTCTGTAGAAACACTTTCAAAAGTTTTTGTTTTCTTCTTGTGTGAACTGTTTATCATGTGCATTTAACTTCCATACAAGTAGGGCAAGTCTGGGGACATTTTTCCACACAAGTGTCATATCACTTGATGCTGTCTCCCCTTTTCTTTTTTCATTTCCACGTAACATTATTCCTGAGAACTGAAAAGCGTTTGGTGGATAGAGAAATAAGTAGGTCTACTTAATTGGTGCAGTTGTAAAAATGTATGCCATTTATTAAATTGAGTTGAAAGAATGAATATATATATATATATATTTTTTAAAAGTAATGGAAACTTTTAATCCTATAACTTAAGCATTATTTCATTATCCTTTGGAAAAAGTGAGACAGAAATACATGTTAAATATAAGCACTGTTTAACTACATGAGTTATATGCTGTGTATCAAAGATACTCAGTCAACGGGTAAATTTCAGAAAAGTTACCATGAAAGTAGTTGAAATATTGATACACATTGTCAATTTTTTTATGTATGCAATTGGAAGGGAAAACATAAACTTTTGTGTGGTACAAGATACTAATATTACGAACATGAAAATAACTCTGTCTATTAAGTTTTTACAACTAAACCACTGAACAGATTTCAGTAATGTTTGGCATGGAGATAGTTTGAACGTTGAGGAAGAACATACACTACTCGAGAAAGTGTGTAGTACATGATGTTTATTGATATGAAGGATGTAACACAAATTAGAGAAAAATTTTTGCTTTTTGAAAGAGTTATTTGCTCTTTGACTTTTGAACTTTATCATATTTATGAAAATGCTGTCGTTGATTGATATGTTTTTAAATACAATTCAACATAATAGATAAAATGCAGATTTCATCTGTTTCATCTATACTTCCATACTAATATTATTAAATGTGAAAGTAACTTCTGTTACATTTTCATGAGTACACTGGTGAAGGGATTTTGATGAGATTTGATATCAAGAGGGCTTGAACCCTGGGGAGTAACATAGGCTACTTTAGCAGAAAAAAAAATCAACCCCTAATGTGTGAAGTGGGGAATGGAACATCCTTTTTAACATCAGTGAACATAAGCAATGTTAAAAAATTATCAAATTTGTTGCATAATGTATAACTACTTCGATAGCTTGATGAGTAAATGTCCATACCCCTCTGCACACAACTTTATAGCAACAATGTGTGTGCTGCTTAATTGGGCGGTGGGGCAATTGCTGACGGTGAAGGAGGGGGAGGGGGTGACGCATCATGAGCTATGATTATCGGAACAGGCAGATGTGCGAGGACAGCTGACATTATTGCATGCACAGTAGCTTACTTTCTTACTGTCAGTCATCTTAACAAAAGTACTGATGAGTGGGCTTGGCTGTGGTAACACCTAGTTCTGTTAAAAAAGTCATTTATAATTTTCAAAGTTGTTCGGCATATATACCGATGTTATTTCTATTGAATAAGAAGGTTATATTGAAATTGTTCTAACATTTAACTTAGCAGCATCTTCTGAAATACAAAATTGGATACTATTGACTTGCAGCTTTAGGCTCCGATGGCTGAGGTTGACACCCTACACAACCATTATTCAGGAAATGTTGACTTTTCAGCTTGGGTTTTAAAAGCGTCCTTTCACTGCTAGAAGGATTCATAAGCTTACAAATGTATTGGAAAATGTGTCAATAAAATTGTATTTTTTAATCGTCATCACTTGACGGAGTTTCAAGATGGTCATGTGGCTTGTAGTTGTCCACCATCCCACATCTGCAGACCAAGACTATTGTAAAGAAAGCTGAACCCATTAATATTACTATCCAAAAGTTCATATCTATTTTTGTGTGAGCAGGCAGCTGTATCTACAATAATGTATAAAAAAAAAATTACTGTAAAGGTATGATCTTCTTCACTTTCATCAATGGATTCATCATCAGACTCATAAGTAAATTGTTTCTTCACTCTTCTGGGTTGAATTTTCTCTCCTTTTTCAAAGGGTGAAAGAGACCCAACTTTGCGCCCATTATCATGCCTCTGGAACCACTCTCACCTCAGCGTCCTAAGAAGTTGCTTGTTTTGCTTGGGCCTTAAATTGTCCATGCACACAAGGCAATACACCAGATAAATGCCTTCTGAAAAGACTTCCTAGTCCTTACATTTACATTTAGTGATTACAAATTTATCGTGTACAGAAATAGTTTTGTTGTTATGGTTAGTCTGCATTTTAATTCTCTACTTACCATTGTCATTTATTTTGCTGTCCAAATAGCAAAACTCATCTGTTGGTTTTAGTGCCTCATTTCCTAATCTAATTCCCAGATTAAATTTGGCTACTTTCATTAGACCATGGATTTTTAGGTCATTAAGAGTGCATTTTAGGCACTTAAAATAGGCTCTTTCAGTATCACGTTTATGCTATGTAAAACCTGAAATAGGCCCTAAAAAGTATTCTGCAGAAAAACTAAACATAATGTAAAATACACAGTGTTGACATATGAGCATATTATTATTCGTTAAAAATAGGAAAATGAAACAGGTAGGTTGCAGTACTTTGTGTGTGTGTGTGTGTGTGTGTGTGTGTGTGTGTGTGTGTGTGTGTGTGTGTGTGTGTGTGTGTGTATTCATCAGATGTCTTAATTAAAAGTGTTTTCTTCAATTTTGATTTTAGTTCAACATTTGTCTTGTGTAAGTGGAACATTTCATTATTTGAAACTAATGCAAGAAAGAAATGAGATGCTATATAGAAGAGCATATAAAAAGCTTTTGGTATTATTAAGGGTCACTGGTAGTTAATTTTATCAAAATAAAATTAAAAAAAAACATACAATACACTTTAGTGATTTTAGTTTTCTACCCATCCTGCCCATGCCTAGATTTTTGCCATAATTCAAAGCTTTTGAAAAAAATCAGAACTTGGTGCATCATGTTAAAAACATTTATGCTTTGCCTTTCAGATTTGACATTTTCACATCGTTTACTTCTCCTTTGTATTAAAATTGAACTCTGCAACTTAAAAATGATAAAGTAAACAATTGAGTTCTGGTGCAACTTAAAAATGATAAAGTAAACAATTGAGTTCCGGTGTCTTTTAGTGTAAGTTTAAATGGTATTTCTAAAATACTCTGCATCACAAATGCTCTGGTGTCAAAAGATGTGAGAAGAAATTCACAATTCTGAAATGGCAGGAAAACCTAAGGAGGATAAAAACATAACACCTAACCTCTTTGTTCCATGGTTGGCAGAATATAATACTTCTATCAGTTGTATAGTGCGGAAGCTCTGGTAGCCACAGTATTATACACCTAGATTTTCAACTGGTAGTTTTCGGCATTTTCTTCCGTTGAACTATTGGTTCACTGAAACTGGAATGAGTTTTGAATGATGAACATCTTACACTGCATGCGTCCAGCAGTACACTCCGTACCAGTTCAGTTCGATGGGTGGAAAACAAAAATTTGACAATGGCCTCGCTTTCCTACAGTGAGAACCTGTGTGTAACCAAGGAGTGAGATGAGGTTTTATTACTAAAATGGCTAAGCAGCTTTAAGTCTCCCTTCTTGTATGTGTTTGTTCTTCTGAGGTCAGTTCAAGGTCTATGAATTACTCCCTTTGTGGAAACAGGCAGTTGGATTGGATTATATGAGCTTCAGACATTTTTTTCCCCCAAATATTGCAATTCCAAAATGACAGGGAAACCTAAGAAGTTTACAAATATAACAACTAACCTCCTTGTTGCATGTTTGGCAGCCTTGTAAGCAAATCTGATTTTATGAAAATACAAGAATTTCCTCTTAAATTAAAGAAGTAGATGCATTTTGTGATTTTACAGCAAGAATAAGCAATAATAGGTGTTAATGTCAAAATAGGCTGTTTTAGGTGCTAAAAAATTAATAGTTTCGAGTTTAATTAGTCATGAAATGCGTAAGTACAAGTTTATTTGCAACTATGAACCCAGGAAAAGAATAGGGTTTTACCTATAAGTCCGGAGTGTATTCGTTATCCATTCTTCAGATTTGTTGATATTCATCTTATAAGCTCTTTTCAAGACATCAATTCAGTTCAACTGATCCCTGACACCCAAACTAATCTTCCCGAAGGTTGGCTGCTACCAGTTTTTCCATTTCTTCTGTAAATAATTTGTGTCAGTATTTTGTGGCAATGACTAAATAAACTGATGGTTTGGTAATTTTCACTTCTATCATTACTTGCCGTCTTTGGAATTGGTATTATAACATTTTTGTTGAAGTCTATTTTACCTTTCTCATATAGTACATACCAGTGGAATAGTTTTGTTGTGGAAGGTTCTCCCAAGGATGTCAGTAATTCTGAGAGAATGTGCTTTACGCCAGATGTCTCTCGGTGCTCGTTCAAATTTCTCTCGTATCTTATCTCCCATCTCATACTCATCTACTTCCTCTTGCCTGTCCATAATATTGTCTTCAGGATTGTATCCATAGAACTGTCTTGCCACCCGTGCTCTTTGATATTCATTCGATACCTCTCCTTTTTCTCCCAAAATCTCTTTATTTTCCTCTAAGTGACATCTATCTTTCCCATAGTCATGCATACTTCTGCAGCTTTACATTCTCCTCTAGCCATTTCTGGTTACCCATTTTACTCATATCTGTCTCGTTTGTTAATTATGTGTATTATTCCCATTTGCTGTCTTCATTTTCTGCATTTTTATATTTTCTCATTTTGTCAGTTGAATTCAGTGTTGTATGTTATTCAAATTTTTCTGCTTGGCCTTGTGTTTTTTATTTTTTATCATCTGCTTCACTAATGCGGCTTTCACAGCACACAATTTATTGTATGTGTTTCAGTGATTGTATGTGATTCAGTTTCAGTAAAGAAAGAGAATATGAATAAGGTAATTATCACAATATAAACCATTTGTGCATTCTCATATATGATCTTTATTACAAAAATTATGTATGTGCATGCCATTAATTGTAAGATCTGTGGTTCAGTATGAGAGAGTCTCTGAATGTTTTAATCTGACTACTGTAAATAATTTCATAAAAACTAAAAAGATGGCCTTATGATCTCCTTCACAGATCTGAGGAAGGCTCGGGAATTCCATTTAATAAGACCATGCCTAGTAAAGTAATGAAGTATTCAGAACAGTGCTTGGGCTCATGGCTATTTCAGTACTTGTTAAGCTATCAGGATAACAGTATTCAGAACAGTGTTTGGGCTCATGGCTATTTCAGTACTTGTCAAGCTATCAGGATAACAGGTATTAACATTTTTCCTGTTGTTGCAATTTCTCTCAGAAACCTGATTTACTGGCCAAATGAAAAGTCATTTAGCCTCATCATTCTTCCAGCTGATTTGATACAGTTTACAGTTTCTTTCTGCAATGAGCTACTCTTTTCATCTATGTATCTGGGTATATAAGTTTTTGCCCTTTTTTATGTGCCCTTCCAGTGACTAATTTACCATTTTGTATAAACTAAATCAATCTGCAAACTTGTTTCTTCTTCTGATAAGAGATTTCCCCTTTCCTTACCTGCTCCTTTCCTCTTTGTACCACCCCCTATTTTATGTCATTGTCAGTTTGCTAAATTTAACATCCATCGCTGGATGACAATATTTGAAGGGAACATCATTTGCTGCTGTGTGGTATCAGCCCTGCAGCTCTATTTCTGTGGTCGGCGTAAGTTCGTTACTTCCTCCTATCCCTGTTCGCCCCAGTCAGATCTCGCGCTGGTCGCGGTCGAGTGTCTCCCAGGCTGCAGTCACAGCGAAGGTCGCCCACTTTCCGTGCTGCCAACGGCCTGCGGAAGGCACCATGTCCGCAGCGTCTTTCCGTGTCTTCCCATACCCCTCTGCTTTGTTGACTTGGCGTCGCGCACGCCATTTGGCAAGGACAGGTGCAGGAAACAGCGGAAGGAGCGACTAACGTCTCTCTTGTCTCAAGCGAATTACCTCCGCGTCAGGCTGTCTGCGGGAAATGTTTGGGTCGTGAGTGAAGTAGTCGCCAGTGCGAAGCATATTTTGAACACGACAGTACTTTTCTGTATGATCTCCGTATTAGAAGTGCTATTTCTGACTAACTGAACGTATCAGTTGGCAGGACACATCCTGGGGCGTGTGTGTGTGTGTGTACAGTAAGCAGATTCAAATGGATGATGGTTGCAGTAGTTATTCGGAAATGAAGACGCTTGAACAGGATAGACTAAATGGAGAGATGTATCAAACCAATATCCAGACCGAAAACCCCAGTAACAACCTTTGTTTTCCACCAATCTGATAATCGGCTCACCATACCAGTAAATGGAATCCACCGTTGAACGTAGCACCTAAACTACAACATTTCTTCTCATACGGGTATGCAGTGCATTGGCCGAGGTGAAAATCGCCGGCCGAAGTGGCCGTGCGGTTAAAGGCGCTGCAGTCTGGAACCGCAAGACCGCTACGGTCGCAGGTTCGAATCCTGCCTCGGGCATGGATGTGTGTGATGTCCTTAGGTTAGTTAGGTTTAACTAGTTCTAAGTTCTAGGGGACTAATGACCTCAGCAGTTGAGTCCCATAGTGCTCAGAGCCATTTGAACTATTTTTTGAGGTGAAAATCGCATTTAGTGTCAACGTCTGTAGTCGACTGAGAATCGAGTCCCGAAACCTTTTTAAAGTATTCTGACTCTGACGTCATATAGTAGAATTACGAATTTGTTACCATTTACGAAGTGCTAACCGCAAATGGTGGACTTCGTTTGATTGGTAGGATATTGGTAAAATGCATTGTCTACAAAAGAGATCACTCGCAAAACACACACGTGCTACCCGTCTTAGAATATTGCTCAAGTGTGAGGGACTCACGCCAAATACGTCTAACGGGGATATTTGACGCATACAAAGAGGGGCAACACGAATAGCGACAGGTTTGTTTGAGTCACAGGAGAGTCTCACGGAAATGCAGAAAAACCTGAGCTGGCAGATGATTTAAGATACACGGAAATTATTCCGCGAAAGCCTACTTACAAAATTGCAAGAACCAGCTTTAAGTGAGGAATCAAGGCTTATACTATTGTCCCCTACGTATCGACATCGTAGCGACTGCGAAGGCAAGATCAAATTAATTACTGCGCCCCCTCCTCCCCCCACACACATTTAAAGCACCCATTCTGCACTCTGTACGCGAATGGAACTGTGGGATTGCCCTCTGCTATGTACTTCACAGGGGTTTGCGGAGTATGGATGTAGATGTAAAGAGGACGAGTGAATAGAGAATGTATTGCTTGCAGTTAACGTAGTAGAAAAAAACTAGCAGATCCGAAGTAAGTTGTCGTTCACCGTGATTTTCCGTGTGTCAGTACGTATCCGGAGAAAATATTTAAATGCTCGCCCCCTTAGCTGAGTGGTCAGCGGACCGGGATTGATTCCCTGCCGGGTCGGAGACTTTTTCCGCTCGAGGACAGTTGTTGTGTTGTCTTCATCATCATCGACATGCAGGTCGCTCAGTGTGGCGTCAACCGAAAAGACTTGTAACTAAGCGGCCATACTTCCCCAGGTGGGGACTCCCGTCCATCAATGCCATCAGATCATTTCATTTAAATGATAGTTGGTTTTGATTCGTCGCATGTTCTATGTTCGATAGGCCTAACACACTCTCATTTAGGTCGCTATGAGAACGTTTTAATGGAAAAAATTTCGACCACATTCGTAGCCGAAGGTAGCCGGCACGCTAGCTCAGCGTGGTCGGTCAGAGGATTAGCTGCCCTCAGTAATAAAAAATTGAGTGAACGGATCAATGATGAACTTGGACGGGTGTCGAACAATAACGAACAAAATGAGATCAACAACAACAAAAAAAGTTAGCGTCGCTGCTTTCGGTGCGGAAGAACCCGGGTTCGATTCCCGGTACTTCCTCAGATTTTTTAGGTAGGGGCATTTGTGGGGTCATATAAGGAGCTGCTTGAATAAAGAATTAGCGGCATCATCAGTATCCATCTATTGGCAATACAACTGATGGATTGATCATCACACGTCCCACGATCATATATCGTTTCTCGTACTGCCTTGTAGACAGCAGCCGGCCACTCGCAATAGCCCTAAAGCCAAATTCGTAAGTGGCGTTTACGTTTACGGGAAAAGCTCCAACTAGTGGGATAGCACTGAAAAACATAGGATAAGTTCTTCAGTTAATCTTAGATATGTCACTAACACGACATATGAAATGTAGCCGAGATGTACACAAAGCTAACAGTGGTCGGTATTCATTGTGCTTTTCGAAGTAAATTGTTAATTGTGTATCTACAATAAAAGTAAAAAGAAGTTTGCAGACCAGTGTGACCTGCGTTCCTCTGTGACAGATACAGTTAAGTGCACGGTGAAGAATACTGGTACTGCAAGAAAAATACAAAAACTACGTCAGATAAACTGTAAGGCTAACTGAAAAGAAGTAGTAAAGCTTGAATATTTAGTTACACAGTGCATCGCCGATTTCATTTCTGGAGACACAATTCCAGTGGGGCATCCCTTTGCGGAGTTAGTGTTTATAAGCTGGGTCAAAAGCGTTAAGGAAGCGTGCGTCCTTGTATACGCTTCCAAGTCCAGCGACGGTAAAGGAGTGTTTTCTCAGTGGAATATTCATGTGGGGTGGCCTTTAAGGTCAGTGCGAGTATGAGAGCCCTGTGTAAATGAAGTACAGTACAGCAGTTTGGTTTGTGACCTGATCCGTTGGTGGCAGTTTCCGCATTCTGATGGAAGAGGATGGGGGGCTGTCTGTGTGGTCAACACTCAGAACCATCATATCTAGAATTAAAAGAATCGAGATACTTCTTCCTGTACGCGTAAGTGCATACACTAACAATGCTTTCCAGTGCGCCGAGGATGTGCGAATCAAGACACTGTGAAATACGGCTTACACGAGCTACAATCAGCACTCATCGTGCTATCTGGATTTAGGCAATTCAGTGAGTGGCATCCAAAGGGCTCGAGGTGGATCCTCGGCATCAGATGGTATGGATTTGCTACTCATCTTAAAGAATTGCAAAACATATTTCATCCACAGTGTGAAAAGGCGCGTCCTTGTTTTGGCATAAGATCCTGCCTTCGGTAACTTCTCCTGGATTACTCCTGAAAAATTAGCATAGAGCACTTCGATTGAAGATCTCTGAAAAGGCAGTCCGCAGAACTTAGAATTTGTTGGATGTATTCCAGTTTGTCTTCCCTTATACCTTTTACACTCTACAGCTCCCCCGAGAAGGGGAAATTATTCTCTGGTGTCTTAACACATGTTCTAACTTCGTTTACTTCGCGGTTCACAGTTTTGATGTTAAGTTTATCGCTAATTCCGTTCTCCTACTCTTCGTTACTTTCGTCATTCTTCAGTTTACTCTCTGTCTATATTCTGCACTCATTAGACTGTCATTCCATTCAACAGGTCTCATAATTCTTCTTCACTCTCATAGAAAATGGCAATGTCATCAGCGAATCCTATCATTGATACCCCTTTTACCGTGAATTTTAATCACACTCTTGAACCTTTCTTTTATTTCCGTCAATACTCCTTCGACGCATAGGTTGAACAGTAGGGGCGAAAAACTGCATACCTGTCTTATACCCGTTTTAATTCGAGCACTTCGTTCTTGGTCTTACATTTTTACAGTTTTCTCGTATTACCTATCTTTCCCAGTAGCTTGCCCCCTTTTCCACTGTCGAACGCCTATTTTAGGTCGACAAATCGTATGAACGTGTCTTGATTTTTTAATGTCTTGCTTTCATTGTAAAAGTCACGTCAGAAATTTCTTTGTTGTGTCTTTATGTTTCCGAAAACCAAACTGATTTCCATGTATTAGATCTTCAATTTTCTTTTCCATTCTTCTGTGTATTACTCATGTTAGACAACTTGGATGCATGAGCTGTTAAACGGATTATGCGATAGTTCTCGCACTTACCTGGCTTTGCTTGTGGGTCGTGTGGATGAAATTTTTCCTGAAGTCTACGCCTATGTAAGTTTGTAGTCTCATAGATTCTACACATCTACTTGAATAGTCGTTTGGTTGCCACGTTTCCATTTCTAATGGGTCTTATCTACCGCTTCTGCCTTATTTGATCGCAAGTCTTAAAACCTGGCCGGCCGAACTGGCCGAGCGCTTCTAGGCGCTTCAGTATGGAACCGCGCGACCCCTGCGGTCGCAGGTTCGAATCCTGCCTCGGGCATGGATGTGTGTGATGTCCTTAGGTGAGTTAGGTTTAAGTAGTTCTAAGTTCTAGGGGACTGATGACCTCAGATGTTAAGTCCCATAGTGCTCAGAGCCAGTTGAACTTAAAACCTGTGTTAAATGTCGCCTCTAATACCGGATCCGCTACGTTATCCATATCGACTCCGTTTCTCCTTCTAGTACATCATCGAACAGTTTGACATCTGTATCGACTCTCATTTCTTCTTCTGTCACGTCATCGGATAGTTCCTCCACCTCAAGTGGCCTTCCAATTTTCTCTTTCTACCTACCTATTCTACCATCTGCGTTTAACAGTGCAGTTCTCATTGCACCCTTAATGTTGAAGCCTTTGCTTTTAACTTCACCGAAGGCTGAGCGTTTGACGTTGGTACTCATATCGGAATACCCTTAATGATCTAATGACGACAGTAACCCGAAACCGGTCATATCGTGAATTATAAAATAATGCACGATCAAGACGGGCAGTTATTATTATTATTATTATTATTATTATTAGCGAATACTCCCAATAAATGGAAAACGTTAAATAGTTAACTCAGTCAAATTTTCTTTAGGATCGTCTTCTTGTTGCAATAGGCTTTCATTCTTTCCGAGAGGGCTTGATTACATTCTTCCCACCCCTTTGCTCTGTACTATTTTTGCTTTGGTTGCTCCCATTTGTCTACTTTCAAATGTCGGTTGGTCTTATCAACCGTCTTAGATATGTCGTCCTAAAATTTTCCTAGTGATTTTTCTCTTTTCTGCGTTGATTTCTTCAAGTTATTGTTTTCTGTTGAGCGTCAGTGTTTCGCTCGCGAAGAGGGCAGTTGGTTTTATGACTGTGTTTAATAGTGCCGAATTTTTGCCAGTCTGACATGGATTTTTTGTTGTTGAGGTTTTGGATCAACCCTAATGCGATTTTACTGCGATATTTTTTCAAGACCTGTCGGTTCTATGAATTCTCCGAGGTATTTATAGGGCGGGACAGTGTTGATTTTACCGTATTTTGTTTTCAGGCTCGTGATTTCTGTCTTTGAACATAAGAGCTCAGTGTGATTTGCCATTCTTTAAGCGTCTCTTCGTTCTCTGCAAGTATCGCTAGATCGTCCGCAGATGTGGGCAGAGATTGTTTTTGGGAAAGCCCAATAGGCCTGGCTTCTTCAAAGCCCACATTTCTCGAGTTCTTTCTCCCATTCTTCTATAACATTATCTAGGACGACGAAGAACACAATAGGAGGGAGTCCATCTCCTTGTGTCACACCTGTTTGAGTGTCAAAGATTTCAGAGATTTCCCCCAGAAATTTTACTTTAGATTTCATGCCAGCTAGTGTTTGTTTTATTGAGTTCTCGTGTTTTGGGATCAAGTCCCCTCTCTTCTAAAATTTAGAATAGTAAGGGCCTGTTTACAGAGTCGTACGCCTTTTAGAAATCTACAAATGTGGATACAAGAGGTTTTTGTCTGAGGGCTCGCTTTTGAGTATTGTTTCGACGTTAAAATTTTGTTTTGGATGTGGCTTGTTCGGTCTGAATCCTGTATGATATCATGTTAATTTGGGTTCTCATTGATTTTGTGCCCTATCCAAGAGACAAGCCGATAGCATATTGTAGGTGAACGGAAAGAGGGAGAGTCCTCCGTAATTGTTTACATCTGATTTGTTGCCTTTTTTATGTAGTGGATGGATTAGAGCAATCTTCCAACCCGGATTTTTCTTTTTGCCAAATGTTTAGGATTATTTGTGCAATTTCTTTGAGTGAGTACGGGCCTAAATTTTTCAAGATATTACCGTCCTCCCCTGAGTTTTCTGCATGTGTTGGTGGTGACGAACTCTCTTTTGTGATTTCTGGATGTAATTTCAGGAACCTCTCTTTGGGTCCAGGATGATTTAAAAGCTGTGAAAAATATGTGACTAGTTCATAGCAGTTTTCTTTATTTGCGAAGGTTGTTTTACCATCTTGTTTTCGAAAGCAGTGGTTCTATGGCGTGAGTATCCTTTGATATGGTTTGCAAAGGTCTCATAGAAATCACATGTGTTGTAATTTTTGAAGTTTTCTTCAATTGACTCCAGTTGCTCACTGATATTTTCGTTTATATTGTCTTAAAATCTTGGACATTTGTTTGCGAACTTCGAGGAATTATATCTGATTATATTCTTTTCGGGTGTGCAGCCGGATCATAACGTCTTCATGGCACAGTATTTCCGCGGTCCAACTGGCCGCCATCTTCAGGTGAGAGTGCTGGTGCACGATCTCGCCGGAACTGACTTCCTAGCGCTCGCTCGCTCGCTTTAAAACTCTGGCTACATATGCCAGGTGTGGGGGCAGTTTAAGCAGCGGAGCTGCTGTTCCTGCGGTGACATCTTTGGGGTGCAGTGGGACCTAACGGGTTGAGCTGTCCTCACTGGGCGTCGTTCATTGTGACGCTCTTTGTTTCGACATCGGGCTGCAAGAGATGATTACTCTCGCAGTAGGTCTGGCCAACGAGTCGTTGGCCTGTGGTGGACCTGGCGGCCCAGACCACGAATCAGGCGGCTGCCAGACTGTTCTGCATTGCTGTAGAACACTCTGGCGATTTGCGGGAAGCGATCCCGCCGGAAGGGAATGCCAGCTTCTTCATGGAGCAGCCTCGTCGGATAGCGAGGCGGCTTGTGGAGCGCAAGTCGCAGCGCCCTATTTTGCACGCGTTGGAGCGTCGCAATGTGCGTCGCTGCCGCGTTACCCCACACCACAGCCGCGTATTCCAGTACCGGCCGGACAAGGGACAGATACATGGTGAGGCCATGGCGTGGGGGAAGTGTCGATGAAGGGTTGAGCAGTGGGTAAAGCGCACGAAGGCGCCCCACTGCCCGCCCTCTGACGTCTCGGACTTCCTAGCGCAAGCGGCGGCGGCCCCTATATAGGCCGCAGAAGGCCACGACGCGTGCGCGAGAAGGTGCCGTAACTGCCCTCTAGCGCAAGTAAACATACCGCGCCGCCAGTGGTGGAAACAGGCGAAATCGAGATATCGCTATCAAATGTTAAAAAAATTAAAAATTTTATTCTGACGATCGGAACACAGACCGTTGTTTTTTAATGTCTGATAACACCGGGTACCAAGCCTTACTTAAAAGATAACCCTTGTCTCTATTAATAAGATTATGAGATAAACGAATCTCTATTGATTCTTTTAAAACACAGTCCCAACAACGAGATGCTGGGGCAACCATTTGTGTCTTGTCATATAGCATTCTGTGCCCCTCGGTGAGACAGTGCTCCGCCACTGCAGATTTCTCAGGTTGAAGCAACCGTGTGTGCCGCTGGTGCTCAACACATCGGTCCTGAATGGTCCGGATTGTCTGACCAATATAAGACTTCCCACAGTGGCAAGGGATCTTGTACACACCGGGTTTCCTCAAACCCAAGTCATCCTTAACAGAGCCAAGAAGCGCTCTAATCTTGGCTGGCGGACGAAAAATACTTTTGATATGATATCTTTTCAGAATTCTTCCTATCTTCGAGGAAATGCTCCCAGCAAAAGGCTGAAAAGCCACCGATTTGCTGGTATCTTCTGGCGGTTCAGGCGAAGGTCCGAACTGGAAAGCACGACGGATCTGTTTATCTGTATAGCCATTCTGCTTGAACACAACCTTAAGATGGTCCAATTCTTGTGTCAAGCTTTCTCCATCTGAAATGGCATAAGCTCTTCTCGCCTACGTCCGCAGGAACGATGGATGACAGCTAGAAGCATGCAGGTAACGGTCCGTGTGCGTAGGCTTTCGGTAAACACTGTGTCCCAGTGTCCCATCATCATTTCTGTACACCAGAATATCCAGAAACGGAAGCTTTCCATCACTTTCCACCTCCATGGTAAACTTGATGCTAGGAGGCAGGGAATTAAAATGATCTAGGAGGCGGTCAAGAGCTTCTCTCCCATGAGGCCACACCATAAACGTATCGAACATCACATTCCCAATTCTATGGTGTTTATTCAGAGATTGAAGTCCTTGTCTCTTAGTCCCTGGGATTTGCTTGTGAGCTTTGATGTCGTGTCGCTTTTTACCCGGGTTCCTCTGGAAGAATCCTTGCAATTAATTGGTGACAAACTGGATGAGGAAACAACCAGGCTTTGTCGCCATGTGGCTATGGGGAGCCCATTGTCCCCAATAGTCGCGAATCTTTTTATGGAAGATTTTGAGGACATGGCGCTGAAGACGGCGTCCTTAAAACCAACCTGTTTCTGGAGGTACGTTGACGATACGTTTATGGTGTGGCCTCATGGGAGAGAAGCTCTTGGCCGCCTCATAGATCATTTTAATTCCCTGCCTCCTAGCATCAAGTTTACCATGGAGGTGCAAAGTGATGGAAAGCTTCCGTTTCTGGATGTTCTGGTGTACAGAAAGGATGATGGGACACTGGGACACAGGTTTATCGAAAGCCTACGCACACGGACCGTTACCTGCATGCTTCTAGCTGTCATCAATCGTTCCTGCGGACGTTGGCGAGAAGAGCTTATGCCATTTCAGATGGAGAAAGCTTGACACAAGAATTGGACCATCTTCAGGTTGTGTTCAAGCAGAATGGCTATACAGACAAACAGATCCGTCGTGCTTTTCAGTTTGGACCTTCGCCTGAACCACGAGAAGATACCCGCAAATCGGTGGCTTTTCTGCCTTTTGCTGGGAGCGTTTCCTCGAAGATGGGAAGAATTCTGAAAAGATATCATATCAAAAGTATTTTTCGTCCGCGAGCCAAGATTAGAGCGCTTCTTGGCTCTGTTAAGGATGACATGGGTTTGAGGAAACCCGGTGTGTACAAGATCCCTTGCCACTGTGGGAAGGCTTATATTGGTCAGACAATCCGGACCATTCAGGACCGATGTGTTGAGCACCAGCGGCACACACGGCTGCTTCAACCTGAGAAATCTGCAGTGGCGGAGCACTGTCTCACCGAGGGACACAGAATGCTATATGACGAGACACAAATGGTTGCCCCAGCATCTCGTTGTTGGGACTGTGTTTTAAAAGAATCAATAGAGATTCGTTTATCTCATAATCTTATTAATAGAGACAAGGGTTATCTTTTAAGGAAGACTTGGTACCCGGTGGTATCAGACATTAAAAAACAACGGTCTGTGTTTCGATCGTCGGAATAAAATTTTAAATTTCTTTAATTTTTGATAGCAATAACTCGATTTCGCCTGTTTCCACCTCTGGCGGCGCAGTATGTTTACTTGCGCTAGAGGGCAGTTACGGCACCTTCTCGCGCACGCGTTGTGGCCCTTATGCGGTCTTATAGGGGCCGCCGCTTGCGCTGGGAAGTCAGTTCCGGCGAGATCATGCACCAGCACTCTCACCTGAAGATGGCGGCCAGTTGGACCGCGGAAATATTGTCATGAAGACATTATGATCCAGCTGCACACCCGAGAAGAATATTATCAATTATTACGCCGGGAAAGCCTTCGCAGTCACAATTCTTTCTGTTTCTTCTGATTTGTTGGGGTTGTGATTTTGAAAAGCCTTTTTTGTTTCTTCTAATGCGTTTTATACTCCAGCAGAGGTATCTTGGTTTCTTGTGAAGAGAGATCAGGTCTTTCACTGTTTTGATGATTTTAGTTAGACATTTCTCCCAGTCTTTTGCAGTTCTCCCCATTTTTCTGTTATTTGAGAGTTTTCGATTTTGTGTAGATCAGATTTTGGGATCATGGGGGTTTTCCTTATGATTTTTTTGGGTGTAACTTTCATTTGATTCAGGTTAAATAATGATCCGAGTCGATGTTTGCACCTTTGTGCACTTGCGCAGCCGGCCGAAGTGGCCGTGCGGTTAAAGGCGCTGCAGTCTGGAACCGCAAGACCGCTACGGTCGCAGGTTCGAATCCTGCCTCGGGCATGGATGTTTGTGATGTCCTTAGGTTAGTTAGATTTAACTAGTTCTAAGTTCTAGGGGACTAATGACCTCAGCAGTTGAGTCCCATAGTGCTCAGAGCCATTTGAACCTTTTTTCACTTGCGCATCGTGAGATTCTATTTGGTAGTCATACGATATTGCGACATGATGAATGTGCAGTTCTAAAGGGTGGATGGGTAATCGCCAGGTTTTTTGCTTTTTGGGCTTTCTCCGAAGTGAGATTGACATAATTTTTAGATTGTTTTGTTGGCGTAACTCAACGAGTCGTGTACCATTGTTATCGGTGAACTTATGAGCAGGATAGTCTCCCTCTTTGTCTAGCTTTGGTTAATGTGAGTTTGTGGAATTGTTGACTAGCAGGTCTTTCGCCGTGCGTTGGTACACTTACGTTATGAATGGGTAGTGCGAGAGGATTCATTGCCCACTTACACTAAAGTAATACACCACAAGATATGTGATACAAAAACCAAATTTATTATATCAGGTGGAAATACACGGAGTGTTCCATTGATTGCGGAGCTAACCAGGGTGACATACACACTATCTGTTCAAAAGTATCCAAACACCTATATGCTGGACATTAATGTAAGGTGTGTCCACCCTTCGCCTTTATAATGGCTTGAACTCTGCTGGGATATCTTTCAGTGGTGTGTGTGTGTGTGTGTGTGTGTGTGTGTGTGTGTGGCAGCCAATTCTTCCTCAAGGGTCGAATACAGTAGCTATGTTGGACGCTAGGGTCTGGAACGATGTCGACGTTCTAACTCATAGCAAAGGGTTCAGGTCGAGACTCTTTGCACGCTATTCCATTTCAGAAACATTGATGTTCACGAATACAGCTTTATAACAAGGTGCTTTGTCATGCTGATACAATCATCGACTCCGTAAAAACGTGTTCATATCTTTCCACATTTAGCGTTTATTTAAGTGCTATAAGAAGACCACACCCTAAGCACGAAAAAAAAAGTGACACAAAGTCCTCCGTACTTCAATGTTGGCACTACACATGATGCCAGGCAACGTTCTTCAGGTATTCGCCAAACCCAAACCTTTTCTTCGGATTGCCACAGGGTATAGCGCGATGAATTACTCCAAATCACGCGTTTTCAGTCATTCACTGCCCAGTGACGTCGCTCTTTACACCAACTCATATGTCGCAGAAATGTGACTTGCATGTCGATGGGTATGAAATGATGATAATAAGGACAACACATCAACCAGTCGCTGAGCGGAGAAAATCTCCGACCCAGCCGGGGAATCGAACCCGGGCCGTTAGGTATGACATTCCGCCGCACTGACCACTCATCTATCAGGGGCGGACTTCGTGCAGATGAAAAGCTTGTATTACAATACTTTTTTTGTCGGCTGTTGTGTTGTCAATTAACAACTATGTATATGATGGATTGTCATGAAATATTTCAATTCAGTTAACCTCTCATTCCTTATTTTCTTAATTTGTCATTGGCTGGATGTCGAAATTAACCTTTTTCACGCTGATGTTGGAAAGTTGCGTGGTGAAGCTACATGTTGCTGTTGGTAGCGCCGATTACGTCAGCATTTCCCCTCAGACCTTTCCACACGCCGCAAAGACCAATCTTCTCTTTTAGACATTTGTTCATTATTTTCAGCAACTGTTTTTTGAAGAATGCCGGTGTGAAGAAATAGCACACTAGTTGTGTTAAAAAAATTTTTTCCAACGCAGTTCGTGTGTTATTTCTTCACACCGGAAATCTTGTTATTCCATTCACGCTGTCACCCCCAGTGCACCCTGACTTCTTCTTTTATCCACCTAAACTTGCTTCACGGAATCAAAGAGAAAGACTCGATGTGATGAAAGCTCAAAAAGTAGTAAGACTCCTTCTCGCAGAGAAGTAAAAGTATGTTCTACTACGATTTCAAAGGAACATTTTCAAATATTTATCAAAAATTGGAAAAAATATAACATTAAATAAAAATATCGGCATTCAGTATTGCCGTTTTGATATCGACATATCGATATATAGGGGAAGAAAATGTCGCCGAAGTCTATCGATATTTTCTGATGGAAACAACGATCTATTCATATTTTATCAACAACCCAAATATGAGGTAACTTCTGGGTTGACTGCGCTAAACGGACAACTTCTCCATTTCTTATTCGTGCTGCTGTAATTTGCACACGTGTCTACATCCGTTGGGACGTTTGTCTTGCATTGCATCGTATATGGAAATGGGTATATACTCATACACCAGTATATACCTTCACCTTCCTTTGGCACTTTCCTCCTTTCAGGAAGTGCACGAGAAAAAAGCGATTGAAAATGAGCTAATTTCTCAAATTTTATCCTCGCTATTCCTTTACGGCTTTCCAGGGTTTGTAATATTCTTGCGCTGTTCTATTTTTGTCCAAGAGTATATTCGTGGAAGCTCAATTGTATTTCTTGTCGTGGAGAGTGTTGATTTTCAGTTTACCTATCACGATTGTTTAGCTACCATATACGTAGTAACTTTGTTTTGATCAAACTGGAAACTGGCCTACAAGTTTCTCCATTCATTTTACTTCGGCAAGAATGGAACCATTTTATGAGACGTCTTTGATAATTTAACTGCACCTCCTTAGTATGTTCTTAATGAATAAAATAGGTTCCACTAAATAATATACACTCCTGGAAATTGAAATAAGAACACCGTGAATTCATTGTCCCAGGAAGGGGAAACTTTATTGACACATTCCTGGGGTCAGATACATCACATGATCACACTGACAGAACCACAGGCACATAGACACAGGCAACAGAGCATGCACAATGTCGGCACTAGTACAGTGTATATCCACCTTTCGCAGCAATGCAGGCTGCTATTCTCCCATGGAGACGATCGTAGAGATGCTGGATGTAGTCCTGTGTAACGGCTTGCCATGCCATTTCCACCTGGCACCTCAGTTGGACCAGCGTTCGTGCTGGACGGGCAGACCGCGTGAGACGACGCTTCATCCAGTCCCAAACATGCTCAATGGGGGACAGATCCGGAGATCTTGCTGGCCAGGGTAGTTGACTTACACCTTCTAGAGCACGTTGGGTGGCACGGGATACATGCGGACGTGCATTGTCCTGTTGGAACAACAAGTTCCCTTGCCGGTCTAGGACTGGTAGAACGATGGGTTCGATGACGGTTTGGATGTACCGTGCACTATTCAGTGTCCTCTCGACGATCACCAGTGGTGTACGGCCAGTGTAGGAGATTGCTCCCCACACCATGATGCCGGGTGTTGGCCCTGTGTGCCTCGGTCGTATGCAGTCCTGATTGTGGTCCTCACCTGCACGGCGCCAAACACGCATACGACCATCATTGGCACCAAGGCAGAAGCGACTCTCATCGCTGAAGACGACACGTCTCCATTCGTCCCTCCATTCACGCCTGTCGCGACACCACTGGAGGCGGGCTGCACGATGTTGGGGCGTGAGCGGAAGACGGCCTAACGGTGTGCGGGACCGTAGCCCAGCTTCATGGAGACGGTTGCGAATGGTCCTCGTCGATACCCCAGGAGCAACAGTGTCCCTAATTTGCTGGGAAGTGGCGGTGTGGTCCCCTACAGTACTGTGTAGGATCCTACGGTCTTGGCGTGCATCCGTGCGTCGCTGCGGTCCGGTCCCAGGTCGACGGGCACGTGCACCTTCCGCCGACCACTGGCGACAACATCGATGTACTGTGGAGACCTCACGCCCCACGTGTTGAGCAATTCGGCGGTACGTCCACCCGGCCTCCCGCATGCCCACTATACGCCCTCGCTCAAAGTCCGTCAACTGCACATACGGTTCACGTCCACGCTGTCGCGGCATGTTACCAGTGTTAAAGACTGCGATGGAGCTCCGTATGCCACGGCAAACTGGCTGACACTGACGGCGGCGGTGCACAAATGCTGCGCAGCTAGCGCCATTCGACGGCCAACACCGCGGTTCCTGGTGCGTCCGCTGTGCCGTGCGTGTGATCATTGCTTGTACAGCCCTCTCGCAGTGTCCGGAGCAAGTATGGTGGGTCTGACACACCGGTGTCAATGTGTTCTTTTTTCCATTTCCAGGAGTGTATTTTACTGTGTCAGAGTGGCTAGCCGTAGCTATTGCTTTGTGCTACTGATTTTAAATGATTCGTCTTTGAAGTACTGAAACGTCGCGGTGACCGAAGACAAGTATGGAGTCTGTGAGAATTTCAGAGAAACTAACGTCATTAAAAAAACAAGATAGAGAGAAAATGTGGTCGCACATTCAGGAAGACAAAGCACCACACATGAATACCGAATTGCCAACGAGGAGCTCGATGAACATTCCTCGAATACGAACTATATGCTCGTTTCCCGACGTTTACGTATGCATATGTGCTCCGAAAGCTGAGTACAGTGCGTTGTGGACGATAGTTCGTGGTTCGTACCACAGTTAGCGACTTTTAGTTCTGTTCCTTCGCGTATGGGGAGGATAATATGGCTATGTGGCCCTATACGCGCCCCACTTCTATTATTTTCATTATCTCTACGAGACGATTATCATGAGGCTAGAATTATTGCACAGTTTTCTACGAATACCATTCTCTAAATTTACCAGACCAGGGTTTCGCGAGAAACCAAGGTATTCTTCCAGATTTTTGCATGGACTTAAAAAGACGTTCGGTGCTAGCAGAACGTATCTGAATTTTTCTCGTGTCTGCTTTCACATTTACGTGATAAACACACTGGAGCAGTACTTTAAAATTAGTCGCATTAGCGTCTTGTGCGCGATTTCCTTTATAGAAGCACAGCATTTTCGTCGAATACTCCTGAAAGAATATTCCATTCGCCTTTCTGAATACTGATTCCACTCGCTCATTGCGTTGCATCTCTCTTTGAAATGTTACCTTTGGATATTTAAATGCTCTGATACGCTCCAGGAGTATATAACTCCACTTGAAATCGGATACTATGAAGTCACTTGACATTTGTTCTTTTAAGCACAACTGGGATAGTTTAGAGTGGGATGTGCGAACCTTGGACCCTGTCCCGACCAAACTGTGAGCGTTGTGGACGGCTGTTTAAAGACAGAGGATCAGAGAGGATCTCCAGTGCTTCCTATGTGTTGCAAAGTTGGTGATGCGATTAGTAGCTCCGCTGTAGCTATTTGGCAGGTGTGTCTTATTGTATTGTTAATTTATGTAGATGACATATAACTGGGATGACTGTCTAGAAACATCTGTCAAATCGATGCTAGTGACTACCATGTACGTTTATTCAGAATTATTTTTTTCTTTTTTAAACCGCATGGAAATTTTGCAGTAAATTGTGACACCTATTCCAGTTGCGAGAAAATTTTCAACAAAATGATTTAGTTATGGCTATCTGACACTGTCAGCAGGAGAGCTATCTCTTAATTTGAAAAATGTAATCTTACTAAAGAGTCCGCAGCTCGTGGTCTAGTGGCTAGCATTGCTGCCTGTGGATCACGGGGTCCTGGGTTCGATTCCCGGCCGGGTTGGGGATTTTCTACGTCTGAGGACTGGGTGTATGTGTTGTCCTCATCATTTCATCATCATCATTCCTGACAGTGGCTAGATTGGACTGTGTAAAAATTCTATTGCGAAAAAAATTAGGACTTTGTATGGACGCTGATGACCGCGCAGTTGAGCGCTCCATAAACCAATCATCATCATCATCACTAAAGAAGTTTTATTTGCCCAGAGCGAAATAAATACATATATAGACAACTAGTTTCGGCACTTTAAATGGCCATCTTCAGATCGTCCTCATACATCAATCATTATGCCACTCAGTGTAGCGCACTGTCATCTAGTCATAAACATATTTGGAAGCAATTCGTTGAAGAAGACGCACCAGTGTAAAGTCATATATCATACAATAAAACAATACCATTGATAAACGCAAAAGTTTTTAATAAAGTACATTTGGTTAACAGGGTGTTGCTTGCTGTGTCGGTGTTGACAGCTGACGGTACAAACATTATTCAGAATAGTGGAGGTTTACAGCTAGAGAACCTTAGAAACGTTTAACATGAACACTTATTTTGGTAATCACAGTACCCAATAAGTTCGTCCGTTGCGGTAGTGTAACGACGACGTAAAGTAACTAGAAAAGATGTCACCACCAACAACAATAGCATAACGAAGAGTTACTTGAAATTTATGTACATCACTGTCTGCTCACACCTCGGGTGTGCCATCCGACACAAAGCAACCTATTGTGAATCATTTCAGAGAATTTAATATCACACATTAATTACAGTAATAATTTAATAACTACCAAGAAGATCGCTGTCATAGAAACATGCGAGAAGAAAACTCAACCAAACATTTAGCACTAAAGCGCCCATGGCGCACTGGAGAAAAGTAGGACTTTTTCTAGTGTAGCGAGAACATGACTTTAACTCCCCTGCATCTTTTCTCATTGGCGTCCCGTGTGTCACAACTCCCAGTTAATCTCGTGAATCTTCGGAGCTGTGTTTGTGGGGCCGTGACCCCAGCCAGATGCGACGCCCCAACACGTGTGTGGGATTAAATGGATTATCGCACAGATGGGCGCTGCGTTACTGAAGGTGAACACACTGAGCACCTGTGGACGACGTGACAAGCTTTGATAACTGATCAGTGTCACGAAAGTGTATCCGTTCTTTAAGTTATTCATTGGTAATCTGTTCAACTAGTTGAAGTGTAGTAGGGCATGAGAAGAAAAAGTTGAAATCCTTACCAGCGCCATTTGTTTAAAATAATGTAAGATGCAACATAACATTTTCAATAGTTAAACTGCACTTCCATACTATACAACATACTGTACCATTCATGCGTAGTTTTACGCAGTTTCAATTTTATTATCACACTAAACAATTTACTTGCAACTCAAGAGAACTTAGTCTTAGATGGTATGGGAGTCTGATCCAGACTTTTAAGAGCCTTAAAGGATGGATGTTGAGTAGGGAGAGATGATAGTCTGGATAAAACTGTTGTTATTCAATGTGTCAGGTTTTACGATTAGCAAAGGTAGAAGGAAATATAACCTTCGTGCGGCAGCCACTGCCATTGACACCAGCAATATTAAATCGCACCAACAGCCACTTTTCAACTAATCGTGCAAGTTTAAGAAACTTGCAACTCCGTTAAATATTTCCTACAGTAAGGTATGGTATTTATAGACTTTTGCCAAGTTTTTCTCGTAAACTCTAAACTTCGGTAAACAGGGTGTTTCACAATTCCTATTATAGGCTTCTAGGGTTTTTTTTAGGACTACAATGGCGGCTGTGAGAAAATGGTACGTTCGCAACTAGGAGGGTTGACTGTGGTGCTCCACGGGCGCCCCGCATTCTCGACTCTGAAGAGCACGTCCTTCGTCACGTAGAAGAGAACCCGACGACGCCCATGCCGTGGCCTCCTGTAGAGCACACGAATCAAGAGCTCAGCCTGTGTGCCACGAATCGGGAGATAGGAAAGTGATCCGATCCACAGACTTACTTTTCATCCGAACGCTACTTTTTCGGACGTGGGTTCCTTACCAAAACAGAAAGCTTGTAATAGGAATTGTGAAATACTTTGTATGTCCTCCTTGAGGAGAAAAATTTGAGCTTGAAACAGTAGAATTTTGCGATTTTTTGAATGTACTTTGCACAACAGATCTCCATATTTCTGAATCACTGGTTCACTACTCTGAAAGATTAATTCCTCATACATGAAAAATGAAATGATTAAGCATCGCATCACCTGCGGGGATATACGAGGGTCAATCAGTAATTAAAGAGAAAAATTGTCTGGGGAAAAAACTGTTTGTAGGGCAAGTTTGGTACTTTAATGGCTGTAAGTTGGCATCACTGGGATGAACCCTGATCAGCTGATATATCAACACTGTTTTGTTTATAACCTCAAAAATACATTTTAAGATAGCGAGTACACTTGAAACGTCCTCATTAGTTGAATAGTGTTCTGTTATTCATTTTTTACTCGCTGAAGGCGAGAAACCAGTGAATATATACTGTGGAATTTCTAAAGTTTATGGTGAAGGTTGTATGAATCGTGCAAATTGTTGCAAGTGGGTAGAGCCGTTCAAAAATGGTCGCTACTCACTGACTGACGAACACCGTTCTGGCCGACCAGTTACGGTTTCAACTCCCTCATTTGAAAGTCGAATTGATGACATTATACATGCCGACTGCCTTGTGACTGTGGAAATGATAGTTGATAAGGTTCAAATTAGTAGTGGTACAGTTCATAACATTATCTGTAACAACCTGAAGTACCGCAAAACGTGCAAGATGGGTCCCAAAGGAGTTAACGCGGCTACACAAGGAAACAAGGTTGAGAGTGTGCACGGAGCTAAAGGAACGTTATGAAAGAGGTGAGCACTTCCTCAACAGAATTTTAACTTGTGATAAAACTTGGGTTCACTATTATGAGCCAGAATCAAACAGACAAAGCATGGAGTGGAAGCACACAAACTAACCAGTCAAGAAAAAAATCCAAAACCGAAGCATCAGCAGGAAAAGTCATGTTGACGGTGTTTTGGGATGCTGAAGGTCCAGTATTTTGTTGTTATTTCGAAGAGCAGCGTACACTGAACAAGGTGAAGCCAGCCATGAGAGAGAGACGTCATGGATCTCAGAGGAGACGTGTGATCCTCCAGCAAGCCAACGCGCGTCCTCATATATATCAACTAACCCGCGAAACCATCGACAAAATGGGCTGTGAAGCACTGCCTCATTCCCCTTACAGTCCTGATTTGGCACCGAGTGATTTCCATTTGTTTTATGCACTGAAGGAGGCATTATGTGAGAAGAGGTTCCAGGACAACGAGGACGTGAAAAAGTTTGTGGGGAAATTGTTTCAAACATCAAGATAGAGTTCTTTGCAGCCGGAATAAAAAAAGCCTGTAGCCCGTTGAAACAAGTGCATAAATGTTCAAGAGGATTCTGTTGAAAAGTAGAAAAAGTATTGCTTTGTAAAAATAAACGCTTTTTTCTTCAGTCCAATTTATCTTTTAAATTATTGAATGACCCTCGTACATATTGTAGGGATTTTCTGGTATATTGCCGTTGATCTACATCGATGTAATGTCGAAACAATAAGTTTTGCTAACAGATGTTCATATTACATAGTGGTTGGACCTCATAATGAAAAATCAGTAAATAAAAAGATGTCACAAAGTGCAGTGAATACTTCTTATGTCAACAGATCAAAGATGCTCCGATATTTATCGAGATTAGTGTTCAAATATTAACTATTCGTGTATTTTAAATCTAGTGCCCTTTTTTTTATCATGGCGCATGGATTTAGATAGATCTACGAGCCTGCACTTTGAAACGGTACACTCGTTCACGGCCAACTTGTTTATAGGAGCTTCAGATGAGTCCACGGAAGAACGAAGCAAACTGGCTCCACTGTAGAATTGTAATGTGATTCCGAGGAAAAAAGGACGTTGTTTTCGCGGCGAACGATGTATGACGCTACTTAGTTTCCTTTGCTTCCACTATCATGACATTCGCGATTGCAGCATGCACTGTTGGTTTCAACGGTGTGCAACTATTAAAAGCGATGAAAATGTTACAGTTGTTATGAAAGTAAGAACGTAAAAGTTCAGTGTCGTTCATAACTGTGCAAAAAGCTGAAAGCGAACACTTCTCCACGACAGCCTTTTTTAAAATTCATTTAAGTGCCTAAGATCATTATATTTTTCATTTGGGATTTCTTCTCTCTCCATGGCCACGAACTTTCACGCGCTATTTGTGGATAGGCGTATGTGGACAGTATTCGAATTTCCGGAAACAGTTTTCTGTTTCCCACATGAACTACAGGATCTCTTTTACACTTTTGGGAAGGTAGACAAAGAGCTTGTATGGAAGTATGAAAATGCTTAAGCGTCATTCATTCACGCGGGACAGAATTCTATTGAAGATCAGAGACGACCAGGAGTCCAAATAAAAGCAGCCACTAAAGAAAACTCGTTTCATATTTAGGGAACTGAAGAGAACGTTCCCCGCACCTGCCAATACATTACGAGTGCTTTCTGATTCAGATCTGCGGTTACGTATAACGTCCCACAGTGAGAGTGTTCGTCACAGTAAGGATTATACTCACTCTGTTTGTTTGCATTAAAACCTAAAATTTTCGTAGCGGTTCTGATCCTTTAACATCACCTCTTGTAACACATGTATACAACGAGTATTGGTGCTTTCGGTCACTGGTATTGTACGAGCACAAGACTTCGATAACCTCTACCGGCAAATGGCTGACTTAAGGTGGACACATGGCTCAGTCCTGAAGTTTTCTGTTCCCTGAGTCAGTTTGCACATGTGTTTTTTCCGACACCTTCTATAGAGTATAACAAAGTAGCTCCTTTGTCTTCCTTTCCAGCGCATTTCGTATGTTCAGGATGCGGAGAGCTGTTTAGGAAAGTTATCCCTTGCGCTATTTGTGGATAGGCGTATGTGGACAGTATTCGAATTTCCGGAAACAGTTTTCTGTTTCCCACATGAATTACAGGATCTCTTTTACACTTTTGGGAAGGTAGACAAAGAGCTTGTATGGAAGTATGAAAATGCTTAAGCGTTGATAGAAGTTTTGAGGTAGTTTTGAGGTGGTCGGTGAAATCAGAACATATTTCAGAGAGATCGAAACTACTAATTCCTAGGGAAAGTGGGAACAGAAATAAAAATCATTATAGCTGGTTCTGCCTCAACGGATTATTTTCTCTGTAGATTAACTGTATAAAGTTCCATCAGCGTCCATGCCGTTGCGCACCTGAGCCGTCCGATTGCATGTATAAATTATATAAGCACTCTCACCCATAGTGATTCACGGGTCACAAGACGCCATTTCGACATTGGCTCGCCGCAAGAGCGCTAACCAGGAAAAGTTTACCACATCGAAATACGAAAACAGGAAGATTGTTCATAAAATATATTTCATCATTACTAAACCTGCATGTATTTTTTGTAGGAAGTGTACCTTTTCGAATTGTAGTCAATACAGTCAGTTGAAAGAGTGTACGGAAACCAACGTCGCGAAAGTAAGTCATAATCGTCATAAAATTACAGAGTATAATTAACAACGATTTAACTGTTCAAATACTAAAAATAAATTGCTTCGAAAAACGAGTAGCACAAATTCGCACTCACAAGTGACGGCAGAAGTCGGAGAGCGAGAAATTAATTTATGCTCGTAAGCCAAATCCTCTGTAATTGTAAATTTTATTTATACTTGATTGTCTGATATATTCACATACTTGTCTTTTTATTATTCATAAATAAGCTGTTGCATCCTCAATCATGTTGATGGAGTTGACGACCTGTCAGGGGAATGTGTGGGGACTAAACTCTCACAAGCAATTTAAACAATATTGCGATTTCCTTCCTCCATTCAAAGACTTTTCGTGAGCGATAGTCACTTTATGCTTAATGAATAGTCGCCGCACACCACTAGATTAGAAGTGAACACACTTAAAGTTCTGAACTAAACGTATCCACGGACTTTGGCTCTTGTCACGAGGGTGTTTTTAATAATGGTGGCATCTTCTTCGATAAAATATTCCGCGTGTTAAATAGTCTGCCGTTTACATCTCTGGGTGGACACTACACAGCCGGCCGTTGTGACCGAGCGGTTCTAGGCGCTTCAGTCCGGAACCGCGCTGCTGCTACGGTCGCAGGTTCGAATCCTGCCTCGAGCATGGATGTGTGTGATGTCCTTACGTTAGTTAGGTTTAATTAGTTCTAAGTTCTAGGGGACTGATGACCTCAGATGTTAAGTCCCATAGTGCTCAGAGCCATTTTTTTGACACTACACAGGAGGATGTTGACATAGATAAGAACAAAACTGACATTCTAGGCGTCGTAGCGTGGAATGTCAGATCTCTTAGTTGTGTAAGCAGCTTAGAGAATTCAAAAAGGCGAATGGATATGTTAAGTTAGATGTAGTGTGAGTTGGTGAAGTTCGATGACAGGAGGAACGGGCTTGTGGTCTGGTGAATACAGGGTTATAAATACAAAATTAAACAGGTCAGGGTAGTAGTACGTCTAATTATAAATAAGAAAACAAGAATGAAGGTAAGCTATTATAAGCAGCATAGCAAACATATCATGGTAGCCCAGACAGAAACGAAGTCAACATCCGCCACTGCAGTATACGTTAATATGATGGTGAAGCGATTGAAAGAATGTATGATGAGGCAAAATATTGAGATAAATTATGCGATAAGAAGTATCCGGACACCCCCTAAAACATACTTTTTCATATTAGGTGCATTGTGCTGCCACTTAATGCCAGGTACTCCATATCGGCGACCTCATTAGTCATTGGACTCACGGACTTCGAACACGGTCAGGTGATTGGGTGTCACTTGTGTCATACGTCTCTACGCGAGATTTACACTCCTAAACATCCCTAGGTCCACTGTTTCCGATGTGATAGTGAAGTGGAAACGTGAAGGGAGACGTACAGCACAAAAGCGTACAGGCCGACATCGTCTGTTGACTGACAGAGACCACCTGCAGCTGAAGACGGTCGTAGTGTGTAATAGGCAGACATCTTTCGAGACCATCACACAGGAATTCCAAACTGCACCAGGATCCACTGCAAGTACTACGACAGTTAGGCGGGAGGTGAGAAAACTTGGATTTCGTGGTCGAACGGCTGCTCGTAAGCCACACATCACGCCAGTAAATGCCAAACGACGCCTCGCTTGGTGTAAGGAGCGTAAACATTGGACGATTGAACAGTGGAAAAACGATGTGTGGAGTGACTAATCACGGTACACAGTGTGGCGATCCGATGGCAGGGTGTGGGTTTGGTGAATGCCCGGTGAACGTCATCTGCCAGCGCGTGTAGTGCTAACAGTAAAATTTGGAGGCGGTGGCGTGTGTTTTTCGTGGACAGGGCTGCCAGAATCACAGCACAGGCCTACATTAATGTTTTAAGCACCTTCTTGCTTCCCACTGTTGAAGAGCAATTGCGAGATGGCGATTGCATCTTTCAACATGATCAATCACCTCTTCATAATGCACGGCCTGTGGCGGGAAGGTTACACGACAATAACATCTCTGTAATGGACTGGCGTGCTCATAGTTCTGACTTAAATCCTATAGAACACCTCTTGGATGTTTTGGAACGCCGTCTTCGTGCCAGGCCTCACCGACCGACATCGATACCACTCCTCAGCGCAGCTCTCCTTAAAGAATGGGCTGCCATTCTTCAAGAAACCTTCCAGTACCTGATTGAACGTATGCGTTCGAGAGTGGAAGCTATTATCAAGGCTAAGAGTGGGCCAACACCACATTGAATTCCAGCATTACCAGTGGAGGGCGCCACAATCTTGTAAGTCTTTTTCAGCCAGGTGTCGGGATAGTTTTGATCACATAGTGTAGTCAAGGCAGACGTAAACGTATGAGGGACTGGAATTCAACAGTTGGAGAAGGAAGAGTAGGAGGATACCAACTGGAGAGAATGGAGTGAAAGAGGAAGTCGCCTTGTAGAATTTTGCACAGAGCATAATCCAATCAGTCCGGACATTAAGAGTCATGAAAGAAGGTTGTGCACGTGGAAGCTTTTGTGCAAACGAGGAATAGATGAAGAAATCTCGCGCTGACACAGGAATGGCATTGAAGCCAATGAAATGTTATATTTGTCATGTTGTTGCGTCGTAAAAACGGTCAAATGTCAATTTCATACGTTAACTAGTTTTGTTTATAGCGGATTTTGAAGTTGTCTTGTTCTGTGTGTTTCGTTCCGTTGGGTAAACTGGAATGCTGTAGCATCATGGTTTTGCCGCTGGCGAAAATGTATGGTGAAGGTGTATGAGGAGTCTCCTCTTTTACTTTCTACAGTGAATAACTGAGAGTAGCTGAGTTAAAACATTGCAGAGCGTCTGTTGAACAGGTTCCACGTTAGGGACATCCCGAAACTGTAAACATTTGAAGTATCTGGTGACTTGACTAAACACGTGTCAGATAGCAGAGACCATATGCATACGAGAAGAGAGTACGGTGAAGTTTTACATGAAAAATTGAGTATGAGAGGCTTTGAGCCACATAAGTGCTGCATTTGTTGAATGATGACGGAATGTATATGAAATAAGGAATTTCTCAATAATTTTTGACCATTTTAAAAGTAATCCAGCTAATGAGATGCGCCAATTTGTTTTTGTCGTTGAGACCTGGATCAACAGCGCCAGAAACGATGCAGGTATCGAAGCCGGTGGCTGTATACCGATAAGGGGACGTCGATTTTATATGCCGAACAGGTTGTGGCCAATTTATTCTGGGAGTTAAAATGGAATCTTCGTTTTCATTATCTGAGAAAACAGGAAATAGCGAACTCATCACTCCTCTAACACAAATGGATAAGACAATACATTAGGAAAGGCCTGTATTGCAAACTGGAAAATCACGACTCTTCAGTACAATGCGCATCATCTTAAACCTGTTTTGAAAATTATGAACTTGAGGGAATAAATTACGAATTGGCCTTTTATAACAACACTTGGTGTGTGTCGCGGTTGTTCAGTGGTAAAGTGCCTCAAATCCGAAGGTCTCAGGTCCAATTCCCGATCACTCCTAGAATTTTAATCGGTTATTCATCAGTTCTTTCACATCTGGAAATTTTTATTATTGTGCAGAATGCACCTACATTAAACTGAAGGCTTCACGATAATTGACTGGTTACATCAGTTCAGATGGAGCTAACAGCATATCGCCACCAGTTAGATTATGCCTAGTACAGCGCTGTGGTGTTCAGACCAACCTTTTGTTTGCTGTGCCTTTTTAACTGCACTTCGAGAGTGGAATCTAGCCCTGAAATAAAGTTCAACAAACTAAATTGATCCAAATCGGGATTACATCAAAAAATTACTACATGTTTCTGATATTATTATTATTTTATTTTTTATTTTTTTGCAACTCGTCTCATGTAACGTATCAAAAATTAACCGTGCTAAGGGCGCAGAAAAATTCTCTTATGTGCCAGCAGCATTCTCCAACAACTTGTGATAGTGTGGTCTGAATCAGATACTGAACCTGTAACATCCATGATCACTCAGTACCCGAACCTTACAAATTCCCCATCGTTTGTGAATGGGAAACGAGAACTTTATTAGGGAAAGGGTGTTTTCCAGTTCCAACTCTCGTAAACTGAAACTTTGTGGGGTATTTAACGTGCAGTCTTAGATGTTTCCCTCGTATTTTGTTTTTCTTTTCGTAGTGCGCTATAGTTGCCTGAAGCAAATTCATGGGCAGAATCAGCGGAAGTCGAACTGTGGTTATTACCACCCTCTTACAATTACGCGCCTGTCAAACTCCACACGCAGTTCGTAGTTGTCACTGTCCGGTTTTAGACAAGCATGCTAAAATTATTTTTACCTTGTCATATAGCGACATCGAATTGCTGCAGCGATCAGGTCAAAATTCTCTATTGACATCCGTATCTGTCGCTCTGCCATTAATTTCAAATTGAAAGTCGTGGTAATAATGGCTTACTTTGACGTTACGTCTTTACTTTGACACGGGATTTTGGCTGTTAATTAAATTATTGTCTGCTCCCTCATGCTTGACACACTATCGGAGACGCGGTGCTTTTTCTGAAAGAGACGTGGTCACGAATATGAAATTTCATCCGCAGTTACATAATACGCCAGCTGATTTAAGTTCCGTCGCAGTTTATATGACAGTAATATATGCTTAGTAGCTGCTGCGTTTGTATCTTCTGCATTGGCATTGATCCGACGATGGCCTTGAATAATCGTGTAATTCCTATTTACGGCATTAGTACGTAAAAATCGCCGAAAGGCTCATTCGTTGGATATTACGGAAGAAGACAATTTTCGTGCTACAGGCCACATCACGGATTTCGAGTGCAAATTCGGACCTCCTATATATCGTTGAGCTTTACGATGACTAGGTATGCCGTCTGGCTACTTACAAGCCAATTATTCGTTTACACGTATTACTGCTTTATTATATCAAATACTTTATTGTATCGATTTTCAACAGGTGGTTTGCGTGTAGTCGGTGGTGTATCGGCTGTACGATCAATCAGTACTGACGGGAAGGGGTAATAAAGCAAATTAAAAAAATAGAAGACGTAACGTTGCAGGGTTGTTTGTGTTGAGAAACAGTCGTTAAGATACGTTACGCGGTTTCCGAGTTAATTAGCATTGAAGTTAGCCGGTCAGGTCGCTGCGCGCGCGAATTGGAGTGGAACATCAGAGATGGTGTCGCCCGACGTGGTCTTCGTTTTGCTTTCCTAAAACCGAACGACAGAGCGATACAAAACTTGGACATGGGACGGTAGTAAAGATCGAACCCGAGCCAAAGGCTGAGCAGTTTCGTGAGCTGTCATCTACATTATGATAACAACTGACACTATTTGCTTCAGTTTGCGCTCGCAACTGCCTAATTGGCTAACCTCAGTGCTAATTGTCCGCCTGCTTACCTGGGTGGTAAGATGCTTGCCTCTTATGCACTGGGCCCGGGTTCGATTCCCGGTCAGGTTGGAGATTTTCTCGGGGACTGGGTGTTGTTCTCATCATCATTTCATCCTCATCATCGGCCGCAAATCGTCCAATGAGGCGCCGACTGAAGTAAGACTTGCGCTTGGCGGCCGAACCCGACTGGGACAACCCGGCCAACAATGCCACACGATCATTTCATTTCAATGCTAATTAACACGGAAACGACGCGACGTATCGATTTTTCTCCTTAACAGTTATTTATTAGTACAATCTACCGTGTTACACTTTTACAAAGTTCTGACTGTTTGTAACCGTCCTGTATATACTATTTCATTATTATGCTCACCTCTTGGGCCGCATGTGGCCTGCGGTCTCGTGAGTTGGAAACCCCTCCCCTAAATTTTGGTTATACGAAACGTTAGCTGAATTGTCACTCTTTAAAGACTATTGGCTACGTAAAGAAGATATCTACGGTTACAAATTCTGGTACACTGACATGTGGTATGCACTCGTAGTTTATCTGGTTTCCTTTCGCAATATTTGGAAATAGAAAATGTATCAACTAAGAACTGTTGTGTTACTTATTTTAGCTAAATTTACCTGCCATGAAACAAACCTTCAGATCATCCTGTGCCTGTAATAATGTACCTTTCGTGACGATCATTTCACAAATAATGTTGATGTGAACACCGTAAGTGAAAACTATAAGAGTAAAATAATAATAATAATAATAATAATAATAATAATAATGATGGAGGCCCGGGAAAAGAATAGGCCTCCGGTATGTTCTGCCAGTCGCAAAAGGCGACGAAAAGAACAAACCACTAATAGGGCTAACCCCCCTTTTAGTGTGATTAGTTGGTTCAGGACAGAACTAAAGAAGCCTCGGACAAGCCGTCATGGTCGGGGACGACGCTTGAACCCTATGCCCGCCCACAATGGTAACGACACTGCTAGCCAACTGGAAAATGATTCAAATCCAAATAGAGGTGTTTTGCAGGATATGCTTCCTGCAACCACCCTAGAAGGAAAACAAAGACAGAGGATGAGATGGTCAGATGAAGTTAATCGACACCTCATGTTCTGTTATTACCAAGCAACAAACCTAGGAACCAACACAACTGGATACAGATCACAAGTATACACAACATTTATTACCAGATACCCAGAATTAAAATTTTTAACAGAACAACGACTAGCTGATCAGATCCGTGTAATAATCAAAAATAACAGGATACCCCAGTCAGAATTAGAAAACATCAAACAAGAAGTACAACAAATACTGGAACAAAATAATGTGCAATCAGAAGAAGAAGAAAATACAGTAATGGACTCAAACATCCCAGAGCAAACAAACAAAGAACAACACACATCAATTAAACAGTCAGAGGAAAACGAAATCTTAAGACAGCCACCAGAACAAGCACAAATAGAACACGAAGTGACACACATGCTAGATATAGAAGAAAAATTTCAGCTGACATATATAGAATACAAAGACACAAATACAGACATTAGACCATTCTTGCATAGACCGCCAAATAACCCACAAGTCGAAACAACAATAAAAACTATCAACGCAATCATACACAACAAAATAAATGAAAACACAACTATGGAAGAGTTACAACTACTGGTTTACATAGGAGCACTCACTACACTAAATATACACACTAGGCAGAGATCAGAACCAACCAACACACAGAAGAAACCCACAAAACCAGCATGGCAACACAGGCTACAGATCAGAATAGAAAGACTGAGAAAAGACATCGGACAGCGAACAAAATTTATAAGAAATGAAATGTCAGAAAAAAAACGAAAAAGGTTAGGTAAAATCTCACAACAAGAAGTGATAGAGCAATTAGATGAAAAGAAGCAGAAATTACAAGCATTGGCCAAACGACTTAGAAGATACAAAAAAAGTGAAAATAGAAGGAAACAAAACCAAACATTCAACACAAACCAAAAGAAATTTTACCAGACAATAGATAACACACACATTAAAATAGACAATCCACCAAACATAGAAGACATGGAACACTTCTGGAGCAACATATGGTCAAACCCGGTACAACATAACAGGCATGCACGGTGGATACAAGCAGAAACAGATACATACAAGATGATACCACAAATGCCTGAAGTGATAATTTTGCAACATGAAGTCACCCAAGCAATTAATTCTACTCACAATTGGAAAGCCCCTGGAAAAGATAAAATAGCAAATTTCTGGCTAAAGAAATTCACCTCAACACATCCACATCTAACTAAATTATTTAACAGTTACATTGCAGACCCATACACATTCCCTGATACACTTACATATGGAATAACTTATCTGAAACCTAAAGATCAAGCAGACACAGCAAACCCAGCTAAATATCGCCCCATAACATGCCTACCAACAATATACAAAATATTAACTTCAGTCATTACACAGAAATTAATGACACATACAACACAGAACAAAATTATACATGAAGAACAAAAAGGCTGTTGCAAAGGAGCACGAAGATGTAAAGAGCAACTGATAATAGATGCAGAGGTGACATATCAAGCTAAAACTAAACAAAGGTCGCTACACTATGCATACATTGATTACCAAAAAGCTTTTGATAGTGTACCCCACTCATGGTTACTACAAATATTGGAAATATACAAAGTAGATCCTAAATTGATGCAGTTCCTAAACATAGTAATGAAAAATTGGAAAACCACACTTAATATCCAAACAAATTCAAATAATATCACATCACAGCCAATACAGATTAAGCGTGGAATATATCAAGGAGACTCATTAAGTCGTTTCTGGTTCTGCCTTGCTCTGAACCCACTATCCAACATGCTAAATAATACAAATTATGGATACAATATTACTGGAACATACCCACACAAAATCACACATCTGCTATACATGGATGATCTAAAACTACTGGCAGCAACAAATCAACAACTCAACCAATTACTAAAGATAACAGAAGTATTCAGCAATGATATAAATATGGCTTTTGGAACAGACAAATGTAAGAAAAATAGCATAGTCAAGGGAAAACACACTAAACAAGAAGATTACATATTGGATAACCACAGCGACTGCATAGAAGCGATGGAAAAAACAGATGCCTATAAATATCTAGGATACAGACAAAAAATAGGAATAGATAATACAAATATTAAAGAAGAACTAAAAGAAAAATATAGACAAAGACTAACAAAAATACTGAAAACAGAATTGACAGCAAGAAACAAGACAAAAGCTATAAATACTTATGCTATACCAATATTGACCTACTCATTTGGAGTAGTGAAATGGAGTAACACAGACCTAGAAGCACTCAATACACTTACACGATCACAATGCCACAAATATAGAATACATCACATACATTCAGCAACTGAAAGATTCACATTAAGCAGAAAGGAAGGAGGAAGGGGATTTATCGACATAAAAAACCTACATTATGGACAGGTAGACAATTTAAGAAAATTCTTTATAGAACGAGCAGAAACTAGCAAAATACACAAAGCAATCACTCATATAAATACATCGGCTACACCACTGCAATTTCATAACCACTTCTACAACCCTTTAGATCACATAACATCAACAGATACGAAGAAAGTAAATTGGAAAAAGAAAACACTACATGGCAAGCACCCGTATCATCTAACACAGCCACACATCGATCAAGACGCATCCAACACATGGCTAAGAAAAGGCAATATATACAGTGAGACGGAAGGATTCATGATTGCATTACAGGATCAAACAATAAACACCAGATATTACAGCAAGCATATTATTAAAGATCCCAGTACCACAACAGATAAATGCAGACTTTGCAAACAACAAATAGAAACAGTAGATCACATCACAAGTGGATGTACAATACTAGCAAATACAGAATACCCCAGAAGACATGACAATGTAGCAAAAATAATAAATCAACAGCTTGCCTTACAACATAAACTTATAAAACAACATGTTCCCACATACAAGTATGCACCACAAAATGTACTGGAGAACGATGAATACAAATTATACTGGAACAGAACCATTGTAACAGATAAAACAACACCACATAACAAACCTGACATCATACTCACCAATAAGAAGAAGAAATTAACACAACTAATCGAAATATCCATACCCAATACAACAAATATACAAAAGAAAACAGGAGAAAAAATTGAAAAATACATCCAACTGGCTGAGGAAGTCAAGGACATGTGGCATCAGGATAAAGTTGACATTATACCAATTATACTATCAACTACAGGAGTCATACCACACAATATCCACCAGTACATCAATGCAATACAGCTACATCCAAACTTATATATACGACTACAGAAATCTGTAATTATTGATACATGTTCAATTACCCGAAAGTTCCTAAATGCAATATAACACATACCATACAGTTAAAAGGAAGTGACGCTTGATCAAGGTCCGCGTCACTTTCCATTTTTAACCAGACTTAACGTCTGAGAAAGTAAAGAAAGAATGAATAATAATAATAATAATAATAATGGTAATAATAGCAGTGGTTCAAATAACATAGTGAAAGGCAAGTTTCTCGTGACGTACACTGAGATGAGAAAAGGCATTGGATACCGATAGGGCCGGCCGCTGTGGCCGAGCGGTTCTAGACCCTTCAGTCCGGAACCGCGCTGCTGCTACGGTCGCAGGTTCGAATCATGCCTCTTGCATGGATGTGTGTGATATCCTTAGGTTAGTTAGGTTTAAGTAATTCTAAGTCTAGGGGACTGATTTTAAGTTCCGTAGTGCTTAGAGCCATTTAAACCATTTGATACCGATATGCAGACATACAGATGGCAGTAGCATCGTATACAAAAGTATAAAAGGGCAGTGCATTCACGTAGCTGTCATTTCTACTCAGGTGTGTTATGCGAATTGGTTTCCGACGTGGTTATTTCAGCATGAAAGGAATGAACAGATTTTGAACGCGAAATGTACACTTGTTGTTGTTGTGGTCTTCAGTCCTGAGACTGGTTTGATGCAGCTCTCCATGCTACTCTATCCTGTGCAAGCTTCTTTATCTCCCAGTCCTTACTGCAACCTACATGCTTCTGAATGTGCTTAGTGTATTCATCTCTTGGTCTCCCTCTACGATTTTTACCCTCCACGCTGCCCTCCAATGCTAAATTTGTGATCCCTTGATGCCTCAGAACATGCCCTACCAACCGGTCCCTTCTTCTCGTCAAGTTGTGCCACCAACTCCTCCCCTATTCTGTACAATACCTCCTCATTAGTTACGTCATCTACCCATCTAATCTTCAGCATTCTTCTGTGGCACCACATTTCGAAAGCTTCTATTCTCTTCTTGTCCAAACTATTTATTGTCCATGTTTCATTTCCATACATGGCTACACTCCATACAAATACTTTCAGAAACGACTTCCTGACACTTAAATCTATACTCGATGTTAACAAATTCCTCTTCTTCAAAAACGCTTTCCTTGCCATTGCCAGTCTACATTTTATGTCCTCTCTACTTCGACCATCATCTGTTATTTTTCTCCCCAAATAGCAAAACTCCTTTACTACTTTAAGTGTCTCATTCCCTAATCTAATTCCCTCAGCATCACCTGACTTAATTCGACTACATTCCATAGTGGCCATTAAAATTGCTACACCAAGAACAAATACAGATGATAAACGGGTATTCATTAGACAAATATATTATACTAGAACTGACATATGATTACATTTCCAAGCAATTTGGGTGCATAGATCCTGAAAAATCAGTACCCAGAACAACCACCTCTGGCCGTAATAACGGCCTTGATACTCGTGGGTATCGAGTCAAACAGAGCTTGGATGGCATGTTTAGGTATAGCTGCCCATGCAGCTTCAACACGATACCACAGTTCATCTAGAGTAGTGACTGGCGTATTGTGACGAGCAAGTTGCTCGGCCACCATTGACCAGACGTTTTCAATTGGTGAGAGATCTGTAGAATGTGCTGGCCAGGGCAGCAGTCGAACATTTTCTGTATCCAGAAAGGCCCGTACAGGACCTGCAACATGCGGTCGTGCATTATCCTGCTGATATGTAGGATTTCGCAGGGATCGAATGAAGGATAGAGCCACGGGCCGTGACACTAACGTCCACTGCTCAAAGTGCCGTCAGTGCGAACAATTGGTGACCGAGACGTGTAACCAATGGCACCCCATACCATCACGCTGGGTGATACGCCAGTATGGCGATGTCGAATACACGCTTCCAATGTGCGTTCACCGCGATGTCGCCAAACACGGATGCGACCATCATGATGCTGTAAACAGAACCTGGGTTCATCCGAAAAAATGACGTTTTTCCATTCGTGCACCCAGGTTCGTCGTTGAGTACACCATCGCAGACACTCCTGTCTGTGATGCAGCGTCAAAGGTAGCCGCAGCCATGGTCTCCGAGATGATAGTCCATGCTGCTGCAAACGTCGTCGAACTGTTCGTGCAGATGGTTGTCGTCTTGCAAACGTCCCCATCTGTTGACTCCGGGATCGAGACGTGTCTGCACGATCCGTTACAGCCATGCGGATAAGATGCCTGTCATCTCGACTGCTAGTGGTACGAGGCCGTTGGGATCCAGCACAGCGTTCCGTATTACCCTCCTGAACCCACCGATTCCATATTCTGCTAACAGTCATTAGATCTCGACCAACGCGAGCAGCAATGTCGCGATAAGATAAACCGCAATCGCGATAGGCTACAATCCGACCTTTATCAAAGTCGGAAACATGATGGTACGCATTTCTCCTGCTTACACGAGGTATCAGAACAACGTTTCACCAGGCAACGCCGGTCAACTGCTGTTTGTGTATGAGAAATCGGTTGGAAACTTTCCTCATCTCAGAACGTTGTAGGTGTCGCCACCGGCGCTAACCCTTGTGAATTCTCTGAAAAGCTAATCGTTTGCATATCACAGCATCTTCTTCCTGGTTAAATCTCGCGTCTGTAGCACGTCATCTTCGTGGTGTAGCAATTTTAATGGCCAGTAGTGTAGTTGGACCTAGACGCATGGGACAATACATTTCGGAAATCGTTAGGTAATTCAATATCTCGAGATCCGCAATGTCAATAGCGTGTCGAGAACACCAAATTTCAGGTATTACCTCTCACCTTGGACAAGGCAGTGGCCGACAGCCTTCACTTAACGACCGAGAGCAGCGGCGTTTGCATAGTGTTGTCAGTGCGAACAGACAAGGAACACTGCATGAAATAACTGCAGAAATCAAAGTGGGACGTACGACGAACGTATCCGTTAGGACAGTGCGTCGAAATTTGTCGTTAATGGGCTATGGCGGCAGACGACCGACGCGAGTGCCTTTGTTAACAGCACGACGTCGTCTGCAACACCTGTCTTGGGCTCGTGACCATATCGGTTGGACCCTAGACGACTGGAAAACGGTGGCCGGGTCGGATGAGGCCCGATTTCAGTTGGTAAGATCTGATGTAAGGTTTAGTGTGTGGCGCATACCTTACGAAGCCATAGGCCCAAGTTGTCAACAAGGCATTGTGCAAGCTGGCGGTGGCTCCATAATGGTGTGGGCTGTCTCTGCATGGAATAGTTTGAGGCCTCTAGTCCAAATGAACCGATCATTCACTGGTAACTGTTAGTTCGGCTACTTGGAGACCAATTGCAGCCAGTCATGGAGTTCATGTTCCCAAACAACTATGGAATTTTTATGGATGACAATGCGCCATATCAACGGGCCATAGTTGTTTGCGATTGTTTTGAAGAAGATTTTCGACAGTTCAAGCGAATGACTTGGCCACTCAGACCGCCCGATATGAACATTTACGGGACATAATCGAGAGGTCAGTTCGTGCGCACTGTCCTGCATCGACAATACTTTCGTAATTATGGACGACTGTAGAGACAGCATGGCTCTACATTTCTGCAGAGACGTCCAACGACTTTTTGAGTGCATGCCATGTAGAGTCGGACGCGCTGTTAGGAGGTACATAACTTACATCAAACTAAAGTAATAGGTTGGTAACAGCAGCTATAGCGGTGCTTCTTTGCTCTTGTTGAGGTCATCAGTTCGAAGACTGGTTTGATACAGATCACCACGCTAATCTGCTCTGTGCAAGCCTCTTCATCTCTGAATAACTGCTGCAACCTACGTCTATTTGGACCTGCCTACTGTATTCGAGCTAAGCACCACAGTTCCCTCCACTACCAAACAGGCGATTCGTTGATCCCTCAAGATGTGCCCTATCAACCGATCCCTTCCTTTGTTCAGGTTTGGTCACAATTCCCGGCACCTCCCCCCTCCCCCCGTCTGGATTCAGTACCTCCTCAGTAGTTATCCGACCTACCGATATAATCTTTAACGTTCTTCTGTAGCGCCACTGTTATAAATCTTCTATTCTACGTTTCACTACCGTAAAATGCTACGCTCCTGATAGATACCTTCAAAAAGCAGTTCCTAACATTTAAGTTAGTATTCAGTATTAACAACTTTCTCCTTTTTAGAAATGTGTTGCTTGCTGTTGCCAGTCTGCATTTTATATCCTTCTCTTAATTCGGCCATCATCAGTTATTCTGCTGCCCAAATATCAAAATTCATCTACTACTTTACAACTCCTTCAAAAATGTGATGGATCTTTATTAAATGTGTTAGCATTTCCGTTTGTTCTAGTGTTTAGCTCAGTCCTATTAATGATTCTCTTTTCCATCTCTCTTGTTATTAGCTTTGCTGTGACGTGCTATGCAAGAATGCGTGGTTCTTCTCAACACTATTAGTCAGAAGTGGCACAGCGCGCGGTAGTGTTATGTTGCCTCCTGCAACAGACCACTTGTGTTGAACGGAAATCGCGCTATAGCATTAACTAGCCAGCTGTGTGGCTGAATTAGTGGGGTTAGGAAGAGGAGGGAGGGCTACCGGGCGTATGTATACAATCCCTGTCGAGCTAACGACTGTCCTGAGACCTCAGTCTGAGACAGAGTGTGCCATAAGCCTGTACGAAGAAACCTACAATGACTGGTGCGTAAAATGTAATTACTAAACACTGTGTAGTCTCATTTGCAATAGAAAACGTTGGGGGGACGCATGCATTGTGAAAGTGAAAGAATCTTTTTCTGGACCTTACGGGACTCAGATAACTCAGTCGTCACCATGATGGAACGCGTTAGTCTAAAACGCAGCGAAAGAGTTATTACATCATCAGATCAGTCTTGTTACATCGTCGTCACTGGACATATCCGCTTTAAACGGCAATACGTGTAGTCATGGCCTCATGGTAACTCCAGCTAATTGCTGCACTAAGGGGAAATTAACTCTGCGGATGTAGGCGGGCATTAAATTTAACGTCTTCCGCTCTAAATATGATTCGAGTTTTTGCAGAAGTTCAACCTTCTTTGGTGCCGTCTTAAATGGAGATAGCGATCTGCTAACGATGTCTCTGATGCCTCACCTTCAATATGTCACTGACAAAAAAGGTGTAGTTGTAGCCAAGGAGTAATGCACGGCGCCCGCAATGCCGGTCAGGACTATGTCGGTTTGTAGCACCAAAGGAAGTGGAAATATCAAGCAGACTGATAGAGGAAAATACAATACGTTTACGTCGAGATATGAATAACAAGGCTTCATTCTTTTTATCACAAAGGTGGAAGTAACGCGACCTTTCTTGTTACTAGACGTCAATAGCAAGTTGCGAAGTGCAAGAGAACTTACTGCAAAATTTGGCAACTAATTCTCTATACAAGCATATGTAATATGTTACGTTCAGGTGTAGGATTATGTCGTGTCATACATCGATCTCATTTGTTTCCACAGTATTAATAATATATTTAAGAAATACTGCGATCATGGACATTTGGTTTATACCACTTCGAGTTGTAAAGTCTGCCAGACGGTGACGAAGACTCGAAACAAGGTGCAGGAAAAGAAATAGTTTATTTAGTAGCAGCTTTCGGTGTTATATGTTAAAAATGGAATGTCACGCATTGACACAGGCGGTTTACATGTAATGTTGATGTGCTTCTTAGATTTGCAGCCTGGTCATGTTGCTATAGTTGCATGACGTTTTGTGTGATAACCTTCACGGTGTCATCATTTTAAACATTTCTAAAACCTCGAGATACAATTTAAAAAGTAGTAATTACTATCACGAGAATGAAGTTAAAAGTTTATGGTAACTAATGATGTGCATGGAATGCTTACCTGAAAAGTTTATGGTAACTAATGTTGTGTATGGAATGCTTACCTGCATGTCATAGTGCAAAATGCGTCGCTTGGTAGTTAACAACGTTGGCAAAAGTGATGCACTTTACTTGATGTTGTACTTGTATAATAAAGTTATATGTAAAACCGTTTTAATGATCTCATCCAGAAACTTGAGGTCTGGAATCATGTTTTTCGAGATATTGTACTCCATTTTACATTCCTCCCCTTACGTAGTGCTCGGCAACTTCAGAATTGTTAGGCCGCGTGAGACTCGGTTATATTCGATGTTCATAGAAGTGGTTATTAACATTCTGAATGGTTTGCTCTGTATATACATGTCCACACTCGCAGAGAATATTGTACATGTCTGTTTTTCGCAACCTAAATCACTCTTCACGGAACCGAACAGTTTCTTGGTTTTATGTCTGAATGAATCTCGCATTTTTCTTTATAATACCTCGAGGTTCGTACAACTTTTAACTCTATTTATGGAAGACATTTTTATGATCTTTTCTCCCCAATTACGTCTGTTTTTGTTTACAACTTTCTACTCGCCCAGACGCCATTGAAATACTTTAAGTCAAAAAGCGTTCAACGCTCACAGCCAGCTAAATTTAACTAGTAATTTTCCGAAACATCTCCGTCTGACAAAAAAAAAAAAAAAGAAATTTACGTTTTTGAGTACCATCACTCGGTTGTGAACCCTGGAGACATTTCAGCAATCGTTACGCTGGGAAAATCTTAAAGTTGAGATCCTGCGTTTTTGTTGATATAACTTTGTGTCATGAGAGACAATCAGAAAAAAATCAGATTTTTAAAAAGGTACTACGACCTAAATATAATTGTAGCGGTGTCTGATGTTATTATGAGATTTATCACAAGCATTCTCAAAACGCGTAGGAATGTAAGTAGGAATTTCGTCAAATCCAAATTTCGAATACTGCCCGACTCCCTGGGATCCACACTGAATAGAATTAACAAAGCAGGTAGAGAAGGTTCATAGGTTAGTTGTGTGATTACTCGCGATTTTATTTAGGTAGATCGACCGTCAGCGCACCATCGGCGATTGGAACAGGGAAGCAGACTAATGATACTGGTAAAGTACGAATCTTTTGCCACACAGTTGTGACTTAATCAATGGGGTGAAGTATGTTATGAAAACAGGTGTCACGTAATAGCCGTGTGAGAAACCTGGTCTACAATGTGCAGGATATAAGCTGGCGCGTTTGTGTTACAGGAATGAAGACGTAGAGGAAGAAAGGAAGATTATTGTTTAAGGTCCCGTCGTCGACAAGGTCATTACAGACTGAGCGCAAGCCAAGGTTGAGGAAGGATAGAGGTGGTTATTGGCGCTGCTATTGGAACAGAACCATGCTGGCTTTCGCCTTAACTGATAAGTGGCGGTGGAGGAATACTGGAAAAACAGGAACTAGCGGAACGTTATGGGGGTGATACGATATTACGCAGAATAGGACACACTTGCCAATTATCGCTCACAAGTGTGAATGTGGTTCGAGTCCTCCCACGGGCATGGGTGTTTGTGTTTGTCCTTAGGATAATTTAGGTTAAGTAGTGTGTAATCTTAGGGACTGATGACCTTAGCAGTTAAGTCCCATAAGATTTCACACACATTTGAACATTTTTTTCCCCGAGTATTCTGCCAATGAACTGAAGTCTGCCGCCTGTTGTGGCTATGACAAGCTGTATGAGCGCTCCATTTCACAACCCTATATTTGAGGCACTGCTCAAAATCTTTCAGCCAAGATTTGAGGATTGCTATACAAACTGTCTCGTTTTGATGCACTGTCTACGCATTTGCTTTAGCGTTTACTTTGATGCGGAAAAAGAGGAGGATCGGTCCACTTTTTGTGTGACGGCCACCCACTGCTGTGCCGGTGGCTACATCTGAATTTGGTTGTCGAGCCTCTAGCGCACGGACTGGTCTCCGTCGCACGCATTAGGCAATGGAGCAGCAGTGGCAGCCTCCGCCTTCCACGACGTCCACCCGGCTGTGGCGGCAACAGCGACGGGTCGATTGCGCGAGAAGTCGACCAGCGTGGTTCGACCGTCGGCGAACGCACGTGCGAGAGCGCCGCCGGCTAGCCGCCAGTGCTCAGCCGACGCTCAGCCCGGCAACATCTGAGCGAGCGTGCGCTAAGTCGTCGTGCTCACAGTTCCGTCCTCGCGTGCCTCCCCGCACAGCATAATATATATATTATCTGTGCAGTAGTGTTCCTATATCGCATTGCTCACCAGGGATGCGCGTCGACCGTTGCTGCAGCCCGACCCTCGCCAACCACATCTGCCGTGCCAGTCTGCGGTAGCCACACGGTTAGAAGCCGACCAGGACCCTGTGGTGATGCTACAGCATAAGCCGCTATCGCTCGCTTCCCGTTCTCTCGGTCGCATCAACAATTTGGATCGCCTTGTGAATGCCTTGTTTTCACTTAATCGCGTGGGTAGCAGATACCTAGGAAAACAATGTGCTACTCGTTCCCTCCAAGAATCTTACCGAAAGCCAGTCAGATGCCTTCTCCCATCTATCTTATACGTGATTTTTATTTTTTTCTTCCGTATCGTTTTATCTCCTCGTCTCTAGCCCATCTTTTCTGTTGACTGTTTACGGCTGCTTTTCGCACTAATAGAGGATTCTTTTGCGCGTAACCTTTATCGATGGCTGATCTTTTTGTCTCTTCTTGTAATACATCACCTCATCAGAATCTCTCCACTTACAATGTTTACGGTTTCATGCTCGATCGTGGTGGCTTAAGACATGGACTCGCTTTCTGGCCACTAATTTCCTGTTCTGTTTTTATTGCTCTTGCATCATTCGTGGCATATGTTGGATTTAGTGTCTTTTTTGTAGGTTCACTAATTTCCTTGCACATTTTTGGGTGCTTCTCGATTGTAAAGGATTGCATATAGGATTCACGATTTTCATTTTCTCACTGTAATGAAACTCGTTCGCTTTTCGTAATATCCACTTTCTTTATCCTTCAAATAAGCAAATAAGTATGGCAAAAATAGGTACAATACGGTGTAATCCTCACGTATGTTGTGCCCTTATAGGACTGGTAATATTAACTTATTTTCAAGATGGTGCAATGGTATGTAAACAGTGTTTTGTTTAAAACAGTATTTGGAAATGGCTAGAATGGAAACTTGTTCATTGCAGGCAGGTGGACTTTCAATGTCGTTGCATTAAAAAAATTACGGTAGTTGTAAAGTTTACTGCCCAGAGCACTTTGCGTTTGCTCGTTTATTTCCTCGTTGCCCTTCTGTAAATAGTGATAGCATCTAAAGTTGCGTTACACTTCATAAACTTACGTTCCATACTTGTTCATTTTCGTTTGTTTATCCGTACCCTTGTAAGTGTAGCGATTATTTTTATTACTATGACTCGCATAGACCATGTGAATAGTACAGACATCGTGCTGCTTCAGCGAAATCGGTTCAGTTATGAAATTACAGAACGATTGAGACCAACTGCACCAACTTTGTTGTCTCTTCGCGAATTCTCCGATTGTGAAGTAGACATGTCCTCTACTTCAAGAGGTAGGGGTGGCGTAGATTATTTGTTGTGTCTCAGAACAGTCGTTTTATCCATGGGATTTTGCCCTTTGTAGTGACCGATGTGACATTGGTAAAACGAAGAATATCGTCGTTACTAAACAGATAGTTGACAAAAGTGAAAGATTGTGTAAATGCTCGTGAAAATTGACAACATAAAAAGCACAATAACATTCACAGCTCGACATCTTCACTCTGGGAAAATTTGTGTACAAAGCACTGTCTGTCTCGGCCGAACAGGGCTCTTCTTATGTAAAATGTGGAGTGCTCTGTAGGTGACAACTATTATCGGCATCGGCTGATACGCTTCGTCAAAACTACAACTGATGCCGGCGATCCTCTCTACAAGACGTGCATCAACGGATGCCGGTGATGCTATCATACCATCCATATTCCGTACACGAATACGAACTATTCAGCCGATACCGGTCGTTACAGTAAATATACAAATTGCAGATTGTGCTTTGTTGATACATTTACATACAAAAACGAGTTCATCTGCCCTGGTGACATGGCCGCTTTCCTGAAAACTAAAAATGGTGAGTCGCGATTACGTTCTACAAATGACTGAAAAAGTGTCAGTGTCTTAAGAGTCGGGTGGATACGGTTCTCGGAAATGTCGGAAGTGTGTTGCAATTAGGGATGTGCGTTGTTGGCAAATTGTCGATGCTGATTTATATTTAATGGTAGACGTCGTAATATCGATGGCCAGTAACAATAGACTCTAGAACATCGATGTTAAATACGGAAATGCTGAATTTGAAGAATGGCATATAAAGCAACGTACAGATACATCTAATATTATATTTATCAACCTTAAATACAGCAATGATTAAGATTACATAACTAACAAATTGTGTCTACAGACTAAAAAAAAGACATTTTCGAAAGATATTTATCCTTCAGTCCTGCTATTTTGAGAAGGAGCATATCCTGCTCTTGAGAACAGTCTGGAAAGTGATGATGTGGCTATATAGTTAAAATATTTAAGTGCAGTTTTTTAAATAATTTCATACTTCTAATAGATCGCGTTTAAGATGTAGAAGGCTAAACAATGATTTTACTTGCATTTCTATTACAGTTTGCACGTTAGTCTTTTTTGTGCTATTTTATAACGTTCAATTCACAAATCAAATTTGGTTTCTCAGTTTACACAAGCTGCTCACACTACTTGACATCGCGAAATCACGAAGTGAGTGAACAATACAAAGCTTAGTCCACACACAGCTACAACACTAGCCAATGGTTTTAGTTCCACTTTACCTTCCCATGACCACAACTGACAAGTGGTAAATGTGTTGGGCTTGTGTTGTTACGCAGTGAAGAAAATGCTGACTGGTAACAAGTAGCCTGGTCTTTTTGCCAGCATGATGGTCGATATTTTTATCTTTAAGATCCGCGTTTTAAATACTTGAGTTTCGATACTGTACCGTTTCATCCGTGTTTAAACGTCATACATCGATGTTAATCGAACATCTTTGGATGCGATCTCCTGCAAATATGGCGCGCTGCGTGTCGAAGAATTATTGTCTCTGTTGTCAGCTCTTGGGCTCGCAATCCACAACAACCCTTAGCCGTTTGGGCCGGCCCAGAAAAAGCCTCTTCTCGCTACGTCGTTTTATCTCGGAATTGATGCCTCCGGTTGCAGGTGATCGCAGCCGATTGATGTAGCGAGGTAGAGTTTCTAGGGTGTGGAATTCGCGAGGAGCGGCAGTTGCATAATGCTCACGTGGGTCGACCCCGTGAGCCGCGCCGCCGCGATGCGGTCCTGCCGGCAGACGCCGCTTAAGAAACGCACGCCGGACGCCGCCTGCTCGCCATGTGGTCTTCGGCGTCGGGCCGCGCTCTCGTATCGATTGGCCGTGTCGTCGGCCCGTGCGTAAAGACCTCCCCCGACACACGCGCCGAGCCCATCACGCCACCCTTCCATTGTGGCCTCTGCCAAGTCACTCCACTAGGAGCACAGCCTCGTGTGAGACGGAGTTGACCCCTTGTTGTGCTCTCCGTTATCGAGCTATCCCTTCCAGTAATATTTGAAGAAGAAGAACGGAAAAACTGGTAGTATCCGAGCTCGTAGAAGATCAGTTTGGGTTGTGGAGAAATGCAGAAACACGCGAGGCCACACTGTCCTTGCGATTTTTTTCGCAGAAGAATGCCTGAAGAAAGGCAAACCTACTTTTGCAGCATGTCAAGACTTACAAAAAGCTTTTGTTAGTGTTGGACGGAATACACTCTTTGAATCTCTGAATGTAACGGGGCTAAAGTACGGGGAGCGAAAGGTTGTGTACAACTTGTACGGAAACCGGACTGTAGTTGTAAAAGACGAAAGACGAGCAGTAGTTGAGAAGGGAGCGACCCAGGGTTACAGAGCGTAATCAGCGTTATTCGATCTGTCGACTGACCAAGCAATAGAGGAAAAAAATGGTTCAAATGGCTCTGAGCACTATGGGACTAAACATCTGTGGTCATCAGTCCCCTAGAACTTAGAACTACTTAAACCTAACTAACCTAAGGACATCACAAACATCCATGCCCGAGGCAGGATTCGAACCTGCGACCGTAGCAGTCGCGCGGTTCCGGACTGAGCGCCTAGAACCGCGAGAAGCAATAGAGGAAACCGAGAAGAAATTTGGCAAGGGATGTAAAGTTTTGATGTTTGCCGATGACACTGTAATTCGGTCAGAGACTGCTAGGTCTTGGAAGATGAGTTGAACGGAATGGATTGTGTCTTGAAAAGAGATCATAAGCTGATTACTAACAAAAGTAACCCATTCGCCTTCCCCACTACAATTCTTACATGCTCGTTCCATTTCGTGTCGCTTTGCAACGTTACGCCTGTATATTTAAACGACGGGACTTTGTCAAGTAGGACACTACTGATGCTGTATTCGAACATTACCGGTTCGTTTTTCGTACTCATTTGCATTAGCTTATATTTTTCTATATTTAGAGCTAGCTGCCATTCATCACACCAACTATAAATTTTATCTAAGTCATCTTGTAGCCTCCTACAGACACTCATCTTCGACACCTTACCGTACACCACAGCATCATCAGCAAACAGCAGATTGCTGCCCACTCTGTCCGTCAGATTTTTAGGTACATAGAAAATAATAACGGTCCTGGCACACTTCTCTGGGGTACTCATGGTTCTAACAATGTCTCTGATGAACACTCGCAGTCGACGACAACGTACTGGGTCCTATTACTTAAGAAGCTCTCGAACCACTCATATTTGAGAACCTATTCTGTATGCTCGAACCTTCGTTAACAATCTACAGTGGGGCACCGTGTCAAATGCTTTTCGGAAACCTAGGATAATAGAATCTGCATGTTGCTCTTCACCCATACTACATAGGGTTTTTGACTGTTGCCGTACCGAGCACGATCTCCACATCTCTCACTCACTGAGAATATCCGGTAATGCGATGCCGAGAAACTGGCTTTCTACCACTCGCCAGGCACTACGATGCACGAACAGTATGGCACAGACTTGAAGCAGCGCGCGCGCACTACATACACACGCACTCGTCAATCAAATAAGCCAAAAATCGTCCGCGCCTCTCTTTGTTTGCACTGAACGTCCCCTGAGACTCCGATCTGTTATAGGATTGAGACTTACTGAACGAACATGGCACCAAGCGTTGGTGGTATATCTGTTCCCTCTCACATAGTGTACGCTGAGGAATTGGCCCCCTTTCGTGGCTTATGTGTATCGAAAAAGCGATCCGTCCCTGGCGGCTGCAAAAGTGCGCGATTTTCTTGCGCGTATAAAGAGAGTGAGAGAAAGGATGCGCAGGACTGCAAACCAGTATCACTAACGTCAATCTTTGCTCGGAGAATTTCCTAGCCTCCAGCATCATGACGTTCTTGGGGGGAAAGAACAATATCTTGTAAAACATAGCTTTTTTTTCCCCACACACAACGTATCTTCCAAATAGAGCATTCGTGTGAAAGAATCACATAAGTTACACTGGATGGCTGATGTTCAACAGAAACGACAGGGATGTCGTGGGCCTCAAGGGTGCATATAATACGGCTGGTTATGTTCTCAATATATAAATGGTTCATCAGATAGATCAGTGCCATTGGTTTATCAGACAGGATCAGTGGCACTCTCGTTCGCTCACGCTCTGTTGTCTGTGCGGAAGAACTGTTGCTGTACGATTGTAAGGAAGTGCAGAAAGATTTCCACAGTATTTCCACGTGGCGTACATAGTATGAATTCTACTTAAATATGAGTAAATCCAAGTTAACGTTCATCACAGTGTAACAGTGCAGGATAGAATTCGATTAAAAGAACAGGGTAAAACGTCTGTAGTTTGTCATGCCTTTGAAATACCAAGGGATAATACTACGAAGTAATCGGAATTGGTGCTATGGGAAGAGAGATTTGTTGGGCGGTCCGCGGAAACTGCGATGCATTTTTAACGTAAACCGCACATAAAATGCTGTTGCGACCAATTCTCTAACCAATTGCCATAGTTATGTTAGTCACTACGCTTTGGCAGACTTGTCTCCGTCTTGAACAGTGCCGAGATACGGTGTTACTTTGTTATGAAGGAATAAAGTAATGTTATCGTGATACAAAAGGAATTTTCATTTCCTGGACATTTGAAGTTCCATGAGGCTTTCCGCGTATGGTGATGTATACAGGGAAGTCACAACGCTAGAAAACTGTAGCGACACGTGTTGCAAGGAGTAACAATGGACCCACAACATAAACAAATGTAAAGGATTGCGTGTCAGTAGGCAGAAAGATAGATAGCACGCCCAGTTACTTCCATAAAATATATAGAGTATACTTACGGAGAGATCTGAAATGGAACGACCGCATAAAATTATCACGACTAAGGCGGACACCACATTGAGGTTCATTGGAAGAATCCTCAGGAAATCTAGTCCCTCAACAAAGGAGATAGCTTATAAAACCTTCCATCGATTAATACTTGAATATTGGTCGTCAATCTGGGCTCTGCACCGGGTAGCGTTGATAGAGGGGATAGAGAAGATACAAAGAAGAGCAGCTCATTGCGCTAAAGGTTCATGTAGTAAGCACGAGCGGGTCACAGAGATGATCAATCAACTCCAGTGTCAGTCGGAGAGACGTTCTGCATCACGGTGTGGTTTACTGCTTAAGTTCCGAGAGCATACCTTCCCAGATGAGTGAACAATTATATTGCTTAACCCCAAGCATATCTCTCGAAAAGACCATGAAGAAAAATTAGTGTGTCGAGCCCACGCGTAGGCTTACCGACAGTCGCTCTTCCCGCGAAACATTCGCTACTGGGACAGGAAAGGAGGGAAGGACAGTGGTGCGCAAAGTGTCCTCCGTCACACACCGCAAGATGACTTGCTGAGTGTAGACGTAGATGAAGAATCCACGGGCTCCTAGTGAAAATGGCGAAAGAGATGACGGAGCGCTTAAGTCCTGGAATCACATTCGGTAGAACGGCTGTTCAAATGCTCATCCGGGCATCAGTTTTCCCTTTTTTTGCCTAAATCCATTGAGGGAAATGCAGGGGTGATTTCTATCTAAAGCACACGACCGATTTACTTAGCCATTCCGAGCTGGTCCTCAGTCTACGAACTAGTCGTCAGTGTGACATTAAAACTTAATCTTTCAATCCTTGCGAGTGAATTACGAATGTGTCGCCGAACAGTGCAGAAATACTACATAGTGGTCTCAAACTGTGCTGTGCGACGAGACTGGGAATACGTTTTATCGACTGAATCAGTTTAGTTACTTGCACGGTCTTGTCGGATATAGTGCAAAGAAACCACAAGCGAGACTATTCAGAGACGTTTACAGCACGGAAGTATCTATAGCGGTCAGCCCAATCCCTATACAAAGAGAGAGGGTAAAATAAAATTAAAACTGCTTTTCCTACACAGATTTGCGTTTCTTATACAATTACGAGTTCAGTGGTTGTAGGCATGGGGCTACACAGTCCTTTATTAAAAGATGATGATTTAATTAGCTTGATTGTGCTCTGTAATCACGTATAGCTTCTCTGAGTACAAGACTATCAAACGCTGGGCGCGGGGAAATTTCTGGGTTCACCTACCAGTTATTTTACAAATTCTTCAGAGTGGCTTAGTACTCTACAAGGTCTAGTGGCCGATGGTTTCAAACATCCCCGCCAAGGCGACGGTTGCGCAGAGGGACACCGGCCCCTGCGACGGCCAGAGGCTTGGCGCCGCCCTCGTAGCGCCAGCCTGTGCGTGGGCGGTCCGAACAGCCACTCGGCTGAACGTCTAAGCGACCGTCGGCTTTCCCGCCGACTCTCATGTTGACAACAGGGACCTTTTCCTCTTGGAGGAAGCATACAGTGCGCGAGGAACCGAGTTTACGAAACTTCTGAGAGTCGTCACTTCGTGGCAATGTATTGTAGGCTTTATTTCGTGACCAGCGGTCGTGCGACAGTATCTGCCATTTTATGCTTCATGTGTTCGTGTCCAGTGTCATGAAAGCAGCCAGGCGGCATTATCCTCAGTTTTAATCAAGCCATTCGCGGTAGAATGCTCATTGCAAAGCCGACCGTGTTTAAGATTTAAATATTCGGTTATAACTGCGAGAGATCGGCATCAGCCTCACGTTTTTATCAATGTTAATTCTTTGTAGTGTTGCCCCTGTCCGTGTGCTCACAACGCGTTTCCACTCGTGGCTCTTTACCATAACTTGTGATTCGAATCCTGGAATTCATCTTCGTTAAGTTGCATCAAAACCCTCTGTAGGAACTGAGGTAGTTATCACAATCTTTGTTCGTATTTTGTATCTTCCCATGTACTTGTGGCTTGGCCCACAGCAAGCCTGCAGATAGCCTGTACAGCCCGAAGCTGTGAACTAGCTTGAACTAGCTAGTTACCGTCAGTTTCTATCGAGACTGCCTCTCATTTCATTGTGTAAGCTACGAGAATATATCTGCTTTTCTTTTAGCTCCCAGTTACTGGGATGTAGTCTCGCCCTGTTCTCTTCATTAACTAATTACTTTCAACCAGCAATCGAAATGCTTGCAGTATGTGTCGAGGAACCCGACGCCATCATCGTCAGAAGATCATCAGGTGAGGGTTTTCTAACTTCATGGTAGGGAAGACTGTGACATGCAGGACTCATTTCTTTCAATTCGATCCCTCCCAAGTCAAAAGAAAACAGCAAGTAACAGTACAAAAAAACTAGGGGTCACTGACATCACGGATGAGCCAAAACATTATGGACGCTGATCCACTTTTTGGAACGCAATACAGCAGCGATTTCTGCGTGACACGGAATCAACACGTCTTTAGTAAGTTTTCGTACGCATGTCGCCCCAGATGTCAACGCACAGACCGCACAATTGCTGTAAATTCCGGGCCGGTGGTTGGTGGCCCCGAAGCTGACGCCCTTAGATATTCCACCAGGGTCAGATCAGGCGAATTTGGTGGCCAAGGCATCAACGTGCGTTCACTGTTATGCACCTCAAACCACTGCAGCTCGATTCCAGTCTTTTGAAAAGGACTGTTATTCTACTGGAAGATTCCATCGTTGTCGGCGAAGACATCAAGCAGAAGGAATGCAAGTGGTCCGAAATAATGTTCACATAGTCCACGGCCGCCATGGTGTCTTCAGTCACTACCACATCTCCTGTGGAAGTCCGGTGACTGTCCGTCATAGCGTAGTAAAGCCCCTAACGGCCCGAGTCTGTGGCGCGGTGTGTTTTTCGAGCAGCTGTTTACCTGTACGAGGGCGTATCTAAATACGACCATCGACCAGCTGCTAAAGAAACGTTATTCCTCCGAGCAGGCGACATATTTCCACGTATCTACAGGCCAATATCGATGATCCCATGCCCACTGCAGTCGTAATTGAATTACAGGTCATCTACTGCGGAGACCCACGTTCAACAATGTGCTCTGAACGGTCTGTTCCGAAACGCTTCTGCCTGCACCAGCACTGAGCTCTGTCCTCAGATCTGTTGCAGCTCGCCTTCTATCCTAATTAATAGAGCGGGTAAGCGGCGGCCTCCGGGGTCTGTGATGAGGTAGTAACGTCCATACCTTGTTGCCTACGTATGATTTTACCGTCATTCAGCCGCTTTCCATAGATGCTCGTGACAATAGTAGCTAACAGATGATAGCTTCGTCATTTTCTAGAGCTCTTTTTCCCGGCACCGGGCCATAACAGTCTGCCTTGTATCAAAATAGCTTATGTCAGTCTCCATTTGCGACCAGTATCTAAGCTAGAATGATTCCCTGTTCGTCTCTATTCCTTACCGCGTCATATACCCACTTCACGCGGCGTTCAATCTCGCCGTGGGCTGTGTTCATAATCTTTTAGATCATTAGATTAGATTGCAGATCAGCGTTTTGATAAGGACAGAAAATACACATACCTTTATTGTGTGGAAACCGCAAGATCCAAGGTTCAGGTGACTAACTGGAAATGTTTTTATTTTCTTCACGCATTACCAGCTTTCCTATATGAAATGCGACAGTCGTCTTTAGTGTAATTGATTTTACTGTGGGTAACTGGTCAGAATGTGCAGAGTCTAATGTTGGTTCTGGTTTGTTGAACACAATGGTAAGACTGGGAGGTTGTGAAACAGGGTGCAGGCACCTGGCCACTTTTCTCAAATACCACCAAGGGAACCTCTGAGGTGAAAGTGTCCACAGGACAAAAGAGACACCATCGACACTGGTACATGGCCTCCATCCATGGGGGGCTGCTGAGGGGTTTGGAATTTAACACAAGGCACTGACGGATCGCGTGTGTCGTTAAGGCCCGGACTATGCAGAGCACAGCTGCTACGCGCTTTCGCGGCTTCACGCTGCTGAGGACAGAAGGGGGTCACTACGAAGATCCAAAGAAGACTTCACACTTAGTTACAAGTTTGCTTGCTCACATTAAAAATGCCTTAGACATGCTGAGAGATAAGAAAGGGAGGCGCCGTAGAACAAAGACATTGCTGATTACACAAAGGATTATTCTTAAAATCCCATAAACCTTCTTCCGAGCTCAGCAAAGGGCTAGACTGACCACAGTTGTGAAATTTAGAAACTGAGTTTCTTAGAGGGACGTACAGAAGCTTCATTCTCGTATGAGGAAAGCATGGAGGCTAATGACTGTATTGTTGTTGTTGTTTCAGTCCAGGCTAGCCTGCCCTGTGCAAGTCTCATCATCTCTGCATAATTAATGCGACCTGTTTCCGATTAAAATTACTTCTGTTGCCCAAGTCATCTATTACTTTTTAGTGTCCCATTTCCTAATCTAATTCCCTCAGAATCGCCTGATTTAGTTGGACTACATTCTGTTACTCTTGTTTCACTTTTGTTGTTGTTCAAGTTGCATCCTTTTTTCACCATTCAACTACCCTTGCAAGACCTGTGCCATCTCTATAAAAGTTTTTACAGATATTTCTTCTCCCTGAATTTTAATGGCCTACCTAAATTTCTTCTTGGTTTCTATTACTGCTTGCTCAGTATACAGATCGAATTACGTCGAAAATAGGCTACAACTCTGCATTATTCCCTTCTCAACCATTGCTTCCCTTTCATGTACTTCGACTCTTTATTAACGCATTCTGTAATCTGCACGAATTGTGGATAAATCTTTCGCGCCCTGTATTTTATACCTGCTACCTACAGAATTGCAATTTCAGTCAACCCTGTCAGAAACTTTCTTGAAATCTGTGAACGCTAAAACTAATTCTGTCTTTCTTCAGTCTGTCTTTTAAGATAAGTGAGTCCATCCTGGCCCACTTTTTCCGCCGTTTGTGCGGAACCCAAACTGATTTTCCCCGAGTTTACCAGTTTTTCCATCCGCCTGTAAAAAAGAAAAAAAAAGCTTTTATTTTATTTTATTTTATTTTATTTTTTTTTTTTTTTTTTACGTGTAACATGGGCCTTATCGACCATATGTTTGCTCTACGAACCTCTTACATTTCTCTCCGTCGAGTGCACCGCTTGTCCATTCCGTGTTGATGTTGATCCTATCTGTCCTCCCAGATGTTATCTCACCACTTAATTCTGGGTCTTCCTGTTCCTCTCGTTCCACCTACTGTCCTGGCGTATGGTATTTCAGGTAGTCTGTTATTGCTACAAGGCCTACCCAGTTCAACCTTATCTTCTTTAGCGTTTCATCTCTCAGGATGTTTGTACAGCTCTTTTAATTCTTCGTTTTTTTTTCTAATCCTCCATTCCTTGTTACTTTAATCATATACCGATCCAAAAGCTTTCCTTAGAATTTTTCTTTCGACTATTAACAGTTTTTCTTAATCTTTCGTTCTGAATTTTAATGCTTCACATCCGTATGATGATAGTAGCATAGTCGGCCGCGGTGGTCTCGCGGTTCTAGGCGCTCAGTCCGGAACCGCGCGACTGCTACGGTCGCAGGTTCGAATCCTGCCTCGGGCATGGAAGTGTGTGATGTCCTTAGCTTAGTTAGGTTTAAGTAGTTCTAAGTTCTAGGGGACTGATGACCACAGATGTTAAGTCCCATAATGCTCAGAGCCATTTGATAGTAGTTAATAGTCGATGGATACAAACGGATTTTTTGTTAAGTTGATCGTTTCTTTAAGATTTTGATAAAAATAAAATTTGTTTTCGCTGTTGATAGACTTAAATCTATTTCTATGTCCGGTTTTTTTTTTTTAAGTAAAGAGACTCCCTAAGTACTGGACGCGGTCAACTGACTTTTAAGTGAATCGCTGTACAGCCAATGTTGCATCACTTTGGAATTTCTTACTTATGACCAGATATTCTGTCTTTTCTTCATTGACACGTAATCTTGTTCTCTGAGTGATTTTGTAATAATTTTGCGTCATTCTTATTAATTGTATTGTGGAACTACTTCTTAATACTACATCATCTTAGTGGGCTTTGCAATAATGTTCAACTCTTGTATTTGGACTCCTTGTGGACTAGTGTTCTTAAATTCTTTTTAGATCTTAGGACAAACTTAAAGAAAGTAGGTGAAATAGCGTCCCCTTGCCTGAGTCCAGTGATCACCTTAAAATTTTAAGTTTCTCCTACAGGTATCTGCGTATGATATAAAGTTCCGTCAATACAGGTATTTACTAATCTGATTGAATCTGACGATATTTCAAATTACCTCATGATATTTAGGAGTGTCTGTCGGTGTTTGCAGTTTTTTGTAACCATGACTTTTTAATGTTTACATCTGTCGGCACTTGCCTTCCTTGTAGTTGGAAGTATTACGTTGTTCTCGAAGTCTGAGGGTAGTTCACTTGTTTCATATCTTGCATAACAGGTCGTGCAAAGTAATTCTCCTGTAACACTCCATTGATATACACGCCAAGCTAGTTTTACGCTTCAGATTTTGTCTCCGTCAAGGACAGCATTCCGTATTGTGTTTACTAGGAAGCGGAACTAGGAATTCGGTCACAAGTCTGGTCTCTTATTCCGTGCGCTCTACCTTAGTGCGAGGTAGTTACTTGCTTGTCTAAAAAGACCCCATTTAGGTTGTTTCTCCCCTTCTTAGATACCTAACACAGCCGTATTAGTGCAAGATCTAGGGGCGAGTAATTAGCGGAAGCGTGATGGATGTAGCGGGTGAGGCGCCGTAAGGGGCGGGCGGACCTGTCGCCCTCGCAGTGGCCGGAACCTGCTGCGGAGGCCGCGACGGCGCCCGAGTCAGCTGCCTGCCTCTAGCTTGCCGCCTGTCCCTGGCAACGAGGCTCCTCGCCATTGCTGGACCGCTGACGAACAAACCTCTCCGTGGAGACAAATACGGGGTGTTCAAAAAGTCTCTCCGCAGTGCCGTATGATTGTTAGCCTCGCGTGAGCGTGCCGTATGCCGCAGTGAATATACCGAAATGAAACTCAGTGAAATACAAGTTATTAACTTATTGAATATTCATTTTTACTGACGCTGGCTGAGATAAACGAAACAGTGGAATGTTGGGAGAGTCTACTTGAAGGGAAGTAACCCAGGCAGACGAGCAGTCATACGGCACGCGCGGCTAACAATCATACGGCACTGCGGAGAGACTTTTTACTTAATATGTATACGTACACTACAGACCGTACGTAACGGGAACAACAGCGCCACTTTTGTGACAACGTTGTCCATGTGTAAGGTTTGACTGAATAAAATTCAGTGTCACAATGTTGATATCGATGGTGGTGCGAGAATCCCACAGTGCCAGAAGAGGTTTTTTATTGTCTTCGAATGGTCAATAAAGTGACAAGTATCGTAGACCAAAGTCTGACTTACCGAAGGAGGTTACAATGTATTTCCTAGGTTCGATTTCCGCACGGATGCGAAGGCGACAGTTGTAGAAATAATCGAGGGTTGTAGAAATAAGCGAGAGCAGGTTTGAAAAACAGCGTAAATCCTTACTTATTATAAAAATGGATGTGTGTGTGTATAATTTCAAACCCTTACTAATTTTTTCTCTCTTATAACCCCTACAAAATAATGTAAGGAAACACATTTATCGCTTACTGCTTTTCCATTGCTCGTGCAATAAAACTGCCGCATGAGGGATGACTTTATAATTTATTACTTCTTTATTACTAACAGTATTAACGATACATTTTGTAGGCAATATGCACATATGCCACTGAATATAAGTCCAAAATTATTTGATAGTACGAGGTATAGTTAGGAGATATGACGTCATAAACAATGAGATGCGTGAAAAGCTGCCACATTGTGCATTAACTTTAAATTTATTACTTCGTTGGTACTAACTCCATTTGTAACAAAATGGTTCAAATGGCTCTGAGCACTATGGGACTTAACACCGGAGGTCATCAGTCCCCTAGAACTTAGAACTACTTAAACCTAACTAACCTAAGGACATCACACACATCGATGCCCGAGGCAGGATTCGAACCTGCGACCGTAGCAACAGCGCGGTTCCGGACTGAAGCGCCTAGAACCGCTCGGCCACACCGGCTGGCCCATTTGCAACACATTTTGCATACAGTACCCATATATGCCGCTGAATGTACCTACAAAATTATATCATTGTACGACACTCAGTTCAGGAAATAAGACGCCATAAACATTAAGCACAAGGCCAGATGCTGTGTGGTACGGGCGTGGACGCACAGCTATAAGCAAGTCACTCTACAGGATGAAGAAAAATTCGCACACGCATAGCGCGATTCCTCACATAACTGGCAATGCAAAAATGTTTCCCCACAAAATTTTGTCGTGCGCATAGTTCGGACAGTAAATGGACGTTAAAGATCGGGAATCTGGCGACAATGTAATCAGGTGTACGGTAACTATCTCTATCAAGATACAGTAGTATTGCTGTGGAGTTGGTGCAGTAGGTAGTGTTCTGGGTTAGCATGCAGGAGGTTGAGGGTTCGATTCTGCGCCGTGGATTATTTGTTTTTATTTGCTAAAAGTAGTCTTCTTGGTACGGTATCTGGCGCCTTGATCGTCACACAGCGATTGCGGTGGATCTTCTACGAAACACTTGCAGTTATGCATTACGAACACAGAAATGGGAATACAATCGTTTTTACTGGTTCGATTTTAAAGAAATCTTTTATATGTTGTGGACGCCAATTGCTTCGCATCATCGCATCTTCTAGATTTCAAACTTGTTGTGTGTGTACCCTCCCCCAATTGTCCCATCGATTAATACCAACCATTATTCTTACCACGTTCAGGTCCATTACAGTGTGTTAGGGCCTTACGTCAACTGTAGAGCTAGCAACGTGCTTTGAAAATAATTTCGGTGGTAGTATGGGGGAAAGGTACGCAGAAAAAAGATTTGGAATCTAGTTGTCTAGCTTCTTTAAAAGCTGGCCAGTGAAAACCAACGTAACTGCAAATATTTGTAGAAGACCCACTGTGATCGCTGTATGACGATTAAGAGGCCAGATACCGTATCACGCGGACTACTTTTAGCAAATAAAAATAAATATGTCTCGATCCAGAATCGAACCCTAGACCTCCTGCATGCCAACTCAAAACACTATCCACTGCACCAACCGCACAGCGCTATGTTGTCTGCGGACAGAGGTGGTTAACTCTACATGTGATTAAAGTGTTACCAGATTGCCAGTCTTTAACGTCCATGTACTGCCCAAAATACGAGCAGGACGAAATTTTGTGAGAGAGATTTTTGTATTCCCAGTATGTGAGGAATCGCGCTGCGAAGTTTCATTTTCAAATTTGTCTTCACCCTGTAAACAGGAAAGGCCATAGGACCTACCGAGGTGTCTGTTAGGTTGTATTTCGACCATGCGGAAAAACTGACCCCTCTTTTAGCATCAGTTAATCGTAGGTCGCTCGAACAGCGAAGCGTACCACGCGATTGGAAAAAGAAAAGCGCCGGTGCCCAGAACTGTGAACCTATCTCATTGTGATCAGTTTCTTTTGGAATTATGGAAGATACATTTTGTTAGGATATGAAGACTTTTTTGGAGACTGGACGACGCCTTTGTCAGGATCAACATGGTGTGGAGCTCTGCTTGATCAGTTAGTGAAATCGAAAAGGCGATAGATAGCTCAGATCAGCTCGATGCTGGTTTCTTGATTTCCAGAAAGCCTTCGATACAATCCCATATCGTCGCCTAATAAACAACGTACTCAAATGAAGCAACCATTGTGACCACGTGTTAATAGCGGGTTGTCCGACCCCGATAGCTGAGTGGCCAGCGCGACAGAATGTCAATCCTAAGGGTCCGGGTTCGATTCCCGGCTGGGTCGGAGATTTTCTCCCCTCAGGGAATGGGTGTTGTGTTGTCCTTATCATCATCATTTCATCCCCATCGACGCGCAAGTCGCCGAAGTGGCGTCAAATCGAAAGACTTGCACCCGGCGAACGGTCTACCCGACGGGAGGCCCTAGTCACACGACATTTACATTCAATAGCGGGTTGGTCCACCTTTCGAACGCAATACAGCCGCGATTCTGCGTGGCATGATGCGACAAGTCGTTTGTAAGTTTGCGGATGTGTGTGGCATCAGATGTTCCTCGGTGGTTCCTAGCCACGGAGCTGGCGCCCAGTGGCGTGCCAGAGGTATTCCGTTGTGTTCAGATCAGACGAATTTGACGGCCAAGACGTCAAAATGAGTTCACCGCCATGCTCCCAAACCACTTTAATACGATTCCGACATTTACCCGCTGAAAGATGCAATAGCCGTCACGGAAGGCAGCGGTCATGAACGGATGCAGTTGCTCTTCAGTGTTCAGTAAGACCGCAGCCGGCAAAGTGGCTTTAATTGCTTCCACAGGTAACTCCACGCCAACATGCCCCAACAGCATACGCCACCAGCCTGCGTCTTCGCGATCGTAATTTACTATATGGTTGGTTGGGTCATCATGGGAACACGCTGTCCTCACCACACTTTTCTATAGTTTCTGATCCGTTGTCAACATGACATCCCCGATAAAAACTCCAACTCCACTCATGTGTTTCTTCTTGCTCTAACCCTGCTTCTCTTGCTCGCCACTATTAAAATCATATTCCTCCTAGGTATGTTCTTTTCAACTGTGTGTGCCACACAATCACATGATTTTAAACGTATTTTTTCACACTATCTGCTACATGGGAGTCCAGATTCCGATATGTTCTAAATGAAGATACTTGCTGTACATGTGGTTACAGTGTTGCCTAATTGCCATTTATGACGCTCATTTTCTGTCGAAAATATGAAGAAGGCAAAATTTTGTGACTGGCTTTTATGTATGGGTAGTAGACAAGGAATTGCGCTGTTATGTCCAAGACCGCGAGACAACGGAATCGTGTACATGGAGATGACGTCATTAGAAACTTGTTACAAAAACACACACACACACACACACACACACACACACACACACACACCGAGAGAGCTTGGGAACATGTAGGGGTCGTCTGCTGCCTGCACCGTACTCCTCTATATTTTCTGATCCATAGTCAACATGACTTCGCCCATAAAACCCCGTCTGACATCAGGACCTCGACGATACTTGTGCCTTGCCATTGAATTCTTCGTTTTGTCCCAACGGCCCTATTGAGAAAGCTGAGACAGCACCTCACCACAATTAGTGAAATGTTGAGCTCAAGAAAATGGAAAGAGGGCAGAGTTAGCTTCACAGATCCCGGGCATAAAATTTTATAATAATACTCGTAAAACTTTTGCAGTTTACTGTGAAATGTCAGTTGCTGATTATTATTAAATGTTAATTTTTTTTACCATTCCGTACTCTGTGTTGCCTCAATCCGTGTATCATGAATTACATAAGAACTTTGCTTTAACTGTCTTTATGAGATTTTAAGGACATTATAAAATTTTGTATTTTAGTTAACTCTTTAGTATCTTTCAGTAGGTCATTGTACAGTTTTATATTCTTGTGTTAAATGCAGTTTGGTGATTTTTGTTTTGCGTACATTTGGTAAATGTAAGGTTAGTCTGCAGCTCCGGTAACTGTTTCTCGATTTTATTCCCGCGTCAAATTTGTTTGCGTCTCGAGCTGTCAGCGACTTCCTGTGTCGTCGTCGCTAGTAGCTTACTGTCGTACTAATAACTCGTGTTGTTGCTTCGCGTGTAGGTGGCCAAAAGTACCACATGGCCTATTAGTACGACAGTAAACTCCTAGCGACGACGACAGCGTAAGCAGTCGAAAGCTCGAGTGTGCAAACAAATATGGCGCGGGAAGCAAACCGAGAAACGTTCATCCAAAAACTACATTCTCATAACATACTACTTCCTCCAATTCAGATCTCGTGAAATGGTCACGATGCTAAAATTAGGGGAATTTGGCCTCACTGGGAGGGGTACTGACAATCTTCCTTTCGTCATGTCATCGATAATGAAACAGGGTGGTGGGAAAACGAGGCTGGGTATCCTTTGATCCCTCCTACTCACCCTGCGCTGACTTGAAGAGTACAGATGCAGCTATATGTATATGTATGGTTGTGATGAGTGCTTGTACAATGTAGCGTGCGAACCATGGATGAAGGCCAACAGGCACATTCCATCTTCGTAGATTTCCGGAAAGCTTTTGACACAGTGCAGGCCCTTAATGAAGGTCCAAGAATGCGGCATAGGTTGTCAGACATCTGAATGGCTCGAAGGCTTTAAATAATAGAGCCCAGTAGATTGATCTGGACGGCGAATGTTCATCAGAGACAAAGATATTGTCGGACTGCCACACGGAAGTGTGATAGCACCTCTCTTGGTCTCTATAGATGTTCGGTAGTGGACGATAACTTGGGTGACCAGCTTCTCTTCGTCGTGAAGCCACAGTGGCGCTAAGCAACATCAAACGGTGCGCACGCGTCAGTCTCTCCACCAACAGATGACGACATCTTACCGGCAATTACGTGGTGCCACCTTACGAGTAAGGCAAAGGTAGACACATTGACCAGATTTCATTTGAATGAACCTCATACATAAATGACGTGACGTACAGGCCGAGCAGCACTCTGCCGCTGTTTGCTGATGACACTGTAGTTTACAGGAAAGTGTCATCGTTTAGTGACTGTAGAAGGACACAGGATGACATAGATAGAATTTCTGTTTGATGTTTATAAATGGCAGCTTGTTCTACAAGTAGAAAAATGTAATTTAATGCCGATCAGTAGAAAAAACAATCCTATAATATTACAATATGGTGTTTATGATGTGCTGCATGATATAGTCATGTCGATTATATGCGTAAGGAGGAGGCCGCGTTTTCTTCTGCTCGAGTGTTCTGGATTCTCACCACGTCGGATTAAAGGAAGACATCAAAGCGATTCAGAGGCGTGCTGCTAGATTTGTTACAGTTGTGTTCGATCGAAATGAGTATTATGGAAGTGGTCCGTGAACTCCAAATGGGAATTCCTGGAGAAAAGAGGTCGTTCTTTTCGCGAAACAGTATTGAGCAAGTTTAGAGAACGGGCATTTGCGACGGACTACAGAATGCTTTACTGCCACCAGCGTACATCTCCCGTAAGGACTTCGAAGGCAAGATAAGACAAATCCGAACACATACGATAGTATATAGTCGTTTCTCCTTTGCTCCGGTTGCGAGTGGAGCAGTAAACGGAATGAGTAGCAGTGGTTAAGGTACGCTCCTTCAAGCACAGTATGGGGGTTTCCGGACTCTGGATGTTGTTGCAGGTAACTGGGCAACAACAGAAAAAGGGTGGAGCGATAGATTGAGTAGGGACAAGATTATATTTCTTTTAAAAGTACCAAGTCGCAAAATACTTGGTCACTGGTAACCCAACAACAGTAATTAACACTGTTATCCAATACAGCGTAAACACTTGCAATGACATTACCTCCTTTAAGGAAACCAATATTTAAAAACGCATATTACAATCATACCAACACCGATAATAAAACCTGCGATTTAGTATCTTAAAATTGAACCTTTTATGGCAGTATTTCAATTATTGCTTTTCTCAGAAATTTCAGTTACCTTAATCTTACTTAAACCAATAATCAACTGTTTCCCTTCCACACTTACTCATGAGCCAGAATAAGCATAATCAAATCAACTACCAAATCATTCAACTTACAAGAATAAAGTGAATATACAAATTCATTTAGGACTTACAGAAGACTCAGCGGTAGCAATGGTAACCAAATGATCTTAATGTTCATTAACATTAGTTTTGATACAATTAAAAGTGGAACATTGCTTTCCCTTTTAGTAATGTCTGGTCGTGTCACGATCGCTGCTCCATCACACACCTTGTCTAACGATGTGCTCAATTCGTCAGACAATGTCAGCTCAAACACCTGAAACAGTTTAGTGTCTGGGGCAAAAAATAACAGTAATTTTTAGAAGACAAATAGTTTCAGCTGCAGCCACGTAACACCACAGTCCCCCGCAAGCAGTCTTTACCAGTGTGATGTATAAACAACCAGGCGCGCAAATGAACTTTAGATACTTCTGTAATTAGTGACAACCCCTGCTTCATGGATCTCTTTAGCACTATAGAATGAAGCAACAATTCAGTCTCTTAATTCAAAATGCTGCACAATCCTAAAAAGTCAAGGCTTTAAACACAAGCATGAGCAATGTGATACTGGCGCTCCATAAGTTAATGTTCGACCAAAATAATGAGCCTATAATATTGATGAATGAAAGTACCTCTCGCAAACTTTCCATTAATCCAGCGGCTACATTAACACTGCAGGTATCGGGCCATTTGAGACATGTTAGGTGTACCACTCTCTCTTTCTGTCTGTGACCACTGATGGTTAGGTTAGGTTAGGTTAGAAACTTTGCCTGTTCCACATGTAACCATTTTCCTCCTCAGAGGAGTTCCACAAACATAGGCAGGGTAGTCCGACCAACCCAGATCGGTTCGTGCCGACATAAATCATCGTGCTGTACACGCACACATTGAGGTAGTATTTGTGACATAATCCATGACGTTTATGGTGACGAGGACCTATATACCTCCACTATCACTAACCATGCCGCCAAAATTATGTCGATAAAAACGTCTTTCATCGCAAGAAATCCTCTGGGGTAACTTTGACTTGGCACTCGGTACTACCGGCATGCGTTCACGATCTCGGCAACGGAGGCTTTCTTTCGTTGGTTCCATAAACCACGTGTGACTTTCGAAATGTTTTTTTTGAAGAAGACCACTGCCGATATCTTTCCCTTTTCTCCTCAGAATAGTGTGTAATGATCTCTCTGTCGTGAGTACATTGTCAGAATAACGCAAATTCCTGTCGGACTTAATTGTATATATTTTTCATTTAGGCATGCTTTTTAATATAAAACGTACAGTAAACTCTGGAATTGATTTCTATTGTGTGTTCTTTACATAGACGTTATTTCCTGTATTCTAACGAATTAGTATTCAGTACTCGTGCGTCTCGGCCGCCCTGATTTAATATTGTCGTGGGAACGCTCCCAGTGGAAGACCGCTGTCGAAATCTCCTCCCCTCCCTCCTCAGACGGGCGGCCCGTGGCATCGCTGTGTGCGGGACATTAAACCCTTTCCTCCCGCTAGAGTCCAACACCCATCGCGTGTCTGCTGAGTGTTGTCTCATTATCCTGCTGATTATAGATAGGCTAACGAAGATTTCTCGGTATTGCCGCTGAGTAACTACGTTGCTGAGTGTAGCCCGAAGCGGTCCACCGGCTGAAGTGGAATCCGTGAGTTTTTTGCCGCCAGTGCTCGGTACTGAGGGAGGTGGTGCAGTCGTTAAGTCACTGCGTTCGCTGTCTGGCGACCCGGGTTCATATCGCCTCTGGCCATCCAAATTTAGGTTTCTGTGCCTTCCCTCAATAGGTTGAAGCACAATTGCGCAGTGGTTCTTGTGAAATGGACACGGCCAACTTTCTTCCGCTTCCTTCCAAAATCCGAGCATGTGCTCCATCTCTAATGACCTCATCGTCGATAGTATTTTAGCCCCGATTCTCCTCCTCCTCCTCCTCCTCCTCCTCCTCCTCCTCTTCCTCCTCCATCTTCATCTCCCCCGAACGTCCTCTGTAATTAGTTGTAACAATCCCAGCCATGTCTACCCCTGCAGTCTTTCTCCTCTTACTTCCAGCGCCAAGTTAGCTATTTTTTAGATGTGATAGCACATGCCTCAGTAATCACCACGTTCATTGTCTCAGAGTTACATATACTTCCTTTTTCATCTACTTTATGTAATCCCCTTTCATTTCGTACTTTGTAAATTTAATTAATATACACAGCGCCCATTAAAATTGCAACTCTGTGAAGACAACATGCAACAAGTAAGAGTGGAAGTGGAAACTGTTCTAAGTGATAGATCTCATATTTGTCTGAGGAATGATAACACACTGTACCTCTCTTTGTACACAACTAACCTGTATCCAAAAAATTGAGTAGGTAACTGATATACAGAATTATGCTGCTCACCGCAAAAAAAGAGACAAATTGGAAAATAAATACGTGATTGAGAACGTTCTAACAGTAAGTACTGTACCTGGAAACTAACTAGTTGCAAGTGCAGTTAGAAATATTTTGTAAGATGACGCAAGCAAAGAAGAAAACAGCAGCCAGCCATTGTTAATAATGCTATTTACTTATACAGACAGCGCCGATACCCGTTTCGGGCCGACAGCTTCGTCTTCAGCGGCTGTTGACGTTTGTATTACATTTATTACTGTTTCTATTAGTTCTTGGCTGTTTTTTGTTCGGCAACTAATGTAAGCAACAGCGAATATAATATAAACGTGAACAGCCGTCTGAAAATGAACCTGTCGATTCGAAACCGGTAATGGCACTATTTGTGTAAGTAAATAGCATTAGTAATAGTGGCTGGTTGCTGTTTTCTTCTTTGTAAGAGTTAACTTGTGTTTTGGTCACAGCTACGGTCTCAGAAATACACGTTTAAACAGGTGGAAGAAAATATTTGTTTCAAGTGCCATTAATAATCAGGCAGTTGTAGATTGTAGTGAAAAAAAATGTTTGGGCCCTCAGAGGGAATCACAGCTTGGCCCAAAGACGATGCGTTGTCTAGTAACGCATGTATGTAAGACCTTCTCCGTGATATGGCACCTGAATCAAGTCTGTGGACATGCAACAAAGTATCGAGAACGCAAAAGCACTGAAAACACCTTTTGTGAAAAAGTGGCATTTAGAACTTTAACATTTCCACTTTCGAAGTCTCAAATTGACACGCTTCAATACGCTAATGATAAGCCTTTCGCCGCAACCGCATGATGTAGGTAAGAGTAAAGCCATCATCATTCTTGCACAAGGGAAGATTATGCAGCGGGTTTATCGTCCAGAAATCGTGTCAGAATGTTGGATGTTTGTGAGAAGATCGTGTTGTCTCGTATAAGAAGGAGAAACGTGTGCCAGCACGTGTCGCGGCTGCACCGCGGTCCGCCGAAACTGTAGTTTATCGTTCTGCGGTATTGGTGCTCGCCTTGGTCGGAACCCTACGACTGCCATGCAGATACGGATGAGATCTATGGATTCAGGAGGGCTATACTTAACGACATGGTGGGTTTCAGCGCACTATGTGCGACTAACGCCCGAGAGGATGAACATAGTGTTCGCTCGGCCGTGCAAGATCGTACAGCCTGGTCACGTACCTTGAATAGGAAGTGGTTTTTGTTACAGCGAGACAAATATCCCATACGGGCACGCGACAACGTCTGGAGCAGCACGGGGATCATTGTTGCTATTTCCCTTCGCGACAGCAGATAGATGCGTGCGGAGAATGTGTGTCGATGTACAACACTGTACACATAAGTGAGGAATCCCGGTTAAGTGCATGCATAGAATCATGGTGGCTATATCTACGTGTGAAAGACGTTGCCAGATTGGATTTACCACCACCACCACCATCATCATCATAATCATGAGGGACCCAGTATGGCGTCGTGTTATCTCTGTATACTAAAATTTGTGTCCTGTACGTCCCCAAAGCACCTAAAAACTTAATCCAGTAGTGTACTTACATTCTGCTCTCGGACTGCATCCTGCATGCTATCAGTGTCTCTTTCCCAGTTTTCGCACTGTCCACATTTCGTTTCCATTAAGCGCAGTTTACCAAATGTACAGTTTCAGAAATTCCTTACTCAAATCTGCATCAGTATTTGTAAACATGTAGAGGTCTTTTGTTGAAAAACTGATTTTTCGCTTTTACCAGTCTGCTTGTTGTGGTTCCCTCGCTTTGCCATATTTGCGTAATCCTAAGTCTCGTTGGTTATCGTGATGTATAGTCTTCGTTAACTGTCTATTTTCTCCACTGTTACAGTTTCCAGCCTACAAGACTATCAGATTCTCAGCCCATTCCACAAATTTTATAAAAACTCGCTTGCACCAAAAGTTTTCCACGTTTCCTATAAAACTAAACAATGGCTGTCAACATTCGCTTCATAGTGACTCCCGCTGTTTACCTCCCGTTTTCTTCACAACAGCACTTCATTATTCGTTAACGCTGTTGTTTTTGATGGCAATTATCAGAATTATTTTTAATTTTTTCTTGCATGACACTAGTCTTCACTAACTTAACGTTCTAGCACTGAATCTCACTCTTTGGATTTTCCAGTTTTCCCATGTTGTTCACACTTCCAACATCGCACAATATGATTTGCAGCGTTTTAATTCCACTTCTCCACTCCTGATACCCTTTACTGGTCTATTCTACTGAAAGATTTGAACGGTGGCCAGTATGAGATTATTTGAGAAGTCTGCAACTAAAAAAGTTCCTAAAAACGGGGTTTTATTTCACAACTAGAACCTCCAGTACTCATCTTCATTTTCATAATCTCAGTTCACTGTTTCGCAGAGCACTGTCCCGCCACATTAATGTGACCACCAGCAAAAGCCTGAATAACAACGTTTTGTAGCGCGGACCGCTGCGAGGCGTGCAGGAAGAGAGTCAGTGAAATTCTTGAAGGTACCGACAGTGATGCGGAGCCATGTCGGCTCCAGTACCGTGGTCAGCTGTGCTAGGTATATCGGTCGATGGTCCATGGCACGAACTGCCCGATCGAAGTGGTCCCACAGTTTCTTGATTTGATTTAAATCCGGGAGTTTGGGTGGTCAGGGGAGTAGGGCAGACTCATCCCGATGCTCTTTGAACCACACACGTTCACTACGAAATGTGTGATACGTTGCGTTGTCCTGCTGATAGACGGCACTGCTTTCTAGAAAAGCATGGGTGGACATGGTTCCCAAGGATAGATGCATACTTGTGTTAATCCATGGTGCCTTTCTGAATGACGAGATCACCCAGGCATACCACGAAAATATTTCCCAGTCCATAGCTCTCCCTCCCCTGGCCTGGAGCCATTGCTTTCAGACGTTTCACGCCGTACTCGCCAACGGCGATGGCGCATAAAACGTGATTCATCTGAAAAAGCCAACTGTCGCCGTTCAGTGGAAGTCCAGTTGCGGATTGGTTTGCAAATTCCAGCCTTCGTCGCCGATGAAAACTGCCACCACGGGTGCATGAGCCAGGCGCCTGCTGCAGAGGCCCATACGAACCAACGATCGCTGAACGGTCGTTGAGGGGACACTGTTGGTAACCCCTTGGTTCATCTAGGCGGTCAGTTACTCAACAGTTGCATGTCTGTTAGCCCTTGCGCATCTCCGCAGCTGTTGTTCACCCCTGTCATCTGTGGCCCGTGGTGCACCACAGATGCTTCGCCACGGTATACGTTAACTAAGGCGGCACGCGAACAGTTTACATACTTACCTGTTTTGGAAATGCCTGAAAGCCAATGATCATGACCGTTTGGACGTCAGGTAAATCTCTTAGTTTCCCCATTAAGCAGAGCCTTCCTGCCGGCCGGTGTGGCCGAGCGGTTCTAGGCGCTTCAGTCTGGAACCGCGCGACCGCTACGGTCGCAGGTTCGAATCCTGCCTCGGACATGGATGTGTGTGATGTCCTTAGGCTAGTTAGGTTTAAGTAGTTCTAAGTTCTAGGGGACTGATGACCTCAAATGTTATGTCCAATAGTGCTCAGAGCCGTTTGAACTAGAGTCTTCCTTGCCCCGCCCTCCTCCTCGAAACGCCTTATATACCTTCCATTGCTAGTGGCGCCACCTGCTGTGTGTCTGTGGTTGTTGCACTTTGACGTCGAACATAGGAGGGGGTCACATTATTGTGACTGGACCGTGTATTACTAGCATGTTCGTCTCATCCGACTGGCTTGTCACGTATTCGCATTCAGAAGTCTTGCTCATCCAGTTTTCATTGCCACTTTGCACCTCAGTCAACTGAATTCAATCTATATGACACCCGTTACGTACCTGTCATTACGATTATTTTCCGGGAGTGAATCATGTCACTGTCGTTAATATGGAGGGTGCGTTTTGTTTAAGGCTTTGCGACAGTTAACAGCTCTTGTACTGCATATTTTGATTTTCCTATGTTAGAAGGAAACTCAGATGTGGAGATTCCCGTCGACAGCGCGGTCATTAGGGCGGAAATTCACCTACGCCATAAATGTACAGGTTGTCCGATACATGACCCGTCTTGTTTATAGGAAGCGTGTTGGAGCTGGTACCATATGAAAATGCAGGACAGTGAAGTGCTATTAATGGTTTATCGAGGTAAACTTCTGGACAGGAGAGAGATAAAAGTTCCCTAGAGCGTACTGCATGCTGCATTACCTTGTTCGCAGGAGGTCAAGTTTCATGAAAGCCAGGGTTGAAAAGCAGTGGCCGAAAGGATAACCAGTTAAGTAGCGACAAACCTGTTTGGAGTCTGTGACATCTGAGGTTTCAAGATGTGGCTGATGGAATATGTGTTTCTGAGTGTGCACTCAATGCAAAGAAATTGAACTATTAATCCCTCTGAAACAGGACCCAGGATTCCCCCACCCCGCCAATCTAACTTTGCCTTCACCATTATTTTTAATGTGCTACATGTAATGTTCTAAACTTACTTTTACTGCTAGTGTATGCCCGCTAGGGTTCGTTAATATCTGCAGCCACAGTAGCTGCTTAAGACATAGACCCGCGTCTTGTGTGGAATTAACGCTTTTCAGTATTTAAGAGAAGAGATCGCGGATTAACTCCGTCTTTTTCTGTTTGTGGGATAAAAGTTTTCTCAGAGTTAGGATGCAAGTGCGATTCCTCCGACAATAATTCAGCTTAAATCGCCTTTTCAGCAGTACAAGATAATCATTCCATATCTCTCTGACAGTCACGGCAACGTATAAAGCAAGCCTGCTGCACGGTCGATTACTATTACTACAGATTACTGCTATTTTAAGTTGAAACGCCATTTTGAGACTTTGAATTGAAATATCACCACTGTTTACTGACGGAAAAAATTGCAAACCAAAAAAATAATTAATGCGGAGTAGTGATATTTCGAGAATACATTTGTCTATGTGACATATTCAAGTGATTAATCCGTTAAGTACCAAATTTTTCTTCGATCTACATGTATTTTTGTGTTGCCTGATTGACATAGACATGAGGAAAAGGAATATAAAATAAAAAAATGCATCAACCTTGAAATAGATGATTGATTTTAATCTATCCCCAAATGGGTATCAACGCACATGCCACTCTCTTTTTACATTTTCTTTTACTTTTGGGCCAGACAACATAGCAATCAATATGAAGTCCCACATTGCACATACAACACTGTTTCCTCACATTTTTCTTGCAAATTGCACAATTTCTTTGTTTCCCCAGTGTTGTGCGTTCAATCACTTGTCCGATTCCAGAAGTCCTGAGTTCAATTGGAACACGTGAACGAGATGATTTTGGATATGATGGACGTCTTGCCCTTTTCGGATCAGAAGCAGCAGATGATTGAACACCACTGCCACCAGCATCTGGAACTGAAGCAGTGGAATATTTTCATTCGAGAGGCAGTAGATGACGTGCGCTTTGACCAACGCTACATCTAATGCAGTGATGAACAGTGGGAAGTACCATTTCTTACTTCGAATTCTCACACGATATTTCTGCACATTCCAGTCCAGTATGTCCACACCTCCCATATGATTGTTATATTCCGACATCATCCTTAGCTGTGGAACTTGCACTTCTTTGTTCTCAGCTTTGCCCCATCTCTTTCCTTGGCTTACTGGATGCACTGTCTCATAGTTTGACAAGAGCTTTACACAGTTGTTATCCTTCCACATTACTGCCGTTATCTCCGTATTCTTTTCAAATCTATAGTCATACGCTCCTCTTCGTTTCTTCTTCATGTTGTTCTCAGATTCTATTGGACAATTATTCATTCGGTTCATATGGGCAGTGCCAGTTTCCCTTAATCTCATTTCTGAGAGCTCTTTCATCAAACGGAAGCCCATGAAAAAGTTATCAAAATATATTTTGTGAAGTTCAGGAATGCAGAAAATAAGTCATATTCAACACAACTGATCCGCCAAGTCCCGGAATTGAAACATCACTTGTATCCTTCGATTTTCCTTCACAGACTGACATATGGTAACAGAAACTGCTGTGACAACAGCAAGTGACCCCCCACCCCCCCCCCCCACCCCCGTTAGAATCCGAATCTACTAGTTTCAATGAACTGTTTTAGGTAATGGTGTCCATAATATCATACCATTTTCTCATCAATGCTCAGGCTATCGGAAAAAACTTGAAATTTTATGAAATTATTATTCAGCAAGTCCATCAACGCTTGAATTTTAAAAAGTTTAACCCTTGCGTCAGGTAGGATTCTGTTCAGACGTGTGTTATCATTGAAATGAAGGTGACGCTTTATTTCCAGGTATCTGTTGCGACTCATACACTGCCGTACACACCTTATACCAAAGTCCTAATCTTCATTCCAATATAGCCTTTCCTGTGGAAGAGCATGATATACAGTGAAGACTAGTATACCTATGAACTTTTTTATGCGTCCATTGGATAACTCATAGCTGTGATTATTGTTCTGTGTAGCATATCGGACACTTTCACTGACAATCGAGTTCAATAATAGTTCATCAAAAAATTCTTCAAACCACTCAACAGCAGATTTTGCTTTTAGTGCTGCTAGCAAATTGGATTTTCGCTGTTCAATTTCTGCTGTATCACGATAGGTTTTAGAGTAAGTCGCATCTTCTGTTGTCCAATTAGAAGTGATGATAGCTTTCACTTTCTTCTTTCGGTGGCCTGCATGTTCCTCATTTTCCTTTTCTCCATTGGCATGAATTTCCAAGGAACCTGACACGTCAGATGGAACAGTATTTTCAGCTATATTTTCGTCGATATCTTTACAGTCAGACATCTCATCTACACGATCTGGAAGGAGCTCGATAATGTCAGTGGTCTCATTCACATCAGCATCACCACCAAAAGAAGCCATGAAGTTCGGGTAATTTACAGTTTCTTCAATTTACCTCATAGAAAGTGCTTCATAGCGATTCATTGTGCATGAGGTGCAAATACAAGGAAAGTAAAGTTTTACCTGGAAACTGCCATGAGCCCCAAATGGAGATCGAAGGTCAGACAGGTGTCATGCAGGAGTGAAATAGGTCTTTGAAATAAATGATCGCTAAACATCTTCTCAAATCATTACAGAGCATGCTTGTACACAGATATTGGAAGTGATTTACACAGTAATATAACTTACGCGGTTTTGAAAATGTGCATGTGTGTACCAGCTTCTTCACAGAACTTAACAACTCACTAGTTTAACAACAACTGACGAAAGTTCAACGCAAGCGCTCGACAAAGGTCTGGATAAGAATGGCAAACGGTAGCATTCTCCGCCAGCATTATTAGAATAATAAAATTTCCGTTACAAAGACAAATCCCCAAATTGAGATCATGGCACTTAATGGGTAACATTGCAGATTCACAGGTTAAAAAGTGTGAGAAAAGCCACTGCAAATGTCAAACGCTGGTACATTAATAACCGGTTGACAGCAAGAATGTTGAATGCAAGCATGCAAACGCGCATACATTGCGTTGTGCTGGTGCCGGATGTCAGTTTGTGAGATGGAGTTCCACAGCTGTTGCACGTCGGTCGATACGAGGACGCGAAATGCTGTTTATGGATGACGATGGAGTTGTCGTCTGATAACATCCCATATTTGCTCAATTGGAGACAGATCCGGTGATCGAGCAGGTCAGGGCAACATTTCGATACGCTGTAGAGCATGGTAGGTTACATCAGTGGTGTGTAGGCGAGTGTTATCCTGTTGGGAAATACCCTCTGGAAAGCTGTTCATGAATGGCAGGACAACAGGTCGAATCACTAGATTTGCAGTCAGTGCGCGTTAGATAAAGACGAGTGTTCTCCTGATGTAATACGTAATCACACCCTAGACCCTAACTCCAGGTATAGGTCCAGTGTGTCTGGCACTCAGACGTGTTGGTTGCAGGCCCTCAACTGGCATCCTAACCAAAGCACGGCCATCACTGGCACCGAGGCAGAACCGGTTCTCATCAGGAAACACAAGAAACCTCCACCCTGCCCTACAATGAGCTCTCGCTTGACATTATGAACTCGCATATGACGGTGGTTTTTGGGGTCAATGGAGTGCATCCTACAGGGCGTCTTGCCCGGAGTCGTCCTTGAAGTAACAGATTTGTTACAGTTTCCAGAATGAGATTTTCATTCTGCAGCGGAGTGTGCGCTGATATGAAACTTCCTGGCAGATTAAAACTGTGTGCTGGGCCGAGACTCGAACTCGGGACCTTTGCCTTTCGCGGGCAAATTTGGAAGGTAGGAGACGAGGTACTGGCAGAAGTAAAGCTGTGAGGGCAGGGCGTGAGTCGTGCTCGGGTAGCTCAGTTGGTAGAGCACTTGCCCGCGAAAGGCAGAGGTCCCGAGTTCGAGTCTCGGTCCGGCACACAGTTTTAATCTCCCAGGAAGTTTCGTATCAGCGCGCACTCCGCTGCAGAGTGAAAATCTCATTCTGGAAACATCCCCCAGGCTGTGTGGCTAAGCCATGTCTCCGCAATATCCTTTCTTTCAGGAGTGCTAGTTCTGCAAGGTTCGCAGGAGAGCTTCTGTAAAGTTTGGAAGGAGACGAGGTACTGGCAGAAGTAAAGCTGTGAGGACGGGGCGTGAGTCGTGCTTGGGTAGCTCAGGTGGTAGAGCACTTGCCCGCGAAAGGCAAAGGTCCCGAGTTCGAGTCTTGGCCCGGCACACAATTTTAATCTGCCAGGAAGTTTGTTACAGTTTGTTGTCTTATCGTGGTGCCAACTGCTGGACAAATTGCTGGCAGATGCAGTCGATGCACCAGAGCCATACATCGAACACGATGGTCTTCCCTCTCGGTAGCGCTACGTGACCGTCCGGAGCCCAGTCTTCTTACGACCAGACATTCTCGCGACCACTGCTGCCAGCAATCATGTGCAGCGGCTACATACCTGCCAAGTCTTTCTGCAATATCGCAGACGCAGTTCAAACTCAGTGAGGGGTTGACAATGGCGTCTTTGTCGCTGTAAAGACATTCTTGAGTGGCATTAACCCACCACGCCCAACCTCAAATGTTACTCTCACGACCTTTACGGCGTGTATTTAAAGCAGATCTGATTTGCATCCTCATAGTGGCATTACTAGCGCCACTCGTATGCGAGTGGCGGGAAATTTGAATAGACATCGTCTTTCAGATGTAGAAACACGCCTACCAACTTTCGTTTATGTCGCACAACTTTGTCGGTCAAATATCTCTCCCTCGTATTATCTACGGACGCTGTTTTATTATTTTTATTATTGTGGTAAAATGTGATATGCAATGCACTTGTCCAAAAATTTGACACACATCTGTGTCATGCGAACTATTAAAGTTACAAACTTTCACAGCTTCTCTTCTATACAGTATATACATCGAAGGCATTTGCTCGAGTCCATCTGTATATGGAGGCTAATCTCAGGAACTGCTGCAGGCATTGTGATCCGGTTTTGACTAATAGATATACTGATTCATGATTAAGGTTTTTATATGTAATTTATAAATATTTCGCACATATTGTCTGAATTATAATGAATTAAAGATAAGTTGTAAAAACCATGCTATCGTAACGTAGCCAGCAGCCGCCATAACTCGAGGCAGCAGCAGTGTAGTGTATCGAGAAAGCGGCAAGCTGAATCTAATTTGCATTTGGTGTGGTGGTCCAGCGTTAGCGTATGGGGCTGGAAGCCGAATGGTTGCCGGATCGAATCTTAGGTGGATCACTTTTTTTTCGCTGTGCATTTTCAACTAGCATTCACCTCTCATTGATGCGTATGTCGAAATATGACGACAATTTCGGCCAATCTGCTTTTCCGACAGGATAGCAATCGCAATTCGCACTCTTAATTCACTGCAAATTCTTCGAACAACGGGCAATGAGTTATTCAACATTTAAGTATCGTTACAAATATAACCAATAACGAAACGATAACCACCTCCTCATCACGTTGTGAAGTGAGACTTGAAATTTGAAATAATCAAATATTTGTAACCAATAGTTTCCTGCAGTCGTTTGAGAACAAACATGCAGTTCCAAGATACAGGGTGGTTTGTAATTAAAATTTCGCTATTTTAGAGGCCCACTATGATAAACGAGTGATGGTAGGACAAAAATGTTTCAAATGGCTCTAAGCTCTATGGGACTTAACTCCTGAGGTCATCAGTCCCCTACACTTAGAACTACTTAAACCTAACTAACCTAAGGACATCACACACATCCATGCCCGAGGCAGGATTCGAACCTGCGACCGCAGCAGCAGCAGCGCGGTTCCGGACTTAAGCGCGTAGAACCGCTCGGCCACAGGATCGTAGGACAGTGAAAGTTAGTGGAAACATTTGTAAGGACATGTGGAAAAGAAATAACAAACAAACCATTGAAAGAAACACATTTTAATTTCCACATGAGAGAGTAACATTTGTTAATTGCGAATCATGTATGCGTTCCAGGTTACAAATGTTGCTCCGTGTGAGACCAGCTGCATTCACGTCAGTCTGGAAGTTTGTACGGACGCCATTTCGCAATTGTTCGTTGCACTTTTCGAACTGTGGACGGTGGAATATTCAGCTGTTGTGGCATAAGTTGTGCACTGCTTGAAGATCTCACCTTGCGTCCAGCGTTCTCAGGCCATGGCAACAGTAACTTCAACAGTTTATGGCGTAGTTGACCGTCGGCCTCTCCCAGAAGTAATATCCAAATCGCCAGTTAATTCGAATTCCCGAATCATGTTTTTCAATCCGGTGCGGAAAGAGGACTCGCTATATTCCTTTAAAGCGCCGATTCTCGCGAAGAGCAGCAGCGCTATGGCCGTTGTATAAAACAGCTCACGTAGTCACGACCCGTGCTGACGGTCTGCAACTGTAATTTCACATTTAATCTTGTGGTTCAACTTAACGTCGCCGTACCATCACCGGCGGCTAACGGCGTTGATGACACTAACACTACCAACGCAGATCGTGCAGCGCACAGTCTGGACATGATTCCTATAAAGTTTGGTACCCACAAGGTAAACAGTTTTCCGGCAGCACTGGATTAGGTAGCGAAAGTTTAATGATAACCACCCTTTGTGTGGTGTTTTATGCTACAAGTAAAACGATTTCCAAAAAAGTTCTTCAGCATCTTTGGTTCGTTTGCATACGGTACGGTCTTTCAGCAGCGCAGCAGATGACTCAACTTCAGCTTTCTGCCTTCTTTGTATCAAACCTAGATGTGGACACGATTCTTTGCGTAACAGGACGAAGTAGTCTGCCATAAAGAGTCCACGACAAAGAATATGATTCATAATATGAATGCTGAACCACGAGTTAAAGATGTACATCATGAGTATTTTTTTGTATTTTTTCTTTTATTTGTGTCACTTCAAGCAGCTTCCGATACATATTGAATCTCTTAATCACACACACTCACAGACACGATTCGCATATAATATTTACATTGGTTGTAAACATATTACTTGCATTACAATGTCTTCCCATCATTTCCATGAGATGTCAGTCTAAACGCCCGTTCAATATGGAACACACAACATTCATGCCTCCAGATAACTATCCTGTGGTGCGCTGCTTTGAATTTTATTCTTAACTCTGCGCATTGGACTTCAAGCAAAATACATTGAAGCGCCAAAGAAACTGGTAGAAGCATGCGTATTCAAATACAGAGAGATGTTAACAGGCGGAGCATGGCACTGCGCTCGGAAACGCCTATATAAGACAACAAGTGTCTGGCGCAGTTGTTAGATCGGTTACTGATGCTACAATTGCGGGTTATCAAGATTTAAGTGAGTTTAACGTGGTGTTATTGTCGGCGCACGGGCGTTGGCTCACAGTATCTCCGAGGTAGCGATGTAGGGACGAAGTGGGGATTTTCCCGTACGATCATTTCATGTGCGTACCGTGAATATCAGGAATCCGGTAAAACATCAAATCTCCGACGTCACTGCGACAGGAAAAAGATCCTGCAAGAACGGCACCAACGACGACTGAAGAGAATCGTTCAACGTGACAGAAGTGCAACGGCAAATTGCTGCAGATTTCACTGCTGGGCCATCAGCAAGTGTCAGCGTGCAAACTACTCAACGAAACATCATCGATATGGGCTTTCGGAGCGAAGGCCTACTCGTGTACCCTTGACAACTGCTTGAATTGATAACTGGAAATATGTAGCCTGGTCGGACGAGTGTCATTTGAAATTGTATTGAGCGGATGGTCGTGTACGGGTATGGAGACAACATCATGAATCCATGGATCCGGTAAATCACCAGGGGACTGTTCCAGCTAGTGGACTCTCTGTAATGGTGTGGGGCGTATGCAGTTGCAGTAATATGGGACCCCTGATACGTCTAGATACGACTCTGACAGGTGGCATGTACGTAAGCATGCATTCATATCCATCGTGCGTTCCGACGGAATTGGGCAATTCCAACAGGACAATGCGACAGCCTAAACGTCCAGAATTGCTCAAGAATGGCCCCAGGAACAGTAATCTGAGTTTAAACACTCCCGCTGGCTACGAAACTCCCCAGAAATGAACATTATTGAGCATATCTGGGATGCCTTGCAACGCGCTGTTCCGAAGAAATCTCCACACCCTCGTACTCTTACGGATTTATGGACAGGCCTGCAGGATTCATGGTATCAGTTCCCTCCAGCACTACATCAGACATCAGTCGAGTCCATGCCAAAACGTGTTGCGGCACTTCAGCGTGCTCGTGAGGGCCCTACACGATATTAGGCTGGTGTACCAGTTTCTTTGGCTCTTCAGTGTACGCTGCGCCACACCAGTCGGGCCGGATCGGTAATATGGTACAATATCGAAGCGTGCACTCACCTGTCAATATTTCACTTAGATCTAAGTTTGTGCGCACAGATCTTCAGACTATGGCTGTGTAAGTGCCGTGGGAGGTGAGGATGAGGTATTGTTCTGCCGTTTTAACCGACGTTCGGGGAAGTCAGTCTTTCTGTAATTTTTTCTTAGTGGATCATCTTTCCCCTTATATCTTGCCTTCTCTCGCCAGTTCCACCTGCAGACTCACGACCCGTGTCATATTTGTTGTTGGCAGCGCGTATGGTTAGTCTGTGCATGAGCAGTTTTTCTAAGCTGGAATATTTTCGACACAACACAAATCAAGCCACGTGGGCTAACCGTCAAGAGCGCAACTGAAATGTATCCTGATCGAAAGGAAGATCACTTTTTTTTAACAGTTTCTTGCTGCAATTTTCAAGATTGTTAGTTTTCACGATACTGCAGTCTCCGAAAATTAGCTGCAGAATTTGGAAATTAATATATGTAAAATTTTTACCGATTTTAGTAATTATTTGTTTCAAGCGGTGTGTGTGTGTGTGTGTGTGTGTGTGTGTGTGTGTGTGTGTGTGTGTGTCGGTCATTACCTACCGTCTTGGAGTTGTTACATGCTATGAATCCTCAGAAATATATCCTTTTAGGTGATGAGGCACTGATAGCAACCAGATAGTCATTGATAATTTTACTGCTGCAAACCTGTTTTACCACGACGCAACGCTCAGCTTAACTAATTTGCAGTGTTTCTCTTACTGTTTTGAATAGCTCATATTGTTTAGCAGCTGCCTAGAGTAACGTGCTTGGGTTTTGATATGAAAAGTATTTCGGACCATGCTTGATATGAATGTTTGGTTGACACCAAACATCTGCTAAAGACATAGCATCCATTTTTCAGTCTCTCTGCGGGAATAAATCACATTCTTTCCATACTGCGGGGTGTTTTGTGAGACCGTACTTCACAGTTAACTGCAAATTATTGCGACTTACCACTTTTAGCTACAAAATGGAGTAGAATGAGTGTGTCTGATCTTTTTTAAAAGACTACGTACTGCATGCACGACTACCTAGGTAAAAAATAGCTTCCAGTACTTAGTTACATTGTATGTGGAGCAAAGTGTTAATCTATTTGTCGTGACAAACAAATATTTTGCAGCAGAATTAGTGAGAAGACAAACATATCTCTCATAAAGGGGACCAGCTGATAATGCCTTTGCGTACTGATTAACCTACATTCCTGGCTTAAGATGCAAATATGCCTGAGTGTGCCGTAGGCAGCCAGCACCTGCCGTTACGTCATCGTCATCTGCGAATATCACCAGTGCAAAAAATTGTGTGTGTGTGTGTGTGTGTGTGTGTGTGTGTGTGTGTGTGTGTGTGGAAACTTCAGGAAGCAAACTGGCTACGGCCATAAAGCCCGAGTCGTGGCTTAAAATGGGCGAATTTCTAGGGAAAGCAATCCGTTGTTCTTGAAGTTCACACAGTGGAGTCAGACGGCATTAGCATATGCGTAAAAATATGATGAATAATGATAGAGAACCCAGAATGCTAGTTAAAAAGCAACAGACATAGTGAAAAGATGAGATGAATAGTTGCAACGACCCTCCTTCAGTTAAGAGTTCCTAGGATAACCGGTGTCCGCGATCGAAAATTAAATCACCTCCGCCATGTTGCTACCTCGAGAAAAGAGTAGAAAGCGTTCTACAGTCTGTGCTGTATCTGCTAAAACAAACCTCGGATAGCTCAAATGACAAACGCGCGTAAAAACATAAGATGTTAGATTGACACCGGGTTGGAAAGTGGATCAAAATGGTGCGCCCCATAATAGACGACAATGACTGAAACGAAAGTGCTCCCTGTATGTAATCTAGTTAAAAATTATCTACCCGCAACGAGATGGACGAGAGGAAGCGAAGGTGATACAAGGCATCCGCCAATTTCCCGAATATCAAGAGTGAATTAGGTGATCGGCAGTCTGGCGTCGTGGATGTCACGGACCGTAGCTATAGTAGGTTTCTCTCCTTTGATAACAAAAAAGTCAGGTCTCTCGTATTCTTCACCGAACCTCAAGACAGTCACCATGCTTAGCCGGCTATATTATCGCCGGTATTTTACTTATTTTGCCATTATTTTAAGATTTGGTGCGCAGAGATCTCCGTATTTTGCAATTTTTCATACAGTCTTTCTACAGACTCCCATGGGCTGGAAGGGTGATTTATATGTCTGCGCGACCAAACTACCTAGGACGCTGGGACCTGTGCACGATGACAGCATAAGACTGGCGAGATTTTATGCTGGCAGGCTGCATTATTCCGACAGAAGCTATAACACTTGGAGAACATTGTTATCACCACACCACAGTGCAATTATTCGACTCCCTATTGAGAATGCATGTTCGTGGCACAGAGAAGCGGGGGCAGGCGATCTTCCAGCCGAACAATGAAGCAACTCAGCAGTCTACAGGTCCGAAACTAAAATTGCCATAAAGTTCGCCGCGTGGTGTAAGGCGTCTTGTCACGGTCCGCGCGGCTCCCCCCGTAGGAGGTTCGAGTCCTCCCTCGGACATGATTGTGTGTGTGTTGTCCTTAACGTAAGTTAGTTTAAGTTAGATTAAATAGTGTGTAAATTTAGGGACCGATGATCTCAGCAGTCTGGTCCCATAAGGCCACATATTTCCTAATTTTGCCATAAAGTTCCAATCTGATAAATAATGGCACGCAGAATAATTTTAAAACTGAGTAGGATAAAAAAATTTGTATCCAAATTCAAACTTTTAAACACACAAATAATTACAGAAATACGTTTCGTCCATGAGAAAACCCAAATTCGTCATCTTTGCTCAAGGCAGAACCAAATTTCCGTGGTAACGTATCTGAAAAGAAACAAGAACAAAAGAGTGAGCTTCAATCATAAGATGAATATTTTAAACCCAAGTTTTAGTTTATTTTAGACGAAGATCGCGATATTACCATATAGCACAGTAGTAGCTGTAAAGAATGAGACCCTCGGGATGCTACAGGTTGCGAGACTTCTCAATGCAAACCTGTATCCTGCTTATTCTCTGAAGAGCCACGTTGTTTGGTGAAATCCCACTTAGGCTGGCTCACGCTTGAGCGCTTCCGCTGAATTCTTTCGTGAAGTTTCTGAGCTGTGTGGCTCAGTGATGACGGTAGAGTCGCTTTGTGGAGGACTGCGTTCAAACCTTTGGACGACCATCCACGTTGAAGTTTTTGTGGTTCTCAAAATGGTGTAAAAGAAATGCTGGATTAGTTTCTTTGAAAGAGCGTGATCAGTTTCTCTCCCAACCCTTCACCAATCTGAGCTTGTGCTCCATAATGACGTCGTCGTCGTCGTCTTGACGTTAAACCTTAAACTTTTTTCTTTCCCTTTTGTTGTTCAATCTGTACATTGAGCAAGCAGTAAATGAAACGAGAGGGAAATTTTGAGGGCGAATCAAACTTCAGAGAGGAGAAAAGTTTGCCGATGACTTTGTAATTTCGCAGAGAGAGCAGAGTACAGAGTGGACAGTGTCTAAAAAGGAAGATATAAGATGAACATCAGCTAAAGCAAAACCAAGGTAATGAAATGTACTCGAATGAAATCAAGAGATGCTGAGGGAATTAGCTAGACTATAGAAACAATAGATGAATTTTGCTATTTGCTGTAACTGACGATGCCAGAAGTAGAGAGGATTTGAAATGAAAACTGGTTATAACGCGAAAATCATTTCTGCGAAAAGAGGGAATTGGTAACATCTAAAATACATTTAAACTTTAGGAAGTCCTTTTCAAGATATTTGTCTGGAGTGTAGCCATGGACGGAAGGGAAACGTGGACAGTAAACAGTTCAGGCAAGAAGAAAATAGAAGCCTTCGAAATATAGTGCAGTTATTCGGGGATGAAGAGGCTTGCACAGGATTGAGCAGCGTGGTGAGCCACATCAAACCAGTCTTTAAACTGGAAACCATAATAAATCTTGGGAACATATATTTACTCGACTGTGTGACGATGTTTCTCCTCGCAACACAGAGAGCATATAGTACTCTTTTGCCAACATTCCTTGTTGTTTACACTTTCGTCGCCATTTAGGAACCTAAGTATGGATTTCGACTGTCATAATTAAATGTATTGATCAATTTTTGTCGCAACTCCAAATATCGGGCGGGCCTTTGTTCCCATGTTACGTACGAAGGTAGGTACCCACTAAAACCGACTTCCTCATATAAAGACATAAACATATTGAAGGCTATCTATGCAAAATCCGAAGAGTATACCTAATGTGTTGGTAGTTGCAGCGAGCCCAACTTCGTTCCTTGTCCTAACACGGATCACGTTATTTAAGCAGCGGCTGTCGCTGAGAGTTCCACAAGTGACATTTACAGCGATAATATTATAAATATCCCAGTTAAGATAAAAACCATGTCTGGTACTTTTGAATAGATTTCTTACCTCGAAAATGTGCGAGGGGGCTAAGAAACGTCCACGGCCCCGATAGTCTGTAAACGCTCCGAGGCATCGAACTTTCCTCAAATGGGTTTATGTGCCTTTTGAATGGTATTCGATTATCCTTAGAGAGAGTTGTAGAGATACCTCCATTGAAACATTTCCAAAAGAAGTTTAATTAGTACATAAAACAGTAAAAAACTGAAGGAAATAAGAAAAACGTGAAACCTGAGTGTGCCGGCATCGTGTATTTTGCCCACCCACACTTTTTTCCCAAATGTTCGCAGAACTGCATTCTGTCGAAGGCTCTTTTAGATTAATATTATTTTCCTAACATTGCTTAGTGATATAACTGTAATGTTTTTCTCGATCCACTATCGATAGACTGTTCCATTAAGAAGAGAAATCACAATATCGTTGTAGACGAAGAGAAGAGAGAATTAACCATTTAGCAAAGAAACTTACGCTCCTCCGCAGTCGATGTTGTTTGTCCAGTGGCACTCTAATCTGAGGTAGCGGGTTCGATTCGTGAAGGACAAGAAATTTGCATCGCATGTAGTTTGGCTACAATCGAAGAGGAGGTAGAGCCGCGAAAGCCCTGATCTCTACGCTTCGTCTTGCGTTATATTCCGTATCAGGTGAATAAGGCGGGTGTGGCAGCAATTCATACCTTAAATCGTGTAATTTTGCCATGGCGATGGCACATGTGTGCGGGCTCGCATTGTCTTGATGGAAGATGACTTTCTTCCTTGCTAAACCTGACCTTTTTTTCGCCTATCTTTTGTTGCAATTTCTCCAGGAGGTTAGCATAGTATTCTCCAGTAATTATTTGCCCAGTGGGGAGATAATCAACAAACAGGATTCCCTTCGCATACCAGAACACTGATGCCATGACCTTTCCCGCCGAAGGAATTGTCATTGCTTTCTTTGGTGGCGGAGAATCAGCATGTTTCCACTGCTTTGATTGTTGTTATTGAGATAAGCGACTTTGACAAAGGGCATATTATTATTTCGCAATCCGCCCCCGTTAGCTGAGTGGTCAGCGCAGCGGAATGCCACGGCAAGGGGCCTGGGTTCGATTCCCTGCTGGGGCAGAAGGTTTTCTCCGCTCAGAGCCTGGGTATTGCGTTCTCCTCATCATCATTTCATCCCCATCTCCGACGCGCAAGTCGCCCAATGTGGCGTCGCATGCAGTAAGTTCTTGCCCTCGGCTCCAGGACTTCCCCGAATGGGGGACTCCCGGCCCAAAATGCCGTACGCTCATTTCCATTATCACGCAGAACCTGTGAACGAGTATCTCGAAAACAGCGAAGCTGTTCGAATTTCACGTTATAGTGTCGTGAACATCTACGAAAAGAATTAGCACAATGGAACTACCATTAGACACTAAATGGTTGGACGTCCACGTCTAGTCACAGAACTTGGGGTTCGGTGGCTTGCCTGCTCTGTAAAGTACGATAGATGATGATCTGTGGCATCTCTGATTAAAGAGCACAATGCTTGCGCGCGCACGCAGAAGTGTTTCGGAGCACACCATTCATCGTACATTGTTGAACATGGAGGTCAGCAGCAGACCCATCTCTACGTGTTCACATGTTGACCCAACGACGATTGCAGTAGAAACGGAACCAATCGGGATTCGACCGCCGATCAACGGAAACGGGTGAATCATATTTTTGCTATTCTAGGTCGATGGTCGCCTCCTCAAGCGGCGTCATCGAGGTGAACGACGGGTCGAAACGTACAGCGCGCCTCGGACGTAGGCTGGTAGGAGCAGTATTAATGCCGTGGCAGGGATTCTTCTGCGCTTGCATGAAATCTGTGGCAGTAATCGAACACACACTGACAGCAGCTGCGAACAGTCTGCATCCCCTCGTGGTTGCTGTCTTCCGCGACGGCAACGTCATCTTTCAGCAGTGTAATTGTCTATGTCTCGGTGCGAGAAAAGTGATAAATTGTTTTGAGGAGCATTACCAGGTGTACCGGTTTGAAATGAGCGTTTTTTTTGTGAAAATGAAACACTAATTTTGAATTCAAAAGTAAAAACATTTTATTCAAAGTACTGACCATTGCTTTCTATACATTTTGACCACCTTTCTGGCAATTTGTAGACACCACGCCAATAGAAATGTTCGTCTTTTGAAGCAAACCAATCAGACACCCAATTTTCGACTTCTTCGTAGAAATCGAAGTGTTCCTCAGCCAATGCGTGTCCCATTGATGAAAACAAATGGTAGTCGGAAGGTGCCAAGTCTGGTGAATACAGCGGGTGGGGTAGCAGCTCCCAGCCAAGTGTTTTGATTGTATCCTGAACCAGTTTTGCTTTGTGTGCAGGTGCATTGTCGTGTAAAAAAATTACTTTGCCATGTCTTCTGGCCCATTCTGGTCTTTTTTCGGTCAATGAATAGTCCAAATTGATCATTTGTTGTCTTTAGCGATTAGTGTTCACAGTTTCACCGGGTTTTAGAAGCTCATGATACACCACACCTTTCTGATCCCACCAAGCACAGAGCATTCTCCTCTTGCCTAATCGATCTGGTTTTGCAGTCGATGTTGATGGTTGTCCCGGATTAACCCATGATTTTTCCCGTTTAGGATTCTTAAAATAAATCCATTTTTCATCGCCAGTAAAAATTCGATGCAAAATTGATTTTCTTTTATGTCTTTGAAGCAAAATTTGGCAAATGGTTTTTCGGTTTTCCATCTGTCTTCCATTCAATTCATGTGGCACCCATTTCCCACACTTTTGGGTCTTTCCCATAGCTTTCAAACGGTCAGAACTTGTTTGTTGTGCAACATTTAGTATTGCTGCCATTTGCTTCTGACTCAAAGTATCATCTTCATCCAATATTGCTTGCAATTCGGCGTCTTCGAACTTTTTTGGTGGTATTCCACGTTCTTCATTTCTTTCATCAAAATCATTATTTCTGAACCGTTGAAACTATCTTTTGCATGTTGCTTCTGATCACCATAAGCCTCGACTCTGCAGCACTTTTTTTCAAATGAAAACAAAAAATTAACGCTTTCCGCAAATCATCACTTTCTGGTAAAAAATTCGACATTGTTAACACGATGAAAACATATGATGTTGTTTGTTCCATGACTTGATGTATACTAAATATCTTTGACAGATGTCATACCAACCAAACAAAAAAAAGGCTCGTTCACAACAAATGTACCCTATCGACACATTTGTATCTTAACGCTCATTTCTTACCGGTACACCTGGTATATTGAACTCACGTTGATCTCCCGGCGATCAAATTCGCCCGATGTAAATCCTATGGAACCCTCCTTGATCGCTATCGGGCGCCATGATCGCGTATGCAAATCAGCGTCCCGTTATTTACGCGAATTACATGACCTGTGCGTATGTATCTGTGCCACATACTCCACAAACCTGGAACAAACTGTTGGATCCATGATTCGCAACATCAGTGATGTATTTCTTGCCTAAGACGGAGAAGCAAGCTATTATGCAGGGGGTCATAATGTTTTTGCTCATCAGTGTAATCACTTTAATTGCTTATGTACATTGCGGTCTGTATGGTTTCCTCGCGGAGGCCAATATTTTCTCACGTATATTTCATTTTCCGATATTACAAATTCTCCGTCTCGTCTTGTTTAGCTTAATATCGTAGACTGGTTCTGAATAAAAGAATTTCGGATTGGTACCTCTTCTTTCTCGTTAAAAGCAAAGAAAGCTTGCTTGGTCACCACTTCCGCAGTACTTGACCTCACGGCGCTCTAGATATTCACATTTGCGTGCATCGTTCAGGGTGCCCTTCCAGCTGTCAGACCTTCAGCCAAGTTACCGACATTGATATGTCTGGATCTCCTTGAATAGCGTTGTCGAGGAAGTATTACTATCGTCACTAAATACCACGGTCATTCATATCACTCGCGATCGTAAACTTTTTATGTTTTCTTTTCTCCGGACGACTGTTTGAGACGCTAGATGACATGCAATCGGCAGGAGCGCTGTTCGAATCTCTGTTTAGTTTGTTGGTGCGATTGCCATATAGAGAAGCGCAAAACTGTACTATCGACATTCCCCCCTCCCCTCCCCTCCCCCCCCCCCCCCATAATTTTGTTTTCGTTCCATTTCAAAGATGGTCCGTAACAGCACAGTCGCTACAGTAGACTCTAGACACATCTGTTGGAGACAGGCTAAATGGTGGGAAGCTCCTGGTCTGCGACTCTTTCCGTAAGTCAGATGTGGCACTCCTACACTGAGACCATCTACTCCCCTCCCAAACCCTCCATCCTCACCGTTGTGGGTGTTACTCGTCACTCAACATTCTACGAAGGCCCACTTTCTCTGGTTTTGTTATCGCTCTGTTCAATCCAGAGCCTGAAATTCTCCCATTCAGTGAAATATTGTGGTTCAGTTTCTTAGGTAAATCCGTTCAACCACTGGAATTATTTTGTGTAAGAGAGGGAGCTAAGAAAACGACCATCTTATTTATTTTACGATCTTTTCTTAGCTTTTCAACAAAAATGCAAGACATGAAATCATAATTCTAGATACCTTTGACCATGCTTTGATTATGTCGCTTTTTTGCATTTGATTTTAGACTAACATCCCGATGAGCTAGAAACTTGAAATATTAAACGCAACTCAGATCTGGATGACAATGCAATATTAACAGCGTACTTTGTGTAAATCTGTCGTTTCTCCTCCTTTCCTGTGAATGGTTCGCGAGAAGAACCATGCTGGTAAGCCTCGATGTGAGTTCGATTCTTCTTCTTCTCTTTTTTTTTAACTTTTCGCGAGATGTACTGAGGAGGAAGCAATATATTGGTTGAGTCAGGTGAAGAGAGATTGAAATAAACCTGAAATTTGCCACATGTCTGTTATAATCTTATCAAAAAAAAAGGTCAAATGTGTGTGAAATCTTATGGGACTTAACTGCTAAGGTCATCAGTCCCTAAGCTTACACACTACTTAACCTAAATTATCCTAAGGACAAACACACACACCCATGCCCGAGTGAGGACTCGAACCTCCGCCGGGACCAGCCGCACAGTCCATGACTGCAGCGTCGAAGACCGCTCGGCTAATGCCGCGCTGCTATAATCTTATCAAACTGTTTGAAGTCGATGAAAATTTCCACACACACAAGACTAAAAGATAAAAAAATAATTATTTAAATAAAAATTAGTTTTTAATATACCATCATCGTACTAAAAAGTATAAAATAACTTTTCCTCGTCCCATACAGATTCCTAACCCTGTGCAAGTAGTCTTGACAACTTGAGATTACGATTTTTTGACATCTATGGAGCGCATGCATTTCATAATTGATGCATGATTATTTCATTTCGTCACGGTCACACTACTTACTAATTGATGAATTATCTGTTACAGGCGTCCACGTTTTTCGTTTTAAACCGTAGAAGTATTGCCATGACTACCAAACATTCAGAATCACAAATTTTCAAGTCTATCTGTATGGTGTTAGGAATTTGTGTGACACTAGGAAGATTTACTCTATACTTACTAGTTCGATTTAAATACCTGATTTGTAAAAACTCCATTTTTATTTAAATAACTAGTTGACGAACTCAGCATTATCAGCATATTCAGTTTGCCAATTTTCTATTAGAAACAAAAAATGAACTGTGTTTTGCAGTGTAATAGCGAAAAGAAATCATTTGTATGTGTGCGTGAAAACACTGTGAAACTACCCAGTCGTACAAAGAAATATGAGTAATACACAAATCTATAAGTACACTGTCCAAATTAAGAAACATAGCATGCAAAATACAAATTGTCTGTAATGTTTGTTTATTTCAGAACTTGATTATAAATAATATTTCTAATAACATTTCCATCGACATTTTTTCACGCATCTCAGTGTTTATGACGTCATATCTCCTGAACTGTGAGTGGTACCATAATATAATTTTCGGGGGGAATTTAGCTGAATAGAAGGCAGAAAGGTGGAAGGAGTATATAGAGGGTTTATACAGAGGCGATGTACTTGAGGACAATATTATGGAAATGGAAGAGGATGTAGATGAAGATGAAATGGGAGATACGATACTGCGTGAAGAGTTTGACAGAGCACTGAAAGACCTGAGTCGAAACAAGGCCCCGGGAGTAGACAACATTCCATTAGAACTACTGACGGCCTTGGGAGAGCCAGTCCTGACAAAACTCTTACCATCTGGTGAACAAGATGTATGAGACAGGTGAAATACCCTCAGACTTCAAGAAGAATATAATAATTCCAATCCCAAAGAAAGCAGGTGTTGACAGATGTGAAAATTACCGAATTATCAGTTTAATAAGTCACAGCTGCAAAATACTAACGCGAATTCTTTACAGACGAATGGAAAAACTGGTAGAAGCGGACCTCGGGGAAGATCAGCTTGGATTCCGTAGAAATGTTGGAACACGTGAGGCAATACTAACCTTACGACTTATCTTAGAAGAAAGATTAAGAAAAGGCAAACCTACGTTTCTAGCATGTGTAGACTTAAGAGAAAGCTTTTGACAATGTTGACTGGAATACTCTCTTTCACATTCTAAAGGTGGCAGGGGTAAAATACAGGGAGCGAAAGGCTATTTACAATTTGTACAGAAACCAGATGGCAGTTATACGAGTCGTGGGGCATGAAAGGGAAGCAGTGGTTGGGAAAGGAGTGAGACAGGGTTGTAGCCTCTCCCCGATGTTATTCAATCTGTATATTGAGCAAGCAGTAAAGGAAACAAAAGAAAAATTCGGAGTAGGTATTAAAATTCATGGAGAAGAAGTAAAAACTTTGAGGTTCGCCGATGACATTGTAATTCTGCCAGAGACAGCAAAGGACTTGGAAGAGCAGTTGAACGGAATGGACAGTGTCTTGAAAGGAAGATATAAGATGAACATCAACAAAAGCAAAACGGGGATAATGGAATGTAGTCAAATTAAATCGGATGATGCTGAGGGAATTAGATTAGGAAATGAGACACTTAAAGTAGTAAAGGAGTTTTGCTATTTAGGGAGTAAAATAACTGATGATGGTCGAAGTAGAGAGGATATAAAATGTAGACTGGCAATGGCAAGGAAAGCGTTTCTGAAGAAGAGAAATTTGTGAACATCGAGTATAGATTTAAGTGTCAGGAAGTCGTTTCTGAAAGTATTTGTATGGAGTGTAGCCATGTATGGAAGTGAAACATGGACGATAACTAGTACGGACAAAAAGAGAATAGAAGCTTTCGAAATGTGATGCTACAGAAGAATGCTGAAGATAAGGTGGGTAGATCACATAACTAATGAGGAGGTATTGAATAGGATTGGGGAGAAGAGAAGTTTGTGGCACAACTTGACTAGAAGAAGGGATCGGTTGGTAGGACGTGTTTTGAGGCATCAAGGGATCACAAATTTAGCATTGGAGGGCAGCGTGGAGGGTAAAAATCGTAGAGGCAGACCAAGAGATGACTACACTAAGCAGATTCAGAAGGATGTAGGTTGCAGTAGGTACTGGGAGATGAAGAAGCTTGCACAGGATAGAGTAGCATGGAGAGCTGCCTCAAACCAGTCTCAGGACTGAAGACCACAACAACAACAACAGGTGGATACTGTCTGCCAAAGTTATTGCTAATAGTGTTAGTAGCACAGAAGTAATAAATTTAAACGTTATGCATGATGCGGCAGTTTTTCACGCATCTCATTGTTTATGACGTCACATTTTCTGAGCTATGATAGGCAGGTGGTTTCCCCCCCTCCCCCCCAAATGATTGTTATCTAACGGCAAGGGATACACGGGGTGATTTTTTCCAACGTATCCAAACTCAAGGGATTGATCGATGACAGGATACGGAACAAAAAAAGACTAATGAACTTATGTCCGGAAATGCGTGGTTTCCATTCGGGAGACCATTTATTCAATCATACATTGTTACAGAGATTGCGGTCTAATACGCGCCGTCCCACGCTTCCAAAATTACAGTATGTGTTGAAAAAAGTTTCAGTGTGCCTCAACGCATGCGTGTAGGCGTCGTATCATGTTGCGTATCACACGTTCACATCCGGCAAGCTTCATCCGAAAAGTGTCGAAGGCAGCATGAATACGCTGCTCCAGTGTCACAACATCTAGAATGGGTTCTGCATACACGATACTTCTGAGATGGCCCCTTAACCAGAAACCGCACGGGTTGAGATCCAGTGAACGAGCAAGCTACGCAACTGGACCCCTTCGTCCGATCCATCGACCAAAGAAGACACCATTGAGATGCGTCTGGTCGTTAACGGCGAGGTGGGCTGGAGCACTGTGATGTAGCAGCTACATCACCCTTCGAATCATCAATGGCACATCTTCCAGCTGGTGAGGCAAAGTGACCTGTAAGAAATGCAGATAGTTCCGACCCGTTAGGCGGCATGGAAGGAAGACTGATCCCAAAATACAGTCGCCAATTATCCCGGCCCACGCATTCCGGCTACACCGATGCTGATGATTCGCTGTCACTATACCATGGGGGTTCAGCATACTATCCCACAAATGACCGTTATGAAAGTTGAAGATACCACTCCACGTAAAAGTGGCCTCATCTGTGAATAGGATGGATGACACATATCCCGGAATCGTGGTTGCCTGGTGAAGAAACCAGTGACAAAATTGCTCCCGATGTGGAAAGTCTGTTGCTAGTAAGCCCCACACACGCTTGTCACTGAGAATGTTCCACATGGTCGTCTGGCTTACCCTGTACTGGCGAGCTAACTGCCTGGCAGTGACACGGCGGTCACCTTCCACAGTGTTAATCACATTTTCCTCCAAGTCTAGTGTCCGAACATTTCGGGTACGTCCTTCGTGATTTCCTGCTTCCTGAAACGACCCTGCCTCAGACAAACGGCGAAACACTGTTGCAAACTTTGAATGCAGTGGTTGTTGTCGGGGGGGATTGGTCTCCTGGTACAACATTACTGCTCGCCGCCCATTGCCATTTGCCTTTTCGTAAGTAAACACCATGTCGACAAGCTCTCGATTCGTATACGGAACCATTGTGTACATCGCTGAATCAGATCCACTACAAGGTGAGTCAGTAAGAGAAGTGAATCGGGTACAACTTTACCAGTGACAATGGCAGGGGAAGGCGCTAGGCGTGACGTATGTGGAGCAGACCCACCCTCTAGGAGGAAACCATGCATAGTGTAACTGTGCCTGCATGACACAGCGCGTATTACACCGCAGTTTCTGTAACAAAGCATGACTGAATAAATGGCCTCTAGAATGGAAACCGTGCATTATACCTTTTTGTTCGGTTCCTCTCATCGATGAATCCCTAGAGTTTGTACACGGTGGAAAAATTCACTCTGTATGTACCAAGTTTGGTTGAAATCGGTCCAGAAGTTAACAGGAGGAGATATGGAACATACATACTTACATCTTTATAATTCTCATATGTATGGCTTATTCATAACTTTTGTTGTTTACGGTAAGAGTTCAGAAGAAACTTGGACCCAGAATTAAGGTAGAACTGTGGCATTGTACAGTTTTGTTACTACCGTTCAAATTTGATGGCCTCATTATGACTGTATGCCCACACAGGCACCTTTTATTTAAGTTGAATCGAGCCATCTAGCTCAATGGTAAAGGCGCCGAGTTCTCATTCGGGAGGGGCGGCGTTTCACATTGCCGCCCAGCCGTAGAGATTTAATGTTTCTGTCGGTTGCGTAAATATTTAAAGGAAAACGCAAGTTTGGTGCCTTTGAGGAAGACGCGAACAATTTCCTTCCCCAAATCGAGCTTTTACTCCGTCTTAAATGAGTACATTGTCGGCGGGTCGTGGAATCCTAGTCTTCCTTGCCACAGCTGAACATGTATTTTACATCCTTGCCACAGCTGAACATGTATTTTACATCAGTAGCACTTACTTCAGCTACCCCCTATAGGGCCTATCGTAGCAAAAGCAGTACGCACTCATTACGCAGAATCAGCCAGTGGTCGGGTTAGAACAGTAAAATACGAAAACCTTGATGGATTTAATCTTTACGTTCGCAATTTGATTTGGGTTTGTTCCTCTTAAGTACGATAGCGGGGCCCAACCAGTTTTCTGTCTCCTTAGCTACCACAGATCTTAGCGTTCTTATTTAGAATAAATGAAAAATGTTAAGGCTGTTCGCTGATTCCCCGTCAATAGCTATACTGTCGCGCAGCCCTGATACGGAGCAAGCGTAGTGCTGTTGAACTCTGCCAAGATATGCGAAGGCGGAGCTTTTAACCGATCGCGTATGGATACGAATTCATTTGAGAAAATGGTAACAGGGATATGAATTATACTTTGTGGAAATCGTAACGTGGGCTCTGTATTAACGGTAGGCTGGAGGAACTCTCAAATCATCCCTTGTGCCGTCTGCTCCCTCAAGATATACCGTGGGGATCCTGCGCCTCTGGCAGAACTGCGAATACTACCCTCCCCTCCTCCCCCTTCGCCTTCCCTCTTCCCCGCCAACCACCGCCATAAAACTTCCTTTCTACACTTTATTCTTTGCAGATTTGGCAAATTTTGTAGTTTTGAATGGAGATAAGATGAAGATTAAGCACCGCGAAACCTAGTCTAGAGTAACATTTCATACAAAAACTACATGGTTTAAACTTAGAACTTATGGCTTAGCAAGGAAACACAACACCTTCAATGCTTTGACGTTGTCAGAATTTCTTTCGCGCTATAACAAGAACAATACATAAGTATGGCCTATTTCCATTCGTGTTACGCCTCCAGTTGCCGCCGCTGCACTGTGGCAGAGCAAATGTTTGTTTCCGCAAGGTTCCATCTAGCTTAGATGAACTCAGTACACCTCCATGAGCAAATGGGCTAACAGCTCCCTTAATATCATTAATCAGCCACAGAAGACTTTTTCTCGAGTCTGTTTTATTTACACAGTAGATCGTACCAATTGGAGCAGCAAAGCACTGGTTGGTAGGCCAAGTAAATTACGTACCCCTTCCATATTTTTTCTTCGGTTCCTCCATCGCCAGTCTCTCCAGTCCTCAGTCGACAGAAAACGACAAAAATCAGAAGCTTGCGGTCAAACAGTGTATTTACTTGAGCGTCAGCCGGCCGTTGTGGCCGTGCGGTTCTAGGCGCTTCAGTCCGGAATCGCGCTGCTGCTACGGTCGCAGGTTCGAATCCTGCCTCGGGCATGGGTGTGTGTGATGTCCTTAGGTTAGTTAGGTTTAAGTAGTTCTAAGTTCTAGGAGACTGATGACCTCAGATGTTAAGTCCCATAGTGCTCAGAGCCATTTTTTTGAACTTGAGCGTCCGCTCGCCGACCTTTGAGATGCTATAATGCCACAGGGAAGTGGCAGCATGAACACCGTCATAGAACACGAGCGAGCTGTGTAGGCGGAAGCTGGGTGAACCGAGCGCACAGTTGCTACACGAAGCATGTTAGCGATAGATTTCTGTTGGGTGGTAGTCGCTTCCTCATAATGTTACTTGGATGAAATGTCGCTTTAGATATGCCACTATGGCAGCAGCGTGGCTTTACAGTCGCGGGCAGAGAGCAAGGCTGCTTCTTGTAGGCAGAGTTATGAGAACTAATATATCTCTGCCGGTTAAGTCTTAAACTGTGTTTTTTTCACAACCACTGTACCTGCGTCCTTGGCTGGGGCCTATCCTCTCGCCACACTTTTAGTGGTATGCGGTCGCCGGCTGCCCTAAAGGGGACCGAGCGAGGTGGCGCAGTGGTTAGACACCGGACTCGCATTCGGGAGGACGACGGTTCAATCCCGCGTCCGGCCATCCTGATTTAGGTTTTCCGTGATTTCCCTAAATCACTCCAGGCAAATGCCGGGATGGTTCCCCTGAAAGGGCACGGCCGACTTCCCTCCCCATCCTTCCCTAATCCGATGAGACCGATGACCACGCTGTCTGGTCTCTTTCCCCAAAACAACCAACCAACCCTAAAGGAGACAAGAGTACGGTACCAGGTGGGAGCATGCAACCACAGCGTTGTGGGTCTCCCGCATCGTCCCCTACGCTCTTTGAAGGGGTATGGGACTTCATCATCATGCAACCACTAGAAGGGGAGGACTGTACCGAGGGTCTGGTGAGGCAGGCCCCCGGCAAGGGTGCGAGTACAGAGGGGGCGTAAAAACTGATCCAAAAAAATGAGGCCTTTCCCTCGGGTCGCTGCTGTAAATATTCGCTTTTACCACTGTTTCATTTTTACAGTGTCCTCACGTCCAAGTACCATCATAAAGAGACAATTATTCCCCAACAAACGTCTATAGCTAGCACTGTTTATGTAGTAACATTGTGGATCATTCACACAGTTGCCGCTTCCACAGCTCCCTCATGTTCAACATTAGAGAGCGTGCTGCTATTTCTCTGTGGTACAGTTCGGTAGAACTGTGTTAGAGCTAGAAAGCAAGCCAAATTATAAATATGTTTCATTACAGACGACTGATGACGTTTTATATCAATAAAACAAACCGCGCCTGCTGCAAAAACACGCGCTTTCTTAACGTTGCATAGACGAACGTAAAATATGATTAATAATTTTAAGACAACTCGACAACTCAGGAGATTATGGCCACACAAGTGAACTTAAGAGCTACTTTATTTCAGTGACGAAATCAATTAATTTGCTTCACCAAAAGCAAGGAAGAGCAAAGTTGTGAAATAAAAACATAATTCCTGGAAATGGATAGTTTCTCTACTCTTTAATTATAGCCTCTTACCTTTTACTAGCTTTTCCCGGTCACGAGTTGCTGTAGCTCAGTCTGGTTAAATGGAAAAGAAACCAAGGAGAAAGCACGCATTTCTAATATGTATGAGAGTCAGATATAAGTCATAATTTCCTTCTCCCCCCGTTCTTGTCCATCACCACCTCTCCCCTCTTGCTGTCCGTCTTCTCCTCCCCCCCCCCTCTCTCTCTCTCTCCCTCCCACCCTCTCTCCCTCTCTCCCTCCCACCCTCTCTCTCTCTCTCTCTCTCTCTCTCTCTCTCGCGCGCGCTTCCTGTCCCCTTACTTTCCCCCTCTCTCTATCCATCACCTCCTGCCCACGTTTTATGTCCAGCTTCTTCTCCCTCCCATCTTTCCATCTCCAGCTTCTTCTCCCTCCCATCTTTCCATCTCCAGCTTCTTCTCCCTCCCCTTTTTCCATTTCCTCCTGTCTCCTTTCTCTGCCCATCTCCTCATTTCTATGCCCATTTGTTCCTACGCCTATGTCGCCTCCTGTTCGCCCCTCCCCGACCTTGAGCCTTGTTTATTGTTATCACAAATTCAGATTCTGCAGTAGTATTCTAATAATAACTAGCTAAGACATGAATACAACTTTTCTGTTTGCTAACAACGTTTCAGAAACACACATCAAAAAAAGTTTTTCGTCCCCGCAGTTCCCAGCGTTCCGGAACCTGCACAGAAAATTGAAGGAGGGTTGGCTGAGCTACGACAACATGTTCTCAGTTCCATCGAGTGGTCAAAACATGGTCCTATAGCATTAACTCATCTCACTCTGTTTCTACACGGGTTGCCGAATGTGGTAGATGCAGCTCTCTCCGACTTCTGCTCAGTTCTGACTTAAATTGGGCGATCACATGTGCAAAGCTGCATGGGTGGTGGGGTAGAGTCTGAGGAGCAGTCTCAAGATGCGTAAGTACTATCTAAAACCACGATGGAATTTTACTGTAGCAGACAGGTTCGAAAAAGGTGACTTGTTCCGAGGTGTGAGAGTGCCACAAATATGATTTACTAGTGGCTGTAATCACTAAAAGACTTCTTGGTAGGACCCAACGCATGTTCGTGGTTGAATGGAAAGACTTGATTCCGAATCGCAGCCAGCGTTTCTACCGGAAAGTGTAACACCAGAGATCTGAAGAGCCAGTGTACATTTCCTTAGACCTCAATCAACACACCGTCTACTGCATGTGATCATTCTCAATCAATCATCGCCTATAACTGAGTGGATATATCGCAGAGCCTCTGACGCGGCATCGAGACAGAATGCGTTAGAAATACTGGAGAAATATCTAGCGGCGGCATGAGAGGGTTGCAAAATACCGGCTTCATACAGCGTTCCTTAGCGGAATCACTTTATTCGGTGATTTTATTACGAGTTTACACTGTCGGCGGCGTGTAACAGCACTGTCATTCTGTTAATACACATTCCGGCGATCACCGTCTATATTCAACGTCGAGGTATTTGTGTGGAAAAACCACTTCATTTAGATGTAATACCATACCTCGATTTATATGGCTTGTATAGTTTTTAACATGGATATCGTTAGCGATACTTAATGAGCACCTGTAGAACCAAGACAACATGTGACAGTAACACGGCCGTTGCGATCGTGTTTTTAACATCTGGCGGCTTGTAAGACGATTACACCCCTTTTTCTAAGACACAGTGGAACCGAGCGCAAGGAAAAAAACTTATGAGACGTGTCCACCCATCGATGATTTTCGCTCAGTATTGTTTCGTATCGCCAGCATTCAGTTATTGGTGAAGTATTATACTTAGTAGTAGTAGTAGTAGTAGTAGTAGTTGTTGTTGTTGTTGTTGTTGTTGTTATAGTGGATTCCTGACAGATTAGCCTTGAGCAGCAGGCTTATAAAGTATGTGGATGTTCCGACATGTACAAAGAAAATTACTTATGTCCTATCGTAAGGGAAGGTATGGATTTGATGCGGAAGACTGCGATAGCCGTAAGAGGAATGAAATATTTTTACATTGCTTATGAGGGAACAATACAGGAGCCCTCTCATATGATTAATAGTTTTGCTGGATGTAGTCTTCCTCCAGTACAAACGACAAAATTTTGTGCAGATCTGTGCAAAGGAATTCGAGCGCTGGCCTCCAGCTCCAGTGATACGGTATATGTAATATGCTGACTGACAATATGCAGACGGTAATTGTTTCTCGATGTATTGGGAGACGCGATATAGTCTTACAGGAGGTACTATTACAAGGAGTGCTATAACTGGTTAAAGTTTTGAAGCAGATAGTTCTCTCAAAATTACACCGATTTTGCTCGTAAAACTAATAGAAAAGGGCTGTCTCTATTCACGTGGACTCCGCTGCTTTTTTTATCATCCCGGTTATGTGTTTAAAATAATAGGTGTTCTTTCAGACTTCATAACATCTAATTATAAAGTAGACACCACTTGAATTATAGCTCATTGTGGAATCCAGAAGTGATAGTGGTTTTTTCCCGATATGTGAGTAGATTGCGTGAAACAAGTTGTGATGATCAAATTGCATACAAAACTAGAACACAAGAATCTGCTGCTGTATGACAGAAACTTTACAGTCATGTCGAAAGAAGTGAGTTATGCATCAAAAATGTGAAACGTAAGAATGCAGATGGTAATTGTTTTCGATGTAACCGAAGAGACTTATAGGAGGTTCAGTTACAAGACAGACTCTTACAATTTGTTTCATAAACGCCTGTAGCATCGCAATGGTAAAACACGACCTGCCATAGTGTAAAAAACAGCTACGTCCTCTTGAATTATAGCTTATTGTTGTCGAACGTAAAATGACTGTTTTTTCCGACATGTGAGCTAATAGCGTGAAAGATTGTATTCCCTAATGTTATTTCACGTGTCTGATTTGTTTGCAATATACACGTGATCTTCTATGATCGGCGGCGGAGGACTTCACTGAACATCGCAAAATAATGAGATGCAAATTGTATCGTGCAGTTGAACGTAAAAACTATACCGATTTCGCTCGTAAAACTAAAAGAAAATGGTCTGTGCCTATTTTTGTTATCGTCGCAATCGTGTTTTTCTTTTTTAATAGTTGCTTTATCATAGTAGTCGCATTGATGTTAAATAAAAGTGCCCAGTGCTCGGAAGGGCATGGTGGTCGACTTCCGTAAGAGGTCGTGGCTTCCCCTTTAGACAAACAAGCCATGGTTGGGATAGCCATCATTTATCACGGTTTTGTTCTGAGGGATGTCGGCGTTGCTCTCGATCGTATGTATAGCTGACCACCCGGCAGTGCCCCACATTGTACTGAAGACACTGCGGTGCGAGGCTGTGGTCGCTTTTGAAAAAGCCATCTGGAGCGTTCTTCGGAATTTCGTTATTGTTCCAGAGGGGTCCAGTCTTTGTGAGAACTACATTTAACAGATTGCAAGAAACAGTTGCGTTGACGTTAAATATAATTGTTCTCCATCGCAGAACAGCGGGCTTCTGGGGGCGAATGCGCTCTATGGGGGCGAAAGGTGGGGGTTCTTTCGCTATATTTTAGATGTATAAGTTGCACTTGAGGCGGCTTTCCTTTTATATCGTATTGTTTAGTTGACTATACATGCTATTGTGTTGACGTAGGATAGTCGCCTTAAGGCGGCCAGATGGTGGGAGGGCTGCGGCTGCAGAGGGGTGGCAGAAAAACAGCAGAGGGCGGAAAGCCGTGTGCAGACAGTGACCAACACGTGCCGTGAGGTGTTTGATGGAGAAACTGACCGTTTGAAAAAGCCTGTGTTCTCCCAGTAGGTGGATGGAGCGAGGGAGGGGGAGGCATGAGGGGTGGGAGGTAAGAGGGCGTAGATTTTCGGCAGTTTGTGATTGTACATTGAGTAGAACGTACGTTCAACTACCGTCCCCTTTGCAGTCTTTTAGATGGACGATTTTCCTCAGTACATGTGCTACATCATGACCCTTTCATTATGAGTGCTGGTTTTTTCACGACAGTTTCAAAGTGTAATTAGGGCTGTGACGCATTTTTTCCATCAGTTACGGTATCATGTATTGGCTTAGGTTACGTGGGCTGCAGGGTGGTTTTTGATAGGCATCTGTAGCGAACTCTGACGTCAAACTATGATAGATACTGTATGCTCACAGGTAATACACTTTTTAAACTCCTGTCTGTCGAACACCAGCATCTCGTCAGTTGAACGTATTTCCCGCCAGAAAGAATAAAGATAGTACATTGCAAAAAATGGTTCAGATGGATCTGAGCACTATGGGACTTAACATCTGAGGTCATCAGTCCGTTGGAATTTGGCGAAGAGGTTGCGAGTGGTTTTCGCATCGGGTCCTTTGGGATCATTAAATTGTGTATGAAAACAGTGCCTTGTTGCCGTAGCACTGTGTTCTAACCTGTGGGCCAGTACCGGAAAATTGCTAGCTTCCTATCACGTTTCAACAGTGGAACTGATCGCTCCGAGCTGCGGCGCACTATTATAGAGCGTTTAAAATAAGTTGCGACTTCTGACAGTTCAGTGCGGAGGGAGTGGAGGGAAGCATAGTTGCCAGCGTATGTTGGGCGTGTCAACAGGTGACCACAATGTAAAGCCACATCCACTCGGAGCGGAACCTGTCAGGCTCGTTTGACTGCGTGAACAGCAATCCAGCCGATCTGCGAGCTTTCTCAAAAGATGTAAAAGGAGCTATTCGGTACTAAACTCTCATTCTCACACACTTTATTGTTTAATTCGTCAGCTTCACGGTGAACCGCCCATCGTTTTGTTAATGGTCATAATTCGTGTGATATTTCGATAGTAGGTAAACTGCTGCAAGAAATTCGTAGTTTGTAGTGCAAAATAGGTATCACTATGAATTTGTGTTTGATTCGCGTTATATCACATGTTGTTGCCTATTAACTGTAGATAATATATTAAATTATTATTTAAACTTGAAAGAAAGGATACTTCTGTCTATTTCCGATTTCCATAAAATGGAATTTATAGAAAGTGTCTCCGTCACGAACTCGTACGTCAGTGAACAAACTAGAATGAAATATTCATAAATTCCTCGTATCTCGTAAATGGCTTGAGACATCGAAATAAGGTTTTGGCAAATGGCAGCGTGCAAAGTCAAGAGTGTTTTGCCGCATGATTAGTGTGCGACATTTCCTTATATACCGCGATATTCAAGCGACTACAGATTATTTCAGTGAAATAATGTGATTATTAAGGGCCATAGATAGCTGATGAAACGAGAACTGGTGTGCGTTTTGTGACAATATAAGTGAAGAAGTTAAAAGTTTATTTTCATTCTGAGAATGGGCTGTTCATAAACTAATGACCTAACTTGCACTGAGTTGTTAGTTTAATAATACATTACTTCAGGACTGTCGCAATTTCAACTGCATTAGAATGTTAGAGAGATGAATATTTCTGAACTCTGCTGTGTTTCGACAAAGGAAGCAGATTTTAACATGGCAACATGAGAAGTTACGTATTTCCCAAAAGTCATCACAGTCCTTCATGAACCAATGTCTCCTCGACTACTTTCTTGGTATGGCTGATTGACCGAGACCAGTCGTATCGTGTGACATTGGCAGTGTTTCCTTCTGCCAGCATTTCAGCCGCAGTGAGCGTAAACTTCTTGTTGCTTTTTGCCTCATTACTTTTCACCTAGGCCCATATACTCTGTCGGATTTAAATGAGCATGGCACGCAGGTCGCCTGATTAAACTATTGCCTTTACCGTTATCTAGTTCGTCGACCTGCTAGCGTACAGTTTTTGGCTTGTATAGCAATACAAGTTCCATTAACTTCGCCTTTACATGCTAGGTTCAACTTTATCTCATGGAACATTTCTATGCACTCAGAGCAAAATCCACCTTCCTCTACTGCATTGTTGGGACTGTACGCATAACAATAGTGTGGTATGGCGTTTTGTCCATTACTATTGTCGAATTCTGAGGAATGTTTTGCAACAGAAAGTTATCTTCCCAGCCATTGAACTTGTTCTTAGACACACTTTTATTGCAAATCTCGTATTCAGATGTACTGCTTTTTCTTATTAGTGGAACGCCAACACAAAACACTTGTTCACAATATCTGCCGACTACAGAACACTTCAACGTCAGAAAATTTCGACTTTATAATGAGAGCTGACGAACGTTGATGCATCTAATGCATGACACCACGTGGTACTGTTTATTCATGCAATGGCAACAGGGGCGCTGTACCAGTCGAACCGCTGGGGGTGTGGTAGGGAAAGCCGGCTCGTCATTGGTGTTACCCGGGCAACGGCGTCACGTCCCTCTTCGGTCAGCCGAACGTCAAAAGTCGCAACTAATTTTAAACTTATTATAGTAGGCACGAGGCACTACGTATTGCCATTACTGCGCCATTTCTTACACAACTTTCACAATAAACATTGTTTGCTGCCTTCACCTATTGATCTTAATTTTCGAGATATTTAATTTCGAGGTCAGGGAGTCCTTCACTGGAAAACTCTGTATATAAACATGCTATATACAGGGTGTTACATAAACGTACGGCCAAACTTTCAGGAAACATTCCTCACACACAAATAAAGAAAGGATGTTATGTGCACATGTGTCCGGAAACGCTTAATTTCCATGTTAGAGCTCATTTTGGTTTCGTCAGTATGTACTGTACTTCCTCGATTCACCGCCAGTTGGTCCAATTGAAGGAAGGTAATGTTGACTTCGGTGCTTGTGTTGACATGCGACTCAGTGCTCTACAGTACTAGCATCAAGCACATCAGTACGTAGCATCAACAGGCTAGTGTTCGTCACGAACGTGGTTTTGCAGTCAGTGCAATGTTTACAAATGCGGAGTTGGCAGATGCCCATTTGATGTATGGATTAGCACGGGGCAATAGCCGTGGCGCGGTACGTTTGTATCGAGACAGATTTCCAGAACGAAGGTGTCCCGACAGGAAGACGTTCGATGCAGTTGATCGACGTCTTAGGGAGCACGGAACATTCCAGCCTATGACCCGCGACTGGGGAAGACCTTGAACGACGAGGACACCTGCAATGGACGAGGCAATTCTTCGTGCAGGTGATGATAACCCTAATGTCAGCGTCAGAGAAGTTGCTGCTGTACAAGGTAACGTTGACCACGTCACTGTATGTAGAGTGCTACGGGAGAACCAGTTGTTTCCGTACCATGTAGCGTGTGCAGGCACTATCAGCAGCTGATTGGCCTCCACGGGTACACTTCTGCGAATGGTTCATCCAACAATGTGTCAATCCTCATTTCAGTGCAAATGTTCTCTTTACGGATGAGGCTTCATTCCAACGTGATCAAATTGTAAATTTTGACAATCAACATGTGTGGGCTGACGAGAATCCGCACGCAATTGTGTAATCACGTCATCAACACAGATTTTCTGTGAACGTTTGGGCAGGCATTGTTGGTGATGTCTTGATTGGGCCCCATGTTCTTCAACCTACGCTCAATGGAGCACGTTATCATGATTTCATACGGGATACTCTACCTGTGCTGCTAGAACATGTGCCTTTACAAGTACGACACAACATGTGGTTCATGCACTATGAGCTCCTGCACATTTCAGTCGAAGTGTTCGTACGCTTCTCAACAACAGATTCGGTGACCGATGGATTGGTAGAGGCGGACCAATTCCATGGCCTCCACGCTCTCCTGACCTCAACCCTCTTGACTTTCATTTAGGGGGGCATTTGAAAGCTCTTGTCTACGCAACCCCGGTACCAAATGTAGAGACTCTTCGTGCTCGTATTTTGGACGGCTGTGATAATACAATACGCCATTCTCCAGGGCTGCATCAGCGCATCAGGGATTCCATGCGACGGAGGTTGGATGCATGTATCCTCGCTAACGGAGGACATTTTGAACATTTCCTGTAACAAAGTGTTTGAAGTCACGCTGGTACGTTCTCTTGCTGTGTGTTTTCATTCCATGATTAATGTGATTTATATATACATCTGTTGGACTCCGCTATACATTGCTATGTCGCCTGTCATATACAGGGTGTACGTAAAGTCTGGGCACACTTTCAATTATTTATTGCACAAGAACTAAACATTGTACAGATGTCATACATATTGTATTTTGAAGAGAAACCCGGAAAGTTTTTTTTTTTTTTTTTTTTTTTTTTTTTTTTTTTTTTTTTTTACAATCATTCGATATGTGGACCATGAGTGACTCGGCAGACGTCAATACGGTAATCGAATTCTTGCCATACCCTTCCCAGCCTGGCATCGTCGACTGTGGCAGTCGCTTCCCCGTATTCTCTCCCAGAGCGCTGCTACATCGCGTGGTAGAGGCGGTACATACACCAGATCTTTAATGTGTCCCCATAGAAAAAATTCACACGGAGTGAGATCTGGTGACTGGGAAGGCCATTTCATGAAACTATAACCTTCTGTACCACGGCCGATCCATCGATGTGGCGACTGATGACCTCAGATGTTAAGTCCCATAGAGCTCAGAACCATCGATGCGGCAGCTCCACGAACTTCACTATGAAAATGGGGTGGAGCCCCATCCTGCTGAAAGATGAATGGAGAGTCCGATTGCATTTGAGGCATCAGCCATTGCTGCAATATGTCCAGGTATGAGTATCCAGTGACAGTGCTCTGGGCGAAGAACAATGGCCCGTACAATTTTCGACGTGACAAGGCACAAAAAAATTTAGCTTTGGGGAATCACGCTCAAATTCAGTGCATTCGTATGGATGCTTTGTACCCCAGATTCGACGATTATGCCTGTTCACTTTCCTATTAGTGTGACAAGTGGCTTCGTCGCTAAAAATTAAGCGATCAACAACGCCATCCCCTTGCTCATTCAATTGTTGCAGCTGCGACAAAACTCAATACGCTTGTATTTGTAGTCGTCATTGAGCTTCTCCACTAGCTCCAATTTGAATGGTTTCATAGACAGCTTCTGTCGCAGGACTTTCCACACTGTCATTGGAGCCATTTCGAGTTCACGGGATGCACGGCGCACCGATTTCTTTGGACTGCTTTTGAATGTGTCTCGTACGCGCTCCACATTTTCACTCACACTGGGACGTCCGCTTCCCTTTGCCGGGCATAAGCAACCCGTCGTAACGAATTTGTTGTGCCAGTGGTATATGGCCTTCCTTCTTGGTGGCTTCTTACCGTACTTGGTTCTGAACATCCGTTGAACAGCTGTAGCATACTTGTTTCTGTCGAACTCCCAACACACACAAACCTTGCACCGCACCTGAACTCGTCATTTTTGCGACTAGCGCTGACTCTCGGCAAATGACCAAAATCCGCTGTGGTGGTATACAAGGGGAAAAAAAATAAAAAATAAAACTTTCAAGGTTTCTCTTCAAAATGACATATGTATGATATCTGTACAGTACAGTGTTTGGTTCTTGTGCAATAAATAACTGAAAGTGTTCCCGGACTTTATGTACACTCTTTATTTACGTCCCATTCAGTTTTTCGTGGGTTCAGTAATTGCCGCAAAATCAATTATCGTTTGTTTTATATGGCTATTCAGTTCAATTTTGTTTAATTTAACTCTTTTTACAAATGAATTCATCAAATCGGTGAAGGACGACAATTATGGAAGTCGAGAAACCTGAAAAGTTTAGTGTAGTCGCTCAAGTGATGAAAGTGTGAAGAGGGTCCGAACCCGATAATGCTCATTGCATTTATCGTGAATCACATATTTTGAGGCCTTGCTGTGAGTTTTAGATTTAGCGGGTGTCATATCGCATTTGTTGTGTGAAACTGGTTCTTATGGACAAAAAGTTTTATGAATTGTTTCTGTGCCAATTTTCTAAGATTATTAATTTAAAACCACGCATAGGATTGCGTGAATACACTTAGTATATTGCCCGTAGGGGGAACATTGGTACTTCAGAATATTGTAGAAGATATCACCAATAACGATTTGAAATAGGACCAGTATTCACTTAATAAACTACGGTTCTTCATTTATTGGTTGACGTTATGTCTGCAATAGGTATTACGTTGAAAACTGCCAAAGTGCAGTATAAGATTACTTTGCCTGTCTTTAACACCTGTCGTCGAAGTTTAACACAAGTGATACTTGGACGATGTAATACTATAACTGTTGTGATTTTTAGGCCTTTCGAAATGGCTTACGAGCGCAATTTTCTGGTTAGAGATCAGACAAGGTGGACACAAGTGATCTCACACATCTTCAAGCGTCAGACGACGATTTAGACGACCATCGAAATGCACGAAAAATGAAATAGTAAATCTGGTTAGTTACCCGCAAATCGGTATTCTGTTGTAACTGCTGTTAACTGTTAACTATTAGATGAAGAATTAAATGAGTTTCAGGTATCGTTGATGAGCAAGTATTAATTGCCAAGCAAATGTGGGAATAACCTCGACTAATTTTGAGGCTGCGTACGCCTACGACAAACATAATAAAAACTGCTGCTATAAGGAGATGGAATTCCTTTGGCCTATCCTTCGTCTGAGGAAGCAGTTCCAACATCTTGGCGGACTAATAGGTCAGGTTGTAGGATAGATAGAACAACAAATGAAAATATAGATCACGTTTAATGACGCCATAAACAGAGTTTCGTAAAAAATCTGATCACGTGCCAGAGAAATATTATGAAGGACGAGAGGTCAGAGAGAAAATTGTAGTTTGAGAGTCGCAAGTACAGTGCCAACAAACATCCAGTTTTATTATATAAGGGGTTAGGGCAGTAGTTTGGAATGTGGGAAGAAGTCCTTTAGAAAGGACTCGTTCAGATTTTTCCAGTCTGAATGGAAGTTATATAACGTGCGCTGTGTCTGGTGCAGAGTCTGGTGCAGTCGCTCAAGTGTTAGATGCGTACGATAATGAACTACGAGCTAGTGACGTATGTAAAAATTAAAGTATCAACAAAAAGATTAAATTACTGACAGTTGAACGTGTAGTAGTCATGAAATGTTGAGGTAACAGCGATACCATTCCACGCCATTGCAGTTTTCTACAGTAGCGTACTTGCTCCATGTAAAAAATGTCATATTGGGACGTTGCTGATGAACAATTAATAGACACGTTATACATCGCACCAGCATTGACTTTTTGGAAATTAGGGTCGTCAACATACATGCGGTTACTGAGAGCTGAAAGGAAGAGAACGGAACATAGTAGCGAAGGTGGGAAATTTATTGGTCGTTGGACATTCAGTCGATGGGAGAAATGCTCAAATTCTGTTCCAACGTAACGACAAAAATTCACCAGGATTTTAGCAAATTACACATACAGCTTGCGACAACCGCTATTTGAGTTTTCCATCATGAGCGCTTTCTCCCTGAATTGTTAATTGCTATCGAGTAGTGGTATTGCCTCTATTCATATGTCGAGCGATTCGCCGATTACTTCAACCGGCTTATTTGAGCCCAACTACACGTCCTCTCTCAAATGCAGAGATCTACGTGTATGGTTGACGTGTCTGTCTGCGGAATATAGTTGCTGTTTAACTGAGTGCCCGGAGTGAAAGTCTCAAAGACTTTATGTACCCTGGTACCGACGTGTCCCGTGTTTACTCTCCTTCCAGCTGCACGGTGAAACTGCGCTGCAGCGCCGTACATTCATCCATTGGCCGCTAAAGTTCAGTTTTGAAATTTCCGTTGATACCTGTATACATGTGTTTGTCATCAACTTACAGAACTCCGTGCTGCGTCGTTTTTCTTTCTTAGAGCATATTTTCACTTACGTCGCGTCTCTTATGTTCAAAAATAAAGAGTTTTGTATAAATTTTGTACCTGTTCCAAGTCGTGTCACATCTGAACAGAAACTCCAGTGCTAGAATATTCCGGCAGTCAGTCAAATGTGTGCAGATCCTTAAAAACTCGAGTACCTATTCAAAAGTAACACGGCTTGAAGTCGGAGAAAATTGTAGGCAACTTACCAGATAAACGCCATAGGCACTGTCAGGTAACAGCTAAATGCAGGGATTTGTCAGAATGGATTACTTGTGTAGCCTTGTGACTTATGCAACGATCTTGCGAGAAGCATGGTTTTACGTTGTTCGCGTCGACGAACATTCGATTGGCCGCATTGTAGTCGCTGAAGCCGTATGTATGGTGAGAACACGTGATTGTACGTTTTCTTTTGTGACTACGGCGCGCCACACAGGGTATTGTGGCCTTAAAGAAACAGCTCGTATTTTGTCATAAGGAACTTTATTTATTCACGTCCCTTTTTTTGTAATTTGCTTCCTAATATGCTTTGTTATTAGATTTATTAATCTGTCAGGAAGTTTCATATCAGAGCACACTCCGCTACAGAGTGAAAATCTCATTCTGGAAACATCCCCTAGGCTTTGGCTAAGCCATGTCTCCGCAATATCCTTTCTTCCAGGAGTGCTAGTTCTGCAAGGTTCGCAGAAGAGCTTCTGTGAGGTTTTGGAAGGTAGCAGACGAGGTACTGGCAGAATTGAAGCTGTGAGGACGGGTCGTGAGTCGTGCTTGGGTAGCTCAGTTGGTAGAGCACTTGCCCGCGAGCCGGTCATAGTGGCCGAGCGGTTCTAAGTGCTACAGTCTGGAACCACGCAACCGCTATGGTCGCAGGTTCGAATCCTGCCTCGGGAATGGGTGTGTGTGATGTCCTTAGGTTAGTTAGGTTTAAGTAGTTCCAAGTTCTTGGGGACTGATGACCTCAGAAGTTAAGTCCCCTAGTGCTCAGAGCCATCTGAATTTGAACTTGCGTGGTTCCAGACTGTAGCACCTAGAACCGCTCGGCCACTATGACCGACTCGCGGGCAAGTGCTCTACCAACTGAGCTACCCAAGCATGACTCACGACCCGTCCTCACAGCTTCAATTCTGCCAGTACCTCGTCTGCTACCTTAAAAAACCTCACAGAAGCTCTTCTGCGAACCTTGCAGAACTAGCACTCCTGGAAGAAAGGATATTGCGGAGACATGGCTTAGCCACAGCCTAGGGGTCCAGAGTTCGAGTCTCGGTCCGGCACACAGTTTTAATCTGTCAGGAAGTTTCATGTTTTGTTATTTATATTGTTACAGAAGACGTAGCTATTTCATTTTCATCTGCCATGCAGATGTACCACTTTAGACAGGGCAACGCCTGATCCACATCGTTTCATTGCCATATAATAATGTACCTTAGGAATGAGTAGGTTATTTGTTCCAAGGAATAATTGCCAACTTCGTAAACATAAAGGTAAATAAGTTGACATGTTTTCGACGTTTTGCCGCGCGGGATTAGCCGAGCGGTCTAGGTCGCTGCAGCCATGGGCTGTGTGGCTGGTCCCGGCGGAGGTTCGATTCCTCCCTCGGGCATGGGTGTATGTGTTTGTCCTTAGGATAATTTAGGTGAAGTAGTGTGTAAGCTTAGGCACTGATGACCTTAGCAGTTTAAGTCCCATAAGATTTCACACACATTTGAACTTTTTTCCGACGTTTTCATTTTTTCCTGCGGTGTAGTACTTCGAGATGTATAATTTAAAAGAAAGCATTCATTGTGCAATAGAAACGATTAGATCAGCGTATGAGGATCAAACGAGTGCTTGTCAAAAACTTCAGTTTCATCAAGTACGGCTTAAAAATTTCCGACAGTATACTCAATCTCTCGATTCGCTCTGGTTTGCGCATAGCGGCTAGATGCAAAAATCATCTTTACTAACATCTATTTGAAGTTAAAATTGAGAAACTGTGTTATATGTAAGACCATGAAATTCCATTATAAATCAGTCAAAAAAAAATAATTTTCTGTTGATCGCCTCAAATACATTTAAAGGCGAATGAAGTTGTTGCTTCTCTACGACTCTTTTTGTAGTAAATGGTTCGTCCCACGAAGAACAGAACAATGTCCTTGATCGGCTCTTAATAGTTTGCTGTTCATATATAGCCATTTGTTTTTGTGGTCCCCACTCCGCAGTCGGAGTTTTGCAAATAATATTGGAGTTATTCCATCTTTTACGACTGCATCTTCAGTGGTCAGTGTTTTGACTGATACTGTATTTCCACGCATTCTTCTGTATATATAAGCATGTAAATTACTCGTGTGTAAAAGAACATATGTAAATAATACAGGAACCAAAAAAGTGACAACTGACAACCGAAGATGTTTTAAATAAAGCGAAACGCGTCTGGTCCAAGTAAGACTCTACAACAGCTGCAAAAAACGGAATGAGGCCCATATTCTTTGTTTACTAATAATAATTGCATTGTGTAGAGTGGAAGCCAAGTCGATCTACCTCGGTACTTGTGTACTTTTGCAGATGTTTTGAGTGGCTCATCGAACAGCAGGAGCGGCCGTTGCCATCGCGTGAACGGTGTATACTCGTTGAACACGCTCACGCCGCCGACAGTAGGCTGAACCCGTGCATGTGCGTAATGCGTTTAACCAGCACGGTCGCAGGCTCGCGGCCCAGGCGCCGCCTCAAGTGCGGCCACGTTACTTTCTATTGTTTTCGTTGGTCAACTCGCGGTTTCACTTTTCTGTTTGCAGTCCGCTGCGTACTTGAGAAAATGTTTTGAATCGCATAAATAAGAGAAGACGAGAGCATGGATGCTTTGCACATTCAGGTAGAGCCTTTCAAGTTATAATTCTAACTTTCAGCAGTTATCGAGCTCATATCGAGGTATGACATGTCAGTATCAATTGGTGCAGACAACGACTATGGACTTAATGTCGTCGATCCGGAAATACAGGATGTTACAAACCGTGGGGGTCAAAACTACACTCCTGGAAATTGAAAGAAGAACACCGTGAATTCATTGTCCCAGGAAGGGGAAACTTTATTGACACATTCCTGGGGTCAGATACATCACATGATCACACTGACAGAACCACAGGCACATAGACACAGGCAACAGAGCATGCACAATGTCGGCACTAGTACAGTGTATATCATCCTTTCGCAGCAATGCAGGCTGCTATTCTCCCATGGAGACGATCGTAGAGATGCTGGATGTAGTCCTGTGGAACGGCTTGCCATGCCATTTCCACCTGGCGCCTCAGTTGGACCAGCGTTCGTGCTGGACGTACAGACCGCGTGAGACGACGCTTCATCCAGTCCCAAACATGCTCAATGGGGGACAGATCCGGAGATCTTGCTGGCCAGGGTAGTTGACTTACACCTTCTAGGGCACGTTGGGTGGCACGGGATATATGCGGACGTGCATTGTCCTGTTGGAACAGCAAGTTCCCTTGCCGGTCTAGGAACGGTAGAACGATGGGTTCGATGACGGTTTGGATGTACCGTGCACTATTCAGTGTCCCCTCGACGATCACCAGTGGTGTACGGCCAGTGTAGGAGATCGCTCCCCACACCATGATGCCGGGTGTTGGCCCTGTGTGCCTCGGTCGTATGCAGTCCTGATTGTGGCGCTCACCTGCACGGCGCCAAACACGCATACGACCATCATTGGCACCAAGGCAGAAGCGACTCTCATCGCTGAAGACGACACGTCTCCATTCGTCCCTCCATTCACGCCTGTCGCGACACCACTGGAGGCGGGCTGCACGATGTTGGGCCGTGAGCGGAAGACGGCCTAACGGTGTGCGGGACCGTTGCCCAGCTTCATGGAGACGGTTGCGAATGGTCCTCGCCGATACCCCAGGAGCAACAGTGTCCCTAATTTGCTGGGAAGTGGCGGTACGGTCCCCTACGGCACTGCGTAGGATCCTACGGTCTTGGCGTGCATCCGTGCGTCGCTGCGGTCCGGTCCCAGGTCGACGGGCACGTGCACCTTCCGCCGACCACTGGCGACAACATCGATGTACTGTGGAGACCTCACGCCCCACGTGTTGAGCAATTCGGCGGTACGTCCACCCGGCCTCCCGCATGCCCACTATACGCCCTCGCTCAAAGTCCGTCAACTGCACATACGGTTCACGTCCACGCTGTCGCGGCATGCTACCAGTGTTAAAGACTGCGATGGAGCTCCGTATGCCACAGCAAACTGGCTGACACTGACGGCGGCGGTGCACAAATGCTGCGCAGCTAGCGCCATTCGACGGCCAACACCGCGGTTCCTGGTGTGTCCGCTGTGCCGTGCGTGTGATCATTGCTTGTACAGACAGCCCTCTCGCAGTGTCCGGAGCAAGTATGGTGGGTCTGACACACCGGTGTCAATGTGTTCTTTTTTCCATTTCCAGGAGTGTATATGGGACGGCAGAGCCTCCTAAACTGATTTCTTTGACATAAAGACATACTTTTTTGAAATGTAATTTAGTTTCATATTGATGTAGACAGTTTACAAATTATAGTGACAAGCTCATTGGAACTGATCAAGGTGACTATCGCCAACCTCAGTGTATGCATTATAACGATGCATAAAAAAATTCCCCCTACTCTCCCAAATTCCAATAATAAAGGGTGACACTGAAAAACGGGAACATTTCCACAATCCATAAAACTAGAAGTGATGAAGGAAAGAAAGTGAATTCATAGTAATGGTAACCTTACCACTTTACCATTTACGAAAGATTGATTTTTTGAAAATTACGTCCTTTAGATGGCGTCGTCTTGTACGAATATATTCGTGAAATATGATGTTGAGATTCCTCATTGTCCGCTGCAACTTCTCAGCTGGGATACTGCGAATTGCATCCCGAATTCTCTATTTTAACTCATACATGATTCTTGGTCGAGTCCTTTAGACATTTCTCTTGAGGTAGCCCCACAAGAAAAAAAATCACAAACGGATAAATCTGGCGACCTAGGGGGCCTGGGAATGTTACCGAATCGTGAGATAACACGGTTGCCAAATAATCCTCGCACATATGCCATTGATTGCCGTTCATTGTGTGATGTCGCTCAGTCCTGTTGAAACCAGACTTCTTGAAAATTTGGACAGTTGTTCAATGCAAGTGTAACGAAAGTTCGTAACATCTCCACGTAACGATCGGCATTGACAGTTATTGTGTTTCCCTGTTCATTTGCGAAAAAATACGGTCCGGTAACCACATGTGACGAAACACCACACCATACTGTCACTTTACTAGCGTGTAAAGGGTGCTAATGAACGTCATTAAGATTTGTGTTTGCCCAGTAACGGTAGTTCTGTTTATTCACATAATCTGTAAGATGAAAATGTACCTCATCTGACATCCACAACTTTGTTAAGGCTTTCGTGGCCACTTGTTGACAAACTGCCTATTGGCTTCTGTCTCGGGTTCTTCGGCCGACGTTCATCTAATGATTTTACTGACGTTTCGCCAGCACGAAAGGCTGGCATTGTCAGAGCTTCACCCTCCATTGCCAGTTCACCACCGGCAATGGAGGGTGAAGCTTTGACAGTGTCAGCCACTCGTGTTGGCGAAACGTGAGTAAAATCATTACCACCGGCAATGGGGGGGGGGGGGGGGGGGGTGAAGCTTTGACAATGCCAGCCACTCGTGCTGCCGAAGAACCGAGACAGAAGCCAATAGGCAGTTTATCCACAACTTGTTTAGAAATTCATCGTCATTATTTATTTTTGTTATCATTTGTTGACACAATCCTAATCGTAACCGATAATCGCTGTCCTTCAGTTGTTGCACCATCTGTAGTTTGTACGGATGAAATTTTAAATCAAGATGTAGAATTTTGCGAACACTCTCCCGGGCCATTCCAACCACTGCTGCTTGCTTACGAATTGAACGCCGTGGGCTCCGTTAAGACATCAATGTTCGCTGGAGAACGCACGCTTCTTGGTCGTCTTGTTGGTTTCTTCTTAAGGGCAGATCCAATCTCTTCAAAGTTATTAATCCAACATTTAATCGCGTGTTTCGACGGAAACTCCCTCTGCGCCGCTACCAAACTATCATTGTTTTTATAAAACATTTTTTATGACTAACGCACGCTGTTGTTCGTTCCACTGATTCATGATTACTGAAATGGTGGACTGTTTACTCGCTAACTGTAACGAACTCGCAGTGCTGCCTCTTGCCCATGGCTGCCACTACTAATTTCAAACATTCTCGTTGTTCTGTGTCACCCTGTATATACCGTATAAACAGCTAAAACCGTGCTAACAAATTCTTCATTACGTCTTTCCTCGGATTCCATTGTGGTGGAGCATGCATACTTTTATACAGCTGTACCACAATTTATTTTGATGTTCAAATATAATGTAAATCGATTTCAAGCCTGCCTTGAAATCGATTGTACGTTAATTGAATGTCAAATTGTGGTACAGTTTTATTGAGGTAAAAAAATTCATGTAAATCCACACGAAAAAAATTCGTAGGAGCAGGATCCCGATTTCGCTTTGACCATGGGACACGACCTCCTAGTCTAATGACGAAGGAATCAGTTGTTCATGTCCTGATGGACAATAATGTCCAAGTGGAGTGGTGTATCTCATGTTGAAACATCAAATGGTTCAAATGGCTCTGAGCACTATGGGACTCAACTGCTGTGGTCATCAGTCCCCTAGAACCTAGAACTACTTAAACCTAACTAACCTAAGGACATCACACACACACCCATGCCCGAGGCAGGATTCGAACCTACGACCGTAGCAGCAGCGCGGCTCCGGACTGGAGTGCCTAGAACCGCACGGCCACCGCGGCCGGCTGTTGAAACATCCTCTCGCGGACAATAAGAGGTACAATGTCCAACATAGACTTAGTGGTTGGTGATTCATGGGAATAACGAGCGGCCGGCCGCGGTGGTTTCGCGGTTCTAGGCGCACAGTCCGGAACCGTGCGACTGCTACGGTCGCAGGTTCGAATCCTGCCTCGGGCATGGATGTGTGTGATGTCCTTAGGTTAGTTAGGTTTAAGTAGTTCTAAGTTCTAGGGGACTGATAACCACAGCAGTTGAGTCCCATAGTGCTCAGAGCCATTTGAACCATTTTGAATAACGAGCCCCCCCCCCCCCCACCCCACCCCCCCAAAAAAATGCACTAATCACGAGTGTAAACAAATATTGCAATTATATTAAAACATTTCATACAGTTTGGCAAAAGTGCAAATAAGATGTCCTTGGTTTTTCCGTTGTATATTGCTGTTTGTTGAAGCTTCCCGTAATGAATGTTGCAAAGTGAACGCGATGTATCATGACTCGGACGTGGATAACAAATCCCATTGTTCGTTCGTAACTTCCTATGCTTCTTAAATGAAGATAGCTGCTATTTTGTGTCACTCACAGCAACTTAAATTTAGCTGAACTACCCATCACTTCGAATATCGCGACATATTCCGAAAAACACACCAAATATTTGTGACAACCAGGATTATAAGTCATTGAACGATTCTCATTGGCTATCGTATACTATTAGTTGATTGACTACGATCAAAGATAACGAATAGGCAAGAACAACAAAAACATGCAATTCAAGGGGTGCAGACACCGTTAGTACACATTTGCCTACATTGTATTTTTATTGTTAAAAACCTAATCATCTGTGCCGTGTTATGCATACGGGCGACGGTACGTTATATTTGGGGGGAAGGGGGATTCAGGTCTGCCAGTGAGTGTCGTAGCACCTTTCGAATGAACACCTGTTAGCGTGCAATTTTCCAACGACTTGGGAATATATAAGACATTGTTAGTTAATGTTGCGTCCACCCTACAAGTCGACTGAGAACTATTACTGTTGATCTGACATGAGCTTGCCGCGGTGATTAAAGACGTGGTTACTGCGGCAACTGAATACACAAAAACGGCTGGGAAGAGACGTCAACCATGAACAATAAAAATAATGCCCCGCGCAAGATAATCGGTTGTCAGAACCAAACTGTGTGTCCAAAATAATTTGGCCTAATTGCTTGCACACTTGGTCTTTGATTTGGATATAATTACCGCTCTATCGGTGCTTTGCACATTATATTCTTCGTAGCGCGCATTTAACAGAAAATTTGGCATGTGGTTGTTGTTCTTATTCCACACGATCAAACTCATTTTCCTCAAATTCTACAACTCTTTGTAGAGAAATTTGACTTTAAATGTACAGTTTCCTGTAATTTTCCACTTTCGGCGGGCGGTTAATGTCTTCCAATTGGGATGGCGACTGTTGAAGTTTTCTCTTTACATTTATTCAGCCTTCCACGTCCTATTGCATCGTGCGTTAAATACATCCCTGCAAATAATGCTCCATCTTCGACTACCATTTATGAACTGTAACCTGTGGGAAACTTCACAGCAAACTCATCATGTGGCATCAACGTCGTTGCGTGAGTAACTTGTTTTATAAAACATAGCCAGTTTATAAACGCGTGCCTCATATGCGTTGCTTATCAAAGTTCTCGTTATGACTGACGTATTCATACGTTTCATTATTGCTAAATATCCACACTAGGATCATCTGCTGTTCATAGTATAATTTTGACCGTATAGGTTTAGAACAAACTGTGACTTTTACGTACACTGGGCTGACTGTAATGCCTTATTGCTCAAATGGCGATAAGTAAAAGAAAAATTTGTCTATAACCCTTTTCCTTTCGACTCCACATGCCTTATACTTTTCCCAGTGTAGCGAAGTTTTGAACAAATCGCGCTCGTGTATAGCACTTTCAAGACAGGCCTACAGATTAGTGTCGGAGCAGAAAGATTTGCTGCGTGGAGATTGTAATTTAGCATCCGGGCTCGAATGATCGTGACAGGTAATTACGGAACTGCTTTAATTCGCAACCTATACGTCTAGACTGAATGACTTAAAACTGTTTACGTTTTCGACAATGACAGCCGTATCGTCCTTCGTTTGAATCCTGGGTGCTTGGGAACCAATTACGCACACTTGGTCTGCATATTAGTTGTACATTAATACTTACACTAGTGTACGCTCAACAGCTCACTATTATCATTGCATTGGTTTGGGGTTGAGCCGAGTAGGAAGCTTTCGTCTCCGTTCTTGCAGCCGATCTGCGGCTGCATGTCAGACGATACGCGGCATACCAGGAACTTCGGAACCTGTTCGGCGGTCGATGCGTGGAATACTCGGCGCCCGCTTGTAATCAGGCAGCACCCAAGTGTGGAAAGTATTAAGACTGCCAACATCCAACACAATTCATGTTGATAATTATTTTACCGTAAATTATTCGAAGAGCGTATCAACCGGGAAGAGCTTAGAATTCGCAACACACATTCTACGCATTATGCCGCGTAGATGCGTAAGGACTTACCAGTGTTGGTCGTAATTACAAAGTTCGGACGCTTTTGTGTTTCGATCATAAAATTGTACAACTTGTAAATTCTTCAATGTTTTACTTCCTACTTGGTTTCTCGCGTCACGGTTAAGAATTTGTACGGGAAAGTTTTCCCAGAATGAGCGATAAGAAACTCTGTTTCATAGCTAGAGGAGGAAAGGTGCTGGCGTGTAGCTCATTCGGCATCGATGATTTAAAATCTAAATATCTTCGCCTATTAAGAGATTAAGAATTGCGCTGTTGAGGGTCATCTGTTCTTGATGCGTAGGTTAAATTCAACGGTCTGTGTGCATACTTCTCGAGGGTACGATTTTGCTGACACTGTCCCACCCCGAATCTTCAGTTCATTTTCGTACACATCCATAACATTCCTGCAACGCTAGATTGCACGAACATTCACCAAAGATACCTACACGACAAATCTTCATATGCACCACACCATTCGCAAACTGTGGAATACTAGAGACTTCACAAAGCTTATTAGATATTATGCGGTACCTTTCTCCACAACTCCTGAGGAAATATTTCGTAACAATCGAGTGTATAAATACATAGCCGGCCGGACTGGCCTAGCAGTTCTAGGCGCTTCAGTCTGGAACCGCGCGACCACTACGGTCGCAGGTTCGAATCCTGCCACGGGCATGGATGTGTGTGTTGTCCTTAGGTTAGTTAGGTTTAAGTAGTTCTAAGTTCTAGGGGACTGATGACCTCAGATGTTAAGACCCATAGTGCTCAGAGCCATTTGAACCATTTTGAGCCATAAATACATTTAAAAAAAGCGCACCACGAAGCAATTATCCAAATGGGACTAAAATCGGTAGATGTGATCAACATGTACCGAAAAATAAATGACTATAGTTTTAGAAAAATGGGATGATTTATTCAAGGAAACGAGCTTCACCGATGGAACAAGTCAGTAACGCTTTGGTCCATCTCTGGTCCTTATGCAAGCAGTTATTCGCCTTGGCCTTGATTGATAGTGTTGTTGGACGCCCTCCTGAGGGATATAGTGCTAAATATTGTCCGATTGGCTCGTTAGATCGTCAAAATCCCGAGACGGTTGGAGGACCCAGCCCTTAATGCTCCAAACGTTCTCGACTGTGGAGAGATCCGGCGACCCTGCTGGCCAAGATAGGGTTTGGCAAGCTCGAAGAAAACAGTAGAAACTCTCGCCTATTAAAAGAAAACTATCTTGCTGAAGTGTAGGCGCGGGATGGCGTGTCGTGGACAACAAAACGGCGCGTAGAATATTGTCTATGGTGTAAGGGTGCCGCAGATGACAACCAACGGGCCATGCTGTGAGAAGATATAGTACACCAGATCGTCAGTCCTGGTTGTCGGACCGTATGGCTTTCGACGGTTGGGTTGATATCCCACCGCTGTCCGCGGCGTCTTTAGACGGGCGCAGCCCCGAATCCTCCCGAAACCAGGAGGTAATAGGACCGAATCCTCCCACACGGACACAATGCGGCAGAGCATAGTCTGCGATGATGACCACAGCTACCTGCGGCCACTTCGCACTTCGCAGTTTGCAGTTTCAGGGAAGGAAAATGTTGGTTTTGAAAGGTAACACCTTCGGTTTTCAAAAGCGGCTGAAAGATGGTCTAGCGCGATGGACGTTCAACATTAATGGCTGCAGAAGTTTTCTTAAAACTATTTTATTGAGGAGTGTCAAGAAGAGCACAATCATGAAGAAATGCCCCATAACAAAATTCAGAGGCAAGAAATCATTTCTGGCCTAAAGAGAAAAGCCATAGAAGATATTTGTGAGAGACCGTCAAAAAGAATTTACCAGAAGTTAAAAGGAGAAGATACGCAAGATATAACTACGAGAGATGTCAACAATTTTCGTAAATCTATTTACAGAGCTAGGCGCAAAATTCTGCCAACACTGCCCCACGAATGCTGCAGATGTTCATGATGTTATCAACGCGCTGAATGTGGAAACCACAGACGGGACAAAGTGATTATTAGAAAATAACACAGAGAAAAAAGTGATTAGATTTTGTGACTCTGCAAACCTTAAAACAATAACGCAGTGTGAATCTATATATGTTGATGTTACGTTCAAGTGCTGTCCAAAGTTTTTTTGTCAGCTGTTCACAATATTTGGGTTAGTTAATAGCCATTACATTCCATTGGTCTTCTCAGTATGCATTTCAAAGCGTTGTTGAAAAGTGTAGTGATATAGGTTTGAACTTTTCGCCATCAACAATGTTTTCTGACTTTGAAGAGAACATAATGAAAGCTGGAAGTGAGGTCTGGCCTGATATTCGCAGTCAAGGATGCAAATTTCATTTAACACAGAGCTGGTGGCTAAAAATACAAACATTGCGGCTCGCACATGACTACTACGCATAAAATGAAATTGGAAGGTTTATGTCGTACATATTTGGTTTGCCCATGGCTCCTGATATGGTTGGTGACATTTTTGTTAACGATTTCATGGCAGAGATACCTGCATTGGAAAGGTGTATAGATTTGCTGGAAATGTAACCATAATTCGTAAAATGTACACTGAGATAGAATATGTGTTGCGAAATCATGATTTGCTATTTTAATAAATTGATTATGATGAGATCAAGGCTATAAATGATTCCAGTTTCTAAACATAAATATCTAAATAAGATAAAGGATAAAACTTTTAAACATACAATACACACGAAAATTTTTTACATGTTCTACTGTAACTTCATATGCTTTCCTTTGCCTGCTTGGAGTATTCATAACGTTGAGAACTGCTACCCGCTTCAAACGGGAGGATTCGGTCCTCCCGTTTTTCAGACCCTTGCGGGCTTCCGAGGATTCGGTACCATTTTTCTGACCGCAGAAGGATTCGGGGCCGCGCCCCTCTGCACACGACTTCGGCCTGGATACCAGTCTTGACTGCCCCCAAGAAATAATCAGACTCTGAGAGACCCTGCATGTACTGTGCTTCCCCATCCCTTCACGCATATCGCCCTCCAACCGACCTATAATCTTAATGTGGTTTCGCTGATGCCAAGTTCACTGCCTTTGGTGTTCCATACATCATATTTGTATAGTTTTTTGCTTAGTTTTCATTGTCATACAACGTGTATTCCACAGCACAGCATGCCCTGCAGACTCCAGTCCATGAACGCACCTCTGCTGTACCTACACGCCACAGTCCACAGCATTATTAGTTGACAGGCTGACATACGACTTTGTTTCAAGGACGAAGTGCAGCGTAACCAAGAGGTACAATTCCTGTGCTTGAAAAGGCAAATTTTCCTTGTGGCCAGTCTTCTTTATAGAATAGGTCAGCCGCGCGGGATTAGCCGAGCGGTCTGCGGCGCTGCAGTCATGTACTGTGCATCTGATCCCGGCGGAGGTTCGAGTCCTCCCCCGGGCATGGGTGGGTGTGTTTGTCCTTAGGATAATTTAGGTTAAGTAGTGTGTAAGCTTAGGGACTAATGACCTTAGCAGTTAAGTCCCATAAGATTTCACACACACACAAGAATAGGCCACTCAGAATTACATTAGTTTCTTTTACGATGCCAGCAACGTTGCGACGTGACTGTAATTTTGGAACCGAGCGAGGTGGCACAATTTTTAAGACATTGGACTCGCATTCGGCAAGTTTTCCGTGGTTTCTCTGAATCCGATAAGACGAATGCCGAGCTAATTCCTTTGAAAACACCCTTCCACTATATGAATTTGTGCTTCGTCTTGTCTCCGGCGGAACATTAAACGATGACCTTCCTTCCTCCCTCCTGTTGCAGTTCTGGACACGTGCTACACACAAGTTACTGTTTTGGTTGAAAATATGCGCCATTATCATTTAGTTGTGCTATTTGTACAGATGGTCACGAGTGTTTACAGGTTTGACTTAAGATTAAACGCTCGCCTCATATTAGATTCGGACTGTGATTCGTTTTCAACCCATCCGCAAAACGTGATTGTAAGGCATTTATGATTAACTTTACGAAGTTCGAAGTAACGAGACAGTGACTGAATCAGCAGTTTTATACGCATTTTGAAATGTTTTCTTAGGGCGTTCATGATGAAGAGCGAAGCGAACAACTGCCAAAGTGAGTGAGAAATCGGAAATTTGAGAGAGATAGATAGAGAGAAGGCTAGTCGCCATAACAATGTTTGCATTCCAGTTCCAGAAATGACGAAGAGAATTAAATTATCAGCAATTGAATCTCATCGTGTATGGAAATTTTCTACCACCTATAGCAAAAAATTAGTCTCAACGTACGGTAATTATATCAACAGTGATATATCGCATCGGAGCGTGTTTTCAGTCAGCCCTGGAAACAATATTATGTAGTTTTTTCACAAGATAGTGTGGGGTTTGTGCCGCCGTTTCCAATGCTGCCTAGCATTTGAATACCTGACTACAGGACACACAAATGGGCCGCGCTATATACTGACTCGTGTTCCCGTTCGTCACGGCTGTCCCAGGTGTAGGGTGCACCAACCATACAGCCAGAAGCAAGCGTGGCTTTCGTCTTGTCCCGTAGTACTTGTTCCACCTCTTACGTAATGCACAGCGCATCGACTGCCTGCGCTCGTGAAAACAGTAAAGTGAAAGCAATCTGCTAACTGGAATAACGCCTTCGATAAAGAGGAACGAAGAACGAGGAGCGAAAAAATACGTACTACCCACAGTGTCTCATAAGAAAAAAACGGCACATGAAATGTATCCAGGGCAAAAAATTTTCAGTAGAAAGAAGAATCATCAGTCAGCCATAAATTAAGATCTTTTCTTAATGTATAAGAATTATAACGTTATTAGTCACGAATTACGGTACAGCATCTACATGTTCTTGTAGTTATAGGGGTCTAACTATTATAAAAATTCCATAGCGAAGTTGTACTTCGTAAAAAGATTTGGAGAATGATGAAAATCGCCGTCAACCGGAAAATTCATCCGAGCTTCGAGATTAAACTTTTTTGTGGTTCCCGAAATAACTACTGGTGAGTGCTGGGACAAGGCGACTGCCGATTTCATTGCTAATGCTAGGGAACTGAGCCAGGGCTCAGTCTTAATTTTCCTAGTAGTCGACGACAGATCGAGTGCGAATCCTCATTCCGAATATTCGTTTGAAAGCCATCGTTCTTTAACTGGCACGGCGCTTGTCTTTCAGCGTCGTGTAAACGGACGTGCCAAGCCACCTGTTTGTTAACGTGCAATTTGATATGGGTTACGAACCAGTGTGCAGTTCGGTAGTTACCACATACAAGAAACACTGCCAGAGGTGAAAGCGACACATCAGAAGAAAAGCTAGTACAGGGATCGAACTCTGAAGAAGCCTTTGACTGGTGCTCTGACACGCAGTAACAGGCTTTACAATTCGGATAGTTATAGGGATTAAACTTAAGCCGTTAACTGATGTCCAATAAATCTAAGCCGTTAACTAATGCCCATTAATCTTAATTGATGTCCATTAACCATTTCCATTCTTGCCGTAATTTCGCGAAGGAGGAGTAGCTTTTATGACACCTACACTACCTATAGATTTCTCAACTGAAATCTTGCAACTTTCACTGCTTAGACGACGAATTACCGTAATTTGGTTTAGACACGTTTTGCGGCGTATTAAATACGTTAACATTTGGTCATTGTTGGTCTGTTGCATTCTTTTTTTCCTCAGGGCCAGACGCAAATAAAATATTATCATTGTTTATGTAAGATCGATATCTAAGTACTTTCATATTGTAAGATTACCAGCGACGTGCAACTCTTTGCTGATATACATTTTCCGACGAGAAGCATGGATGCAACTTCTCCCGTAAGCCTATACCGAATAAAAGTGGAGAATTTGAATGTGCTTACTACGCTATGTGTCACTTCCGCGTCGGAAATCTCCGTCACTAAGGTGGAACTGTAAAGGAGCCGTTGTCAGATGTCATGATCACCAGGCGCGTGCGGTTGAACTCGAAATTTAATTTCAGGTTTACACATTAATTTCAGATTCTTATTTCAGAGATAGAGCTACTCGTTTTTGGCACATCGATAGCACGTCAGAGCCTGAGACACATAACAGACCTCACTCTGGCCGAGATTTGACCATTGCTCTTGTTTCTAGCGGCCCTGAGATCGGGACCTTGAGGTCAACTACTCTACCCATTCCGCCACCTGCCGACCTCTCCCAGTTGGCAGCTGTAACTTCCGACGATTCCAGTGAAGGCCAGTAATAGAGAGAGAGCTTTTGGAGAGACAGGATAATTTTCGGCATTTGCACCACGTACTCAGTGGAATGTAGTTGAATGAAGTCGGGCGATGCTGAGGGAATTAGATTAGGAAATGAGACACTTAAAGTAGTAAAGGAGTTTTGCTATTTGGGGAGCAAAATAACTGATGATGGTCGAAGTAGAGAGGATATAAAATGTAGACTGGCAATGGCAAGGAAAGCGTTTCTGAAGAAGAGAAATTTGTTAACATCGAGTATAGATTTAAGTGTCAGGAAGTCTTTTCTGAAAGTATTTGTATGGAGCGTAGCTATGTATGGAAGTAAAACATGGACGATAAATAGTTTAGACAAGGAGAAAATAGAAGCTTTCGAAATGTGGTGCTACAGAAGAATGCTGAAGATTAGATGGGTAGATCATGTAACTAATGAGGAGGTATTGAATAGGATTGGGGAGAAGAGAAGTTTGTGGCACAACTAGACTAGAAGAAGGGATCGGTTGGTAGGACATGTTCTGAGGCATCAAGGGATCACCAATTTAGTATTGGAGAGCAGCGGGGAGGGTAAAAATCGTAGAGGGAGACCAAGAGATGAATACACTAAGCAGATTCAGAAGGATGTAGGTTGCAGTAGGTACTGGGAGATGGAGAAGCTTGCACAGGATGGAGTGGCATGGAGAGCTGCATCAAACCACTCTCAGACCACAACAACAACAACTCATAGAATTACATTCCATAGTTTTTCAGCTGATGATTCTACGAAGATCAAATTAATAAATGTGTTTGTCTAACAAAGCGAGGAAATTTTATTAAGAGCAATAACGTCTGTTCAGGATCTATAAGAATCCGCTGTTATAATCAGGGGGACGGCTGATAGTGATCCGCAAATTAAAAGTATGCAAATACTAATGAAATTTGTTAATATGATCTATTGTTGTACACTAGGAGATGCGAGTAAAATATTTAATTGTCAGGCATGCAGCCCATCGTCAACGGCATAGATTCACTGAAGCCGGTCATGTACCACTGCTGCAACATAGTTTATTGACTTCTGTTAACTGGGAGACTACTACAGCTTAACTTGTCTCGCTATTTTCCCCACCAAAACCGTCAGTGTATCGGTTTCTGTGTAATGTGTATGAATGCGGAAACGATCGAGGCCATGAAAAGACCTTAGGCCAATTTCTACTTCTACGCTGATCAGCCAGAACATTATGACCACGGACCTACTGTTGATATAAACCCTCCAGGCGTCACCTGGCGAGGAGTGACATGTTCAGACACACGCACGGTGCATGTACTATCACAGAGCGTGCTGTCCGTGTGTAAAATGGGGAAAGCGCGCGCTCTATCTGAGTTTGACCGAGAGCACATTGTGATGACCCGAAGGCTCGGCCCGAGCATTTCGGAAACTGCGCAACTTTTCAAGTGTTCCGGGTGTGTTGTAGTGAAGGTCTTCAGCAAGTGGCGAAACCAATGTGAAACCACGCCCGGACTTCGTACCGCTGCGCGGCCACCTCTCATTACAGATGTCGGACGTCGTAGGATGGGCAGACTGGTAAAACAGGACATGCGACGAAATGTGGCAAAACCAACATCAGATATTAATGCTGGGCAGAGTACAAGTGTATCTGATCACACAATGCACCGAACACTCCTAACGATGGGCCTCTGCAGCCGACGACCCATGCATGTGCCTGTGTTAACACTACAAAATCGGCAACTACGACTGAAATGGACACGGACATCGGCATTGGATGTTAAGGCTGTCGCAGAGCGTTGCTTGGTTGATGAATCCCGATACCTTCGACATCATGCCAACGGGAGGGCGCGAATCCGTCGTCTTCAAGGGGAACAGCTCCTTGACACCTGTACTGCAAAACGGAGACAAGCTGGTGACTGCTCCATTATGGTCTCGGGAACATTCACGTAGGCATCTGTGAGTCCAGTGGAGCTCGTGCAAGGCACTATGGCGTGCAAGCAGTATCATACAGTGGTTGCAGACAACTTACACGACTTCATGACGATCATGTTTCCCAACAGCAGTGGCATTTTTCAGCAAGATAATGCACCATGTCACAAGGCCATGGTGTGATGGAATGATTCGAGGAATACAGTGGCGAGTTTCAATTAATGTGCTGCCCCACCCCCCTCCCAACTCGCCAGATCTGAACCCGATCAAACATCTCTGGGATGTGACTGAACGTGGCGTCAGAGCTCATCGCCCCCTCCCCGGAATTTCCGGAAATTAGGCGACTTGTGTGTGCAGAAGTGGTGCCAACTCTCTTCAGAAACCTACCAAGGCCTCGTTGCTTCCATCCCACGACGCGTCCCCTTGTGTTATCCTTGCCGGCTATTAGGTAGTTGGTCATAATGTTCTGGCTAATGAGTGTATATCTGTACTGAACAAATCTCTGTAAAGTACGTTTCATCCTTTTCGCGATTCAAACGAAGGAGATGATTGATTATATGGCTCGCTGCGAAATGTGTAGTACAGTTTTAATGTCGCGCTCTCTACGGTAGATATTCCTAGACTCCTTCGCGAAAATTCGTTTCTGAAGTTTCCGTCATTTGTAAAGGATCTTTCTTGTCTCATCGGTGATCTGCCAGTAGAGACTTTTTAATATTTGACACTCCCTTATTAAATAGTGAAACACTGTTAACAATTTCTGGTGTCTGATCCTGTGTTCCAGTGACTAGATGCAAATGGCACAAAATTATGATTCTACGTTTGGTTTAAACAATTAATTGTACATTTTATGCAAATGAGCTTTCAAATACCTGTGTTCTTGTACTTAGGCAAGTAGTAGGGTACTTACCCTAAGTACATCATCATGTGACTTCATAAACATTTCCATTTGTGGTATAAATTAGCAACTTAAAACCAAAGTTTCAAATCGATCTAAAATGTGTCACCTACAAATGGACAGTATGCAAAACTGTTTACAAAAACAAACAAAACAAGTGTTTCGTACCAAAGTTTTGTTACGCCTAATACAGTTAACCAAATGAGCTTCTAAATCGCGATAGAAAATACGCTTAAAATGAGCACGAACGTTCTGTGCCGTTTCCTGTAGATTTATTTCAGGGAGCGAAAAAATTACTGATTTCACCTTCTCCAGTAACTAGACGCATACTTGCTGTTAATTGCTTTACCATCTTCATTGTGCTGGCAAATTAACACTTGAATTTCGTCGTGAAGCTCAAGCACTGAAGAGAGAGAGAGAGAGAGAGAGAGAGAGAGAGAGAGAGAGAGAGAGAGAGAGAAGAATGAATTAAACATTTCACATACGCTCACTGTAAAGACATAGGCAAATGATAGATTAGAAAATAGTAAAAAATCAGTATATTTTCCGTAATGGCGTGTTCGGTGCCTGTGTTGACGCCTTGCTTTGATCTTTTGACAAGTACTGTGCTCGGCTTAGCGATTGCTAGAGACGATTTGGTGGAAACTACCTGTTCCACCATGGCTGTTTCTTTCACTGAATACAGTGCAGCCGAGCCTTTGCTGGTGTACGCGGGTGTGGCGTTATATAAACAGTGGCCCCGCATGCCTGACGAGTGGCAAACAGTGGACATAACCGGAGAAACGAGTTTTAGGTGATGTTTTCTCGTTCACCACCACCCCTCTTCTTTTTCTTCTGAATACGGTTCGTGCCAAGTCCTGTCTGCTTTAATGATCTGGCATTGAGACCCTGTAGAGCGCCAAGGTTCTGGAAGACTAATACTTCCGTTATATAAGTAGACTTGCGTGCTCCTAAGGGAGCTCTTGCCCTTCACACTGATACTATTTTAACGAAAGGTCACGTAAAAGAAGGGGGTGATTAAAAAGCTATGTAACAAGAGCTGTCAGGGACAAAGTTTATTCCACAAACTGTTATGCAAGTACATGATAGGACACTGGCTTTCATTACTTTTCAAGATGGACACGATGCTGCAACCAGAAGGTCGAGGCATTTGTGACCCCGTAGGGAAAATCTATGGGCTACCTAAAGAAAATGTGTGTTAAAGTACTTGTATACTGTAATAAATATTTTATTTTCATTGAAACTCGAAAAGTATCTTTTGAATGATTTCTTGATGTCCTCAACCGCCATTCTCTTTATTTCATGTACGGTTGTGCGATTTCGGTCTTAGGCAATTTTCAACTGTCTGAAAGAGAACATTATACATTGGATACACCGCTAGTGTCACTTATTCAAAAAATTCATCGCAGGAAAATGCATCGCAGTTGCATACCCTGTGGCAATGAAAATTATCGTACATTATCTTTTGCATTTCACTGTAGTAGCCACAGAAGTCATGAATATTCACTGTTAATGAAATACTTGAAAAACAAAACGTGTCATTGGTCCAGTCAAGGTGACTGGTTTCCTTCATCGGGCCAGGCAGTTTCCACGAATGTGCTTTAGTGTAATAGCTGTTAAATACTATTCACGTCTAAATAAATGTCAATACATGTCATATTTTTGTTGGTAGGCGTTTTTTGTTGACATTTGGAACAGAACAACATGTATTCGAACCAAGGAAGCTAAAAGCAGAAATATCACTGTCGAGGTAAAAAGAAAAGCCCATTTGGCTGATTATCAAAATAGCAAATACGTAATGAAAACAGTTACCTAAATTTTGTTCATAGGAGCCTATATAGGTCTAAGACTAGACAAACAAGACTTTGATTGTGTACACTTTTTGACTTTTGTCTCACGGATAGAACATTTTTGTCCCCTTTCTTACGCTAGCACGTTTTCATGAACCCACTCTTTACATACGAAACACTGACTCATATCATCTTCTTTGTCATTGCCACAAAACCAAGCCTCCTTCCGAAACCTAGTCCTAGTCTTCTCTGAAACTTCTAAAGGAAACGAGAGCTGAGCTCCTGCTGACGTCTTGGGTGTATGTATGGTTTTGTAGACGTCTATTAGGCCTACTTGTTGTTTCCTATTTACCCTTCCTTGTTTTCTGCTCCTTCCAGTCTCTGTAAGCACTGGTAGTGATATTGGTTTTCTGACCTTTATTAAAGCTTCTTACTGGAGCCAATTTGTGTAGTGTGGGAGAGATTTCATCCAAGGAACCTTTCGGTGCCAGTGTTGCTATGCCAGGTAGAATAGAGTCTGGCCTGTCTTGACTTACAGATGCTGAGACAACAGCTTTAGACCAATGCCTGTGTAGTTGCAGAATTAGCTCATTGACAGTTGCTTATCCTTAATCATTTGTTTCAAACTGCATCACAGCTACAAAATGACGATCTTTTAAAACATTCCTGTTCACTGGCCATTGTCTTGTGTTTACAAAGCCATTCACTGTAATATCTATTGTTCCAGCTGTCCATGTGCTTTACCGAATTATTCAATTAATTGTTATGCAATTTATTGCTGCAAATTAATTTTTCAGTTAACTAATACCAGAACGAGTGTTATATAATTAGTTTTCTCATTAATAATTGCTAATTTTGTTATTAATTATTCCATTCAGGAGAGCTTCTGTAAAGTTTGGAAGGTAGGAGACGAGACACTGGCAGAAGTAAAGCTGTGAGGACCGGGCGTGAGTCGTGCTTTGGTAGCTCAGATGGTAGAGCACTTGCCCGCGAAAGGCAAAGGTCCCGAGTTCGAGTCTCGGTCGGGCACACAGTTTTAATCTGCCAGGAAGTTTCAATTATTCCATTACTTATCTCTCAAATTATTAGCCAATTAATTATTACTCGTGGCATTAACTCAGCTATCGTGTTTGTGTGGTACGTAACTCAGACAGTTGTTGCGAGAGTAGGCGCGGATACAGTTCCCATCATTGGGTCAAACGCTCATTCATGGAGACGCGGTCCGCCCCGATAGCTGAATGGTCAGCGCGACAGACTGCCGTCCTAAGGGGCCTGGTTCCATTCCCGGCATGGTCGGGGATTTTCTCCGCTCAGGTACTGGATGTTGTGTTGTCTTCATCATCATTTCATCCCCATCCGGCACGCAGGTCGCCTAGTGTGGCGTCCAATGTAATAAGACCTGCACCAAGGCGGCCGGACCTGCCCCGTAAGGGGCCTCCCGGCCAATGACGCCAAACGCTCATTTCCATTTCCATGGAGATGCGAAGTCGCTCATTCAAAGCAACCCAGACGGTATTGCTCAACACCTTGTCTCCTCCACAGCACGTAAGTTTATACTCTGAATAGGACAAAATGGAGTGAATTGCTCGTACTTCCGAGTGATGGCTGCAGAAATTTAATACCATACGACCCAGACGTTTCAATCATTAATACTAGTCAATTACAAGAACATAGTGAAAGTTTTACATTTTAAGATAACAGCTCTCTATCAACATGGGAAACATTTAATGACCGCTAAAATGCGCCTATTGTCAGTATGCACAGAGAAGTCGAGCCGGCCCATCGATAGCAGCGCTACCGTAATTCCATGGGGTCACGTCATGAGAGTGTAACTAACGCCCCAAAATCATACTTTTTCATATTAGGTGCATTGTGCTACCACTTACAGCCAGATACTCCATATCAGCGATCTCAATAGTCATTAGACATCGTGAGACAGCAGAATGGGGCGCACCGCGGAACTCACGGACTTCGAAATTGGTCAGGTGAGATTGGGTGTCAGTTGTGTCATACGTCTGTACGCGAGATTTCCACACTTCTATACATCCCTAGGTCCACCGTTTCCGATGTGAAACTGAAGTGGATAGGTGAAGAGACACGTAAAGCACAAAAGCGACAGGCCGACCTCGTCTGTTGACTGACAGAGAGCGCCGACATTTGAAGAGGGTCGTAATGTGTAATAGGCAGATATCTATCCAGACCATCACACAGGAATTCCAAACCGCATCAGGATCCACTGCAAGTACTATGGCGGTTAGGCGGGAGGTGAAAAAACTTGGATTTTACTGTCGAGCGATTGCAGATAAGCCACACATCACGCCGGTAAATGCCAAACGACGCCTCGCTTGGTGTAAGGGGCATAAACATTGGACTACTGAACAGTAGAAAAAGTTGTGTGAAGTGTCGAACCACGGTACATAATGTGGAGATCCGATCGTAGGGTGTGTGTATGGAGAACGCCCATTGAACGTCATCTGCCAGAGTGTGTAGTGCCAACAGTAAAATTCGGATGCGCTGGTGTTATGGTGTGGTCGTGTTTTTCATGGAGGGGGCTTGAATTCCTTGTTGTTGTGCGTGGAACTATCACAGCACAGGCCTACATTGATGTTTGAAGCATCTTCTTGCTCCCACTGATTCGTCTGGATCCTTTTACGCAGCGTGCATGTCTGACGTGTCAAATGTGTAACTCCGTTAGTGTTTCTGATTATTAATAATAAGCGTAGGCTGTAGTGTCATGTTTGTACGACGATGATCGAAAATGGGGAGGGTGAAACTCCTCTTAAGGCACAAGGTTGCATATGAAACTATCGTCCACATCCGACATAGGGCTTACGATCATCAGGTTTCAACGATCTTATTCTATAAGACAGTGAGTTGAGTTCTGGGTATTTGCCCCGGACTTAATGTAAAGCCTAGTGCTTGGAAATTTCAAAGTGACCCCTCAGACCCCTTTGGTGGCTAGATACTGGCGATAATTTTCTTTTTTTTTTTTTCCACCGCAAGGATTCGTGCCGTCTAACAACGGAGACAGGCCCTTAATAAAATGAAACCTCATTACCTGATGACTATAATATGCAAATAATCATTTAAAAACTTATTGTAATGTTGTGTGCAGCAGATAGAGATACTGGATGGCTAAATGTTAAACTCTAGTAAATTTTAGAGGAATCGTGCTCTCTGGGGAAGTAGGATAGATAACAGAAAGGAAAATTGAAGAAAGACAATGTTGCAAAGATTGCATAAGGCAAAAGTGCTTTTTAGAAAAATAAACAGCTAGTGACGTCGAAAAGCGTAAAGCTTGAGATCGGGAAAAGGTACATTTTGAACACAGGTTGTGTGTGGATATGAAACATGGACAGTGGGGGAAATATAAATGAAATGGTTATAAGTTTTAAAAACGTAGTGTCCCAGGCAGCTGTTCAAGATGAGGTGGGTTGATCGAGTAAGCAACAAAGACGTCGTGCAATGAGTCAACGAAAAAAAATCTGATAACGTACTTAATCAAAAAAGGGGATGGTTGGGCGTGTGTTACGCCATGAGTGTGTGCTATAACGAGATTTGAAGTGATGGCAGAAGGAAAGAATCTCAGACACAGGCATAGGTATGAGTACATCAGGCAGATCGTCGATATTGTTGGAAGCAACAGCTATACTGAAACGAAGAGAATAGCCGGCCCGTAACGAGTGGGGAGAGCTGTATCGAACCAAACTTAGGGCTGATCATCAAAACACCACAACTTGCCAGTGAACTCTGTTGTGGAAGCGGGGATATTCTGTATAAATTGCATAAATTTCCTCTGGTTTCAAGGCACAGTTTTGTATCTTGTGCACCGTGCGTTACAAAAAGAGTGATACATTAGAGAAAACACACAGGCTGATTCCGTGATGCAGTTATAAACTTTCAGAGATGATGGAGAAGGGTAATGACAGAGTCGAAAGTTATAAGCGAAAATCGTTCTTATATCTTTGACAGTGGAATACATTTACCGGTACTGTTGTTGCTACCCAGGCTCCTGTAACATATCCCAATTGTTACTCATCAAGGAGTATGGTTCCAGTTTGATGGAGCGACACCTCACTTTGAACTGAGGGTTCGTCAACACCTGGATCAGACATTCCCTGAAAATTGGATACGCAGAGGAAGTGCTGTTTCATGGCCAGTACGTTCACTTGATCTCATCCCACTTGATTTCTTCTTGTGGGACCACACGAAAAGTCTTGTGCACGAGACGACGCCTGTCGAGAGTGAAGAGGATCTCTGGCAAGAATGCTCGTTGCCTGCGACACTGTTCAGACGACACCGGGGATATTAAAAACAAGTAGGAAAAACTTTGTGCGACGGTGCCATGCGTGCATTGATGATGGCGGTCGGGATAGGGGGAGGAGGAGGAGGAGGAGGAGAAAAACAAGATCATTAGTGCTTAACTTTCTGTCGACGACGAGGTCATTAGAGATGGAGCATAACCTTGGATTAGGTAAGGACGGAGAAAGAAAGCGGCCTTGCCTTTTCGCAGGAACCATCCCGGCCTTTGCCTTTAGCGATTCAGAGAATTCACGGAATACCTAAACCAGGATGGCCGGACGCGGGTTTGAACCGCCGTCCTCCCGAATACGAACCCAGTGGCTAACCACTGCGCTACCCCGCTCGGTTTGACGCTGGGGGACACCATTTTGAACAACTGTTGTATAAATGTAGCAGCTTGTGAAACTTGTGTAGGAAAATTGAATTCTTTATTACTGTACCGTAGACTTAGGATCTTTGGTCTCTCACATTACGCACGCCGTTAGTAGCGCGTCAACGGGGGAAGTTATCTGAGGGTATTTGGGAGTATTCGGTGGGAATTCTGTACGTCACGATCAGGGTTCAGGAGTTTGCCCTCAGTTTTGAGCAGATTTCCGCTTATACTTTTTGACTCGGTCGTTTCCGGTCCGGACTAGGGTCGCTTACTTCAAATTGATCCATTTATCCTCCTCCTACATCCATTTAACTTTGTAACATCATCACGGACTCGCCCTTTATAGCTGCTGTGAATGGAAACTGTAACTGTGTGTGCTGATGTACTGTGATACAGCTAGCTGCGTTGTTGAAACAGATGGCGGCTCCAGACAGTACACTACATGATTACTCTGCAATTCACATTTAAGTGCTTGGCAGAGGGTTCATCGAACCACAATCATACTATCTCTCTACCATTCCACTTCCCGAACAGCGCGCGGGAAAAACGAACACCTAAACCTTTCTGTTCGAGCTCTGATTTCTCTTATTGTATTTTGATGATCATTCCTACCTATGTAGGTTGGGCTCAACAAAATATTTTCGCATTCGGAAGAGAAAGTTGGTGACTGAAATTTCGCAAATAGGTCCCGCGGCGACGAAAAACGTCTTTGCTTTAATGACTTCCATCCCAACTCGCGTATCATATCTGCCACACTCTCTCCCCTATTACGTGATAATACAAAACGAGCTGCCCTTTTTTTGCACCCTTTCGATGTCCTCCGTCAATCCCACCTGGTAAGGATCACACACCGCGCAGCAATATTCTAACAGAGGGACGAACGAGTGTAGTGTAAGCTGTCTCTTTAGTGGACTTGTTGTATCTTCTAAGTGTCCTGCCAATGAAACGCAACCTTTGGCTCGCCTTCCCCACAATATTATCTATGTGGTCTTTCCAACTGAAGTTGTTCGTAATTTTAACACCCAGGTACTTAGTTGAATTGACAGCCTTGAGAATTGTACTATTTATCGAGTAGTCGAATTCCAACGGATTTCTTTTGGAACTCATGTGGATCACCTCACACTTTTCGTTATTTAGCGTCAACTGTCACCTGCCACACCATATAGAAATCTTTTCTAAATCGCTTTGCAACTGATACTGGTCTTCGGATGACCTTACTAGACGGTAAATTACAGCATCATCTGCGAACAACCTAAGAGAACTGCTCAGATTGTCACCCAGGTCATTTATATAGATCAGGAACAGCAGGGGTCCCAGGACGCTTCCCTGGGGAACACCTGATATCACTTCAGTTTCACTCGGTGATTTGTCGTCTATTACTACGAACTGCGACCTTCCTGACAGGAAATCACGAATCCAGCCGCACAACTGAGACGATACCCCGTAGGCCCGCAGCTTGATTAGAAGTCGCTTGTGATGAACGGTGTCAAAAGCTTTCCGGAAATCTAGAAATACGGAATCAACTTGAGATCAGTTTTGCCATTTTTCTGCTAATTGTAGTTATTTGCAACCTGTTTGACGTATGTTGCGGTTGACTGGGCGCAAGCAACTATATGGCTTTTACCGCCTGGTTCCGCAGCCGCGTGACGTGCTTTATATAAGCAGCCTGAATGCTGCCGGAAGGTCACCGGACAGCGCATCGGCCGTTACGTAAATTTTTTGAAACCGCAGTGTAATGCGGGGTTTAAGGGCGTCGCTGGACAGAGATCGGATAGCCGCCACCGCGCACGTAAGCGAGCGCCCCGCCGGCGGAAGGTCCGAAGACCGGCAGAGGGGACAGGTGGCTGTGGCTGGCCCTGAGAGGACGGCCGGGCAGCGCCAGCGACCTCCTGGGAATGCCGCGGCACTCTCTGTGAGGAACGAAGCCGCCGCCAGACTGCCAGCCACCGCGCGCTACAGCACCACACATTTTGTACAACTTTTTTCAATTCGTGGCCGGATGTTACAGCAACCAGAGATAAATGTTTTCAAGGGATAAACAGTAAGGGATAAACAGTCTTGGCTGCAAAGGAATTTTATCAGTTTTCCACTGCCCGCTTCTTTAACTCATTTGCTGTTAAAATAACTCTGACCTAATTCTCTTCCCATGGTGCTATCTGCTGCGAGGGGCGCACACTAGCTGTACAGCTCTTTTAGCCCAGTAGCCAGTATCATTTGCGACCACAAAATGCGCGACTGCATTTCTCACGTGTTTACGTTTTGTGACGCATTGCCGAATGCCTGGTCCCGCTTTTTGGATTCTTTTTTACTGCGCCATATACTCGACAAGGTATCTCCTGCCTCCTTGTTTCTCAGTTCGCAGCTTAGAGGCATAAGCTGATTACTTGCCTTGAATGTTGTTTTGGCTACCTCATACACAAACAGCAGTTGACCGGCGTTGCCTGGTGAAACGTTGTTGGGATGCCTCGTGTAAGAAGGAGAAATGCGTACCATCACGTTTCCGACTTTGATAAAGGTCGGATTGTAGCCTATCGCGATTGCGGTTTATCCTATCGCGACATTGCTGCTCGCGTTGGTAGAGATCCAATGACTGTGAGCAGGATATGGAATCGATGGGTTCAGGGGGGTAATACGGAACGCCGTGTTGGATCCCAACGGCCTCGTATCACTAACAGTCGAGATGACAGGCATCTTATCCGCATGGCTGTAACGGACGAACAGTTCGACGACGTTTGCAGCAGCACGGACTACCAGCTTGGAGACCATTGCTGCGGTTACCCTTGACGCTGCATCACAGACAGGAGCGCCTGCGATGGTGTACTCAACGACGAACCTGGGTGCACGAATGGCAAAACGTCATTTTTTCGGATGTATCCAGGTTCTATTTACAGCATCATGATGGTCGCATCCGTGTTTGGCGACATCGCGGTGAAGGCACATTGGAAGCGTCTAATCGTCATCGCCATACTGGCGTATCACCGGGCGTGATAGGATGGGATGCCATTGGTTACACGTCTCGGTCACCTCTTGTTCGCATTGACGGCACTTTGAACAGTGGACGTTACACTTCAGATGTCTTACGACCCGTGGCTCTATCCTTCATTCGATCCCTGGGAAACCCTACATTTCAGCAGGATAATGCACGACCGCATGTTGCAGGTCCTGTACGGGCCTTTCTGGATACAGAAAATGTTCGACTGCTGTCCTGGCCAGCACAATTTCCAGATCTCTCACCAACTGAAAACGTCTGGTCAATGGTGGCCGAGCAAGTGGCTCGTCACAATACGCCACTCGCTTCTCTTGATGAACTGTGGTATCGTGTTGAAGCTGCATGGACAGCTGTACCTCTACACGCCATCCAAGCTCTGTTTGACTCAATGCCCAGGCGTATCAAGCCCGTTATTACGGCCAGAGGTGGTTGTTCTGGGTACTGATTTCTCAGGATCTATGCACCCAAATTGCGTGAAAATGTTATCACATGTCAGTTGTAGTATAATATATTTGTCCAATGAATACCCGTTTATCATCTGCATTTCATCTTGGTGTAGCAATTGTAATGGCCAGTAGTGTATCTTAAACGTAGCTTCCTATGTACACAACAATATATTATGTAAATTATTTTTAATAAATTTTCTGTTGTGTGTTTACCTACGTGTTTACACCTGTCATGCCAGTAAGTTTGTTTTAATATTTTCCTTGGTAGTCCAAAATTTTACTAAATCGAGATAGTACTATTTTTTAAGAAAAGTCTTTATAATTCGTTGTAGGCACAATGTGAAGATGCCTTAAACTACGCGAAACATATTATTGCCAAAATATGATATAATGAAGCCCGTTTTGCAGCTAAGATTTTTCATCTCTTCCAAAAAAAAAAAAAATCCCATTTATTCACTAACCTGCTGATGCGTGGATGATCATGAGTTCACTTAAGCACACTGAACAAAAAACTGCCCCCCCTCCCCTCTCCAACACACCCCTATTCTTGATAAATGGCTCAATTCCGGGTGATTAATAGTCCATCAGTTTCCTCAGCTATGCCATATACAGGGGCAGTACAAAAGTACAGAAACGCCGCAAGAAATGTGTGCTTCAGCATAAATGCAGATGCTAGTCAAGCCTGCATGTTGCGCAGGTGTACAGTATTTGACCACGAACGCTATCCGTGCAATATGTTGCAAGGGTCAATCATGATCACAACAATGTTTGTGTAGTTGCAGTGCATTATCTCGGAGCTAAGTGCCTTCGAACGTTGGCAAATTGTTAGTGCTCGTATGGGGTTGGAGGGGGGCGGGGGAGGTGCTTCCGTAAACAAGGTAGCCGAAGTGTTTGCTGTTTCAAGAGGTATTGCGTTGAAGATTTATATAGCATACATGGAAAGTGTAAAAACATCGTCTGCTAACTGAGAACGCAGACGAAAGTGTGTTGAGTGATGGTGACAGACGGTCGTTGAAGAGGTTTGTGACGAAAAATAAGATGTCGATAGCTGCAGAAGTCATCGCAGAACTAAATATCGACTCTTGAACCCTGTCAGCACCAAAACAACATGAAGGGAGCTCGATAAGCAGGGAACTACAATGGGAATTGGAATTCCAAACCTACCCCTCAGTGATGCAAATGCCCCTTAACAGGAAAGCGTGGTTTAGGCGAAACCATAAGAACTTCACTGTGGAGCAACGGAAAAAAGTAATTTGGTCGGATGAGTCTTGTTTCACACTGTTTCCAACTTCTGCTACTTGCTGTTAAGAGTGAAACATTGCTAGGATTCGTTGATGATTGGGCAGTCGTATCATGGTATTCCATGGGCCCCATAGTTACTCAGCACGGTCTCATTATTGTCAAGGATTATGTGACTATTTTGGCTCATCAGGTCCATTCCGAGGTACAGTAAATTTTTCTCATGGTGGTTTCGAGACGACAGGGCCGCTGATCACAAGGCTCACGGCGTTTCGTGAGCACAAGGACAAATTGTAGCATCTGTTCTTGCCACCCCAGTCACCATATCTCAATATTATTGAGCCTTTAGACTTTGGAGAGAAGAGTACGTGATCACTGTGCATCTCCATCATCGTTACCACTATTTTGTAGGAAGAATGCTGTAAGACTTGCTTGAAAACCATGCAGAATTTGTGTTTATCCATTTCGAGGCAACTTGAAGTCGTTTTGAATGCCAAAACCTTTCTTATACCATGTTAGGCATAGTAATGCGTTGTGTTTTTGGTGTTTCCATATTTTTCTCCACCCTGTGTACAGTGGAAGCCACTCATTAGTGATTAGATCCCATGGTGGACGTACCAGACTGCGGGATGTTGACTGCTACGTTTCATCCGCCGTTACAAATTATCCTAGGCATTTTATATGGAATTAAGACGGGTGATTTAGCGGGCCTGTCGAAGTGCGATAGGGTGCCAGAGTGTTTGTCAAAACAGGAACGTATGCATGGAGCCATGTAAACACGACTAACGTTAACTTGAAAGATGGCAGCGTCGGCATCAAACCTCTCCAATCAGCTACTGCCCAGTTTCTGTTTGTTTTGGCCACTGAAGACTTGTAGCTTTATATGCCGTTGTGAGAAATGGCCAGTTGCGAGGTACCCACTCCAAATGTTGTATATTGCATGTGGTGGTATTCAAGATGTAAAAGAAAGGGCAACACCTGCCCACCGAGAATACCAGAAAAAACGCACTGGTTCACGTTCACGGTAACCTGGAAGAGAGGGTCCCAGTCGAGCTACGAAAAACACCCCCAGAACATTACTGATCCACCTCCAGTCTGACCTACACCCTCCTCTCCTTCTGCGTTAAACGTCAGTGGACCATCGGTGGACTCGATGCTTTGCATCATTTGAAAAAGAGTAAAAATTGCGACTCGTTGGACTACATCAAACCTCCCCAATCAGCTGCTGCCCAGTTTCTGTTTGTTTTGGCCCACTGAAGACGTGTAGCGTTATGTGCCGTTGTGAGAAATGGCAAGTTTCGAGGTACCCACTCCAAATTTTGTATATTGCATGTGGTATTATTCGCAGTGTCTGCGCGGAAATTTGTTGAGATGGAGTGCATTCAATGATAGCAGCAATTCCTGCCGGGTTAGAAGCCGATTGTCATTGGGGAGGCGTGACAGTTGTTTCTAATCCCTGTTGCATGACTGCGAGTGGTACGCCATTCCTTGCGAACATGTCGGCAGTTTGCATCGATACACCAACAAATCCGGCTACTTCGTTCACAGCGTACTCGAGGGCACATCTAAACACGGTAGCTCCTTTCTGCTATTTGGTCACATCTCCTCGTCGACCCATCTCACGTAGACGTGACTTCACTGCCATGACTTCCGCTAATGGCTGATGGTCATAATACGACTGCCTGGTATCAGCTTAACACCATCTACAGCGCCCCAAAGCTACCACTGTGCTCTTTAAAGGGTGAAACTAATAACTGGTCAGGTTGAATCGGTCATATATCTTTTGTGTTTCTAAAACTAGTAAGACGTACTGTCGAAGCTGAATGAATGAAAAACCTCTATAAGTAAAATTAGTTGCCAGTCCCTTTATTTGCGCCTGATAAAGCCTCTACAACTGAGAATCGTTTTCGTGATCAGGCCGTCTTCAATCCGAAGACTGGTTTGGTTCAGGTGTCCACGCTACTCTATCCTGTGCAAGCCCCTTCGTCTCTGCGTAACTTCCGTAACCTACATCCTTTGCAGCTTGCTTACTGTATTCAAGCCTTGGTTTCCCTCTGTCCCCACACCATCTTCCATTACCAAATTAACAATCCCTTTACACCTCAGGTTTTGTTCCCTCAGCCGATTCCTACTTTTAGCCAAGTTGTGCCATAAATATTTTTCTACAGTTCGAATTAGCATCTCCTCATGTTTTATTTATTCGATCTACCAATCTGATCTTCAATAGCACCAGATTTCAGAAGCTTCTAGTCTCTTCTTGCCTGAACTGTCACTTTCGTACAAGACTAGAGACAAATACCTCCAAAAAAAAGCTTTCTAACACTTAAATTTATATTAGATGTTAACAGATTCCTCATTTTCAGAAATGTTTTTCTCGCTATTGCCAGTCTGCATTTTAGATCCTATCTTCTTCGGCCATCATCAGTTATTTTGATGCCCAAATAGTAATACTCGTCTACTACTATTAGTATCTTATTTCCTAATCATGTTCTCTCAGTATCGGTTAATTTAATTCAACCACATTTCATTACCCTAGTTTTACTTTTGACGATGTTCATTCTGTAATCTCTTTTCAAGAAACTGTACTGCACTTCCAAATTCTTTGTCGTCTCCGACACGATTACCGTATCATCGGCAAACATTAAAATTTTTTCTTATTTTTCCTGAACTTTAATTCCTTTTCCAAATTTGTCTTTCATTTCTTCACAGCTTGCGCATTGTAAAGCGTGAATAACTTCGACGACAGGCTACAATCATGTCTCACTCCCGTCTGAGCTATGGCGTGCCATATAACTGTATTCTGGTCTCACAAATTGTAAATAACAGTTCGCTGCAAAATGTCAAGGAGTCCAGCAAATATCGGCAAAAGCTTTCTCTAAATCTACAGATGCTATAAAAGTAGGTTCACCTTTTGTCAACCTATCTTCTGAGATAAGTCGCAGGGTCAGTATTGCCATTCGTGTCCTGCATTTCTCTGGCACCGTAACTGTCTTCTCCGGGGTCGGCTTCTTCGAGTTTCTCCATACTTCAGTAAATAATTTTTGTCAGTTTTTTGCAAACTGGCTTATGAAACTGATGGTCAGCATCTGACTTCTTTGGAATTGTTGTAAGAGGCTGATCAAAAAGTTTCCGTCTGAGGGCGTTGGTGCAACGTATATGCAACGTAAACGACTCTGATTACGGGTATATAAGCAACGACATATAGGGAAGGGATTAGTGTGGCATTCGTGTCTTTTCGACGTGCGCGCGGTAAATGTGGAAACACGGACTATGGCGACGTTATTACCAAATGCGTCCAAACAGGACCAATGTGTTGTTGACCTTTTCATGGTTGCCGAGGGACAAACACCGGTAACATTTATCGGAAAATAGAAAAATGTGTGTGGGGAAGCATGTCTGTCGAAAAGCACCGTTGTGGAATGCTACACCAAGGGATGCTGCTGGTCTGTGGTAACGCACATCCACCTGTCGCAAATAGCGTAAAGCAGAAGTTACGCCAGTTCAACTGGAAAACACTTGAGCATCCTCCGTGCAGCCCTGATCACTCCCTATGCGATTTCCACACGTCCATGTTATAGCGCGGCCGGGGCCTAGTAAGACTAGGCTCAATGCTCACGGCGATTTTGCCTTATTGACGTATCGGTTCTGGACGGCATGGCCTCGAACGGAGACTTTGTGGTCGCCCCTCATACACTCTTCCTGAGATCTGAGGGTATTTCAGCTGCCTCATGTATCTTGCACACCAGGTAGAATAATTTAATCTTGGCTGGCTCTTCAAAGATCTCAATAATTCTCAGGGGATGTCGTCTGCTCCTGCAGCCTTGTTTACACTTAAGTCTTTCAATGTTTTGTGTAATTCTGATCTAGTTTCGGAAGGACGATGGTTCAAATCCGCGTCCTGCCATCCGGATTTAGATTTTCTTTGGTTTCCCTAAGTCGCTCCAGGCAAATGCTGGAATGGTTCCTTTGAAAGGGCAACACCGATTTCCTTCCCTGTCCTTGAAACATTCCGAGCGCGTGCTCCCTCTCTAATAACTTCGATGTCTATGGGACTTTAAACCTTAACCGTCCTTCCTTCTAAGCCTTCTGTTTCTGTGATATTGTTTTCAAGTCTGTTTTCCTTTATTACTTCCACGTTTCAGCTTTGCTTGATACTGATTTGCTATCTGAGCCGTTGATATTCGTACAGCTGCTTCTCTTTTCCCCACAGGCCTCTTTAATTTTCCTGTAGGCGGTATTTACATTTCCCCTAGGTACACATGCTTCCACTGCCTTGATTTTGCCCTCCAATCGTTTCGGCCTAACCATTTTGCATTATCCGTCTATGTCATTTTTAAAACGCCTGTATTTCCTGTAGCGTCCTTCATTTACTGCATTTTCACGTTTTTTTCCTAACATCAGTTAAATTCACTATCTCCTGTGTTACCCAGGGATATCCACTGAGCTTTATCTTTTCACCAATGTGGCCCTCTGCTGCCTTCACTATTTTACCTCTTCTACTGTCTTATTTCCCCCGCTTCCGTCCAACAATGCCTAATGCTCCCTCTGAAACTCTCAACAACCCCCTGTTCTCTCAAATTATTCGGGTCCCATCTCCTTAATTTCCTACCTTCCTGCAGTTTTGTCAGTCTTAATCAATGCATCACCAGTAAGTTAGGGTCAGAAGCCACATCTGTTTCTGGAAATGTCTTCCAGAAAAAAATCTTTTTTCAACATCTGTTGCTTACCATTTTATAATCAGTCAGAAACCTTCCGGTGTCCCCAGGTGTCTTCCACGTATACAACCTTCTTTCGTGCTCATTAAACAAGTGTTAATGGTGATTACATTTGCTATGTACAACATTCTACGTGGCGGCTTCCTCTTTCATTGCTTTTCCCCAGTCCATATTCGCATACTACTTTACCTTCTTTTCCTTTTTCTAATTTCGAATTCCGGTCCCCCATCACAATTAAAATATCATTGTACATTATTCCGATATCTTCGTCATCTGCAGAGTTAGAAAGCATATCAACTTGTGCTACTTTGACGGGTGGTGGCTTAATCGCATTCATATTTTCTTATTTACTATTTGCCCTACAGCTGTGTTATCCCTATCTGATTTTGTGTTGATAACCATGTACTGATCCGATCAAAAGTCGTGTATTTCCTGCTTCCGCATTTCTCTAATTCCCACTATATCTAACTTCAAACTATCACTTTCTCTTTTTGATTTCTCTTGCCTATTACACGATTAACGGATTCAACATTCCACGTTGCGACCCGTAGATAGCCAGTTTTGTTATTCCTTATGACGTAATTCTCGTGAATAGTCCGCGCCCGGAATTCCGTATGAGGGGACTGCTTTACCTAGGAAATATTTTACCCAAGATGATGCCATCACCATTCAACCATACAGTAGAGCTGTATATCCTAGGAGAAAAAATGACGGTTATAGTTTACCCTTGCTTTCAGCCGTCCGCAGCACCAGCAAATCAAGGCCGTGTTGGCTAATGTTACAGGTACCCCTCCGTTGTGGTTGCACCTAAGGCACGGCTATCTCTTTCATAAGGGCATGCAATACACCCTGCCTCGGCAAGGTCCACGGTTCATGGAAACCCTCTCTAAGAAAGACTAACCAACGTACCGCCTCAATAAGCAAGACACACTTTCAAGCAATGCGTTGAAACACCTAGTTTGCCTTTATTAATTGTATTCGGAATTTTATATATACGTCTCCTACGATTTTTAGGCGAAGTATCTTTGGTGTTTAGGTATTTATTTGCAACTGTGTTTTTGCAGCGTGTAAAAAACGAATACAGTACATCAGTTCATCACATGCCCATACACGCCTAGTGTCAACGGAAAACGTTGGTATGTTTCTCGTCACAAACAGTTTGCTAAGTGGAATTTTAAGTGTTCATTAGACGTAACGGCCCCAAATAAGTCTCACACGCTATTGGGCTTAACGACATGTGTTAACAGGGACAGGAAACACGAAGTAGTAATGAACATTATTCCAGCAGCGACTGCAGCTGCTACTGCATGTTATTGGTTGCTGCTGGAGTACTGTACTGGCTATTCTCGTGTTTCGCTGCCCCTGTTGTTACACGTCGTTCAACCGAATATCGCACTAAATTTATTTGTGACCACTCCACCCTGTGGTCATTCAAAATTCCAATTTGAACAGCATTTTGTTTATGAAGAGAAACAAACCGAAGTTTTCCGTTGATAATAGCCGTCGATGGAACACACGATGACCGCTATTTATTTTAGCGAATTCCATCTACACATTGCAAAAACGAAATTGCAAATAGCTGAAGAAACACCAGAGAAATTGCGCCGACGACTCTTAGAAGAGGCACCCAATGTATAGATACGTATATTGCTATAAATTTGTGTATTTGGAGAAATCGGATGTTTAATTATTTGGATTTAGAAGACAACTCACAATGGAATGAATTGAAATGGATTCAGAAGACGTCTTACAAAGAAATCTAGCGCACTTGAATCAAACATTACGGACGCCTAACATGAAAATATCTACCAGCGTATCGAAAACAATTGATATGCAAGAAAATCTTCACACATGGCTAACACAGTGGTTACTGACGATTAAAATACAACGGGTACATTCATTTGAAGATCTAGTTCGCAACAAACATTATACTGACTTAGAAGACAGTGTCCAGAAGCAAAAGAAGCCGAATGGATGCATTAAAAGCCATGTTGAGAAACATACGAGGAACACTCTTGTAGGCAGAATACCTAGTATATATGTGAACCTGTTCTGTTCTATATTAGAGAGACATGAAGATAAAGGCTGCAGGATAAGAGAAGACTAGAAATTTCAGAAATAAGATTGTAACGACGGATCAAGGAAGTGACTTGATGAAATAAGTTTGTAAGTGAAGATATCCACAGGAAACGTAATATTAACAAAATGGCCAGCGAAACTACTACTACCATTGGCAACGTATCTTACAATTATAACAAATTATCCAAGACCGTCTTCCGACAATGTTATATGGGCCCCGTTGACAAACGTCAAGAAAGTGCCATTCAGCTCTTACGTAAGTTTCGGAACTGGATTTTTACACAACCTTGCTGGGCAGAAGAAGAAGTATACGAATACACTCGCTTCCCCTCCCCCCCACCCTCCTTCCTTCCTCCAGAATACCAAAACGGAAAAAGAAAACATTTCTGTCAGTAAATGTGTAATGTAAGTCCCTGGGCGTTCACTTTGGGGAATCGTTTATTTTATAACATGACGAGGTCCATAACTCAGAATATTTTAATAGAATGTGTATCATTCCTCATAATATTTCTTGTAGGTATGAAGTTCAGTTATTACAAAATTTCTAAATTCTTGAACCTGGTTCCTATACAAGACGTAGCTGATAGATTGACAAACATTTCTACAAGTAGAGAAAACGGATAAGTGAGAAATTGCTCTAACTAAGCGAAACATTTTCCTGACCGCTTGAACTCTCGCTTGTATGTAGCAGAAGATAGGGAAGGTAATAAAAATGCGAAAATTATACGCGATCTGAGTAATATATAGAGAAATAGTGCACAAAATCTGAAAAGGCACTGGTAGTATTACAGTTTTGTTTCAGGAAAAGGTAAAGGTACCTGAGAAGCAATCCTCACTTTATGCCTAGCAATGGAAATAATTATCAGGCTCTTTTCATAAAATGCGTGTTATTTTATCCTCATGCACAACTAATCAGTGTTGGACTTTCCCAGCCGTTTACTTCTAATTGTACCCAGTGTCGATCAACCTCTAATTAAAACCTTGAAACCAGATAAAATTTTCGCATTTGGGAGGACTGTGCTTCAAACCCGCGTCCGGCCACCCGGATTTAGGATCCCCTCCCCCTCCCATTAAATTGCTTCAGGTAAATGTCAGGATGGTTCCTGTGAAAGGGCACGGCCGACTTCCTTCCCTAATTCGATGGGACCGTTGACCTCGCTGTTTTGTCCCCTCCCCCGAAGCGACCTAGCAACAAACCGGATGCAGTTTCAATAGGTTGCGGTTGCGTATGCGAGGTGACGTATGTGTGCTGGCAGACCCACTCGGTGCGTCCCTATAGTGGTATCCTGTTTATGTTTCTTATGACAGAGGTGGGTGAAACACAGTACGCAGTACATAAAATCGAGAGAGCAGCCGAGTTCTGCGTCCCCTCATCTAACAGACACATCGCAATCAACATTTCCGCATGCCCCTCGTTGCACGTTGCGGAGAGTTTTGTGACATAAGCGAGGACAGTGGTGCATAGTCCGGCGATCACACACATTGCCGATAGATTCTGCTCCCCGTGCTAGCCAGATACTGCAGTTGAAACGTTCTTCCACTGCCAGATAGCTCACAGTCCGAGTCAAGAGCCGCAACAAAGCGTGGGTTAGTGAACACTGCTACGATGACGGTACCAGCCGTGTGATTCTGCGCGTTATCATCTTGGAAGATCCAATATCCTCTTGGAAACGAAGACTCCACCAGTGCTTTTACCTAATTTTAAGTTCAGTGCCCCATGTTGCCCATCGCGATTACACAATTAATAATAATGTGGGTGTAATTGCTTAAAGAAACTGCGGTAGGGGGACGCTTTACGCCGCGAACTGATACGGAAAGCGGGAGGTACACTATACGAATCCGTTATCTGAATAAATGACTGACGGTCTGCACGCCATTCTCGGCAGTCAGATCGTGGTACACGGCGATATTACACTTTCGTTGTAGCAGTGCTATTTTCTCGGTTCTGGCCTCGAATACCCATTAAGCCGAAACATATATCGCAATAGCTCCAGGAAGACGCGCGGAATGATGTGAATGCCACTACCTTACACTCTGATTTCTTTGCGTTTCTGTTCATAATGTGTGGCTAGTATACCAATTCAGAATGTACGAATATGAGATGTGATGATGAAAAATTGGCGAAGTGCGAGAACCACTCGCACACTGAGTGTTCCGTACAAGCAAGACCGTCTCAAAATCTCAGACTACCCCGGACATACAAAAAGAAGTGAACAGGCGACTTCAGTTTATATGTGTATAGAGACAAGATATTTTAAAATTGCAGTGTATGTTCAAATGGAAAAAAGATATTTTCTATATGATATTACAATCTAACAAGTTTCAGTTTTTTTGTTTTACTTGTACTGTGAAACCGTGCTTCTTGGCGAATTTCATGATTGTAGGTCAACGAGGAATATCCTACAGGTTTTGACGAGTGAGTTTGTGAATATCAAAATATGTGACATATATGGCCTTATCTTTTGATTGAAGTGACTTAGAAGCTTAATATTTTTGTCCTCCAAGGGACCATTGACCCTAACATATGACTTGATATGTTTGCCCGTTCCTGAGAAAAAAGGATTCTTCACAGACGGACAGACAGATTGACGGACAACAAAGCTATTCTGTAAGAGTCCCGTTTTAACAGACTGAGTCAGAGAACCCTAAAAAACGATGAAAAAGAAGCAACAGTAAATGACGTTTCATTTATTTATCTCACAATAACCGTTTGAGGCCTAAGTCTATCTTCAAAGACTGTTATACTTTTATTTGCACTTTATTATGTTATGCTAACGTGATGTTTTATAGAATTCCTCGTATGTGAAGGCCTACTCTCTGAATATTAATGTGAACTACAGTTTGCGGCAACGGTGACAAGCTCGCCTTCTGCTACAAAACAACTGTACGACGCTGTACACAAGTGTCTCGAGTCCAACTTTGCAATTAATGTTGACACACGTTAGGTTCGACTTCTGTACGTGAGAAGAATTCTGTGAAAATTACATACGTTAACATAACATACTAAGGGGTGTGAGGCTCCATCAGGAAATACATTTAAGCCCAATTACAGTGATAACTACACTTTGTTATGACGAAGAAACTTTCAGCGGATTCAACGTTTTGGATTAATTTTCGGGTAACGGGAGTAGTTGAAGACTGCGTGAAAAGAAGAGTGATTGCATGGATCTCCAGGAGGAACGGTCAGTATTTGAGGACATGATAGGAACGATACTTCGAAACAGAAAAGTCTAGTAAATATGAGTTCCAAAGTGGATACCTTAAAAGCTATGAGCTCTTGTTCAGCAGAAGAGGTGTGTTCGAAAGTAGCGAAGATGTACACTTTTAGAGCCCATGTTTGCCGGACTTTTTTGCTATGAATGACTGTTCCTTTCATTTCCCCTCCTGGGACACGCGTTATTACTTAAACTGATAGAGATTTTAATCTTTACGCGTATCCATTTACATACTTTGCGTGTTGTGTATTTTGGGGACAATTTCGTTGAAATGTAGGGAAATGTAATAACTAACAGTCGTTTGATACTCATATAAAAATAAAATTATTTTCATCTGAGTAGGCAGATTTCAATATCTCTGCTGTTGAACATGTGTTGTTTACGAAAAAGAAAAACATGGAGTGAGGTGGCGCAGTGGTAAGACACTAGACTTCCACTCGTGAGGACGGTGGCTCAGTTTCCCGTCCAGCCACCCGAGCTTAGGTTTTCCTTGTTTCCTTCCCCATCCTTCCCCACAGCTTGTGCTTCATCTCTAATGGCCTCGTCGATGGCGAGACGTTAAACCTGTGTTTTCCTCCTTTCTATTTCCTCCATAAACTTTTTTTTAAGCTACAGCTATATAGCTTTTCTCTTAACATTAATTTAAAAAGTCTTTTATAAGTATTTTTTATAAAATACGTAAAGCGAAGAAGGAATTTCAGTAAGATAGTACGAACAACCAGCGACCCGCTCGGACCACCGAGCGCTTCACCGCGCAGCTTCTGCAATACGGGGACGTGAATCTGCCCAGGATCGAATCGGGCTCGCGGGTTAACGACGAGGGCTGGTAAGCCGGCCAGGCTGAACGTGGTTATTAGGCTGTTTCTCACATCCAACTGGGTGATTAACGGGCTAGTACCCACGTCCTGCCGCAGGTACACGCATCGCAAACGTTTTAAACAACGTTCTCACACTTAAACACAGATTTACTCAAGATACAGACAAATGATGTACGCAACATCTGTCTCGCGGTGGGGGTCGAGGGGCTGGAGTAGTGGCATCAGGGAGGCCATCCGCCTATCACCAGCCACGAATACTGCCTCTGTCCATATACACTGCTTCACGACTGCTAGGAACAACTGACACAACTACTGATTTCTGCGGAATAACCGCCAATTTCTTCGGAACATTGGCCGGCCGGTGTGACCGAGCGGTTATAGGCGCTTCGGTCTGGAACCGCGCGACCGCTACAACCGCAGGTTCGAATCCTGCCTCGGGCATGGATGTTTAAGTAGTTCTAAGTTCTAGGGGACTGATGACCTCAGATGTTAAGTCCCATAGTGCTCAGAGCCATTTGAACCATTTTTCTGCGGAACAACCGCCAATTTCTGCGGAACAACCGCCAATTACTACAGAACACCCGATCAATTGTAGTAAAAGGAAATGTAGAGGAGACGACGTGTTAACTGCAGCGAAGACTGTGCAAGAACGGTCTGTATGCATTCGACAGTTCATGCAATGCGTTGTTTGACAAAGGCTGTTGTGGAATCGATTAGGGCGACGTTATGTGTGGCATGGCAAAATGTCTGCAAGACATCATATGGGTGCTTAAGATCGTGAACGAGCAGTTGGATACCTTGAAGCCAGTCTTAAGTATCACCGCTGTGGCCGCAGCAATGAGTGTGTCGAAAGGTGTCATCTCGCGATTAAAAGAGGCCGCTGGAGGTGGAAATGTGCCGGATTAATAGACGGATCACCACAGTGCACGAGAATCGATCAGCAGGCCTGGTGGCGAAAAGGAACAAACATTTCACTCGAAGGCAGATGGCTGCAGACCTTACGCTACCGGTACACGTGTGTCTGCGAGAACCATTTCCCGGCATGCACAGGTTTGTTTGCTCGGAAGTCTGTTAAACGCATCCCACTTCAAGCACGCAACTATCGAGAAAGGGTTCGCTGGTGGAGGGAGCATGTTGGTTGAGGTCTGTAACAGTGGCCCAGAGTGATGTTCTCCGACGAATCCCTCTCTTTTACTCTGGCAAGTGATTCTGGCCACCAAGTGGAGTGGAAGAGATGGGAACACGTTACACACCACAGAATGATCATGAACGTAATCGGTATGGCCTAGGCGTTATGCAGTGGAGAGACATTGTGCACAGTGGCCAAACACTGCTGCGTATCTTTGCGCGAGTTTCCGTTGCAGCACAGCAGTATTGCAGGTAGGTCCCGACTTATTGTTTGTGGACGACATTGCCCACCCATACAGGACCCCCGAGGTGCTGGACGCACTGGGAAGTTAGATGTCGAATGTATGAGGTGGCCTGCTTACTCCTCGGACCTAAACCCTATAGAGAATTCCTGGGATTCTCTTGTCAGACGTGTTCCTCAACGAATCCCCCCCACCCCCCCCCCCCACCCCCTTTCCCGAACCGCGCAGGAACTGGAAACCGCCTTGAGAGAGTAGTGGGGCAATATCCCCCAAGGATTCCTCAACATATTGGTAGCCATCATGAATAACACGTGCAAAATGTGCGTTAGTGCCCGCGGAGGGCATACACCTTACTCAGAGCTCGATATCGAACTTTACGGTGGACGTCTGGCCTGTGTCAGAACGTTGTTTACGTCTTTTATCCTGGTTTCCCTTGTGGTGAAGTCTGTACAATTTTTCGTTGTTTATATACCACTCCACCTCTATTCCACGTGTACTGTGTACCATCTCGTCCACTTGTGACTATTCGTGTTCAACACTGTCTCTGTTCCATAGCAAATTTCCAGCAGCATAGCAATACCGACCTCGTGGACGAATCGAGAAAAAGTTGAGGAGGAGGAGAAGCTGAAGTATTACATGTAACTAAGTTGCTCTTAATGTACGTTCTCCTATCTCTTTGTGAAATGAACGACCATTCACTCGTCAGTGAAAGAGAACAGCGGGCAAGCAACACCGTCAGACTCGTGTGTTAGTGAAAGCATCCGCCCTTGACTTTGTAGGCCGCTACTCCATTTCCCTGGTAGTGGCAATCAAGCGACTAGCTAACTCCGCAAGAGAACTTGTGGCTCCAGCTTCTTGATTCCCTCCACACCCCTTTCTCCGCACTGAATAGTCCTGTGTGAGAAGCGTAGTTGTACGCAAAACCTCAACTCGGTGTACGCGCTTACTGCGGCAAGTTTCATTTCTCAGTAGCTTTTCCTCCCCCTATGTTCACTGTGTTAAACTTACTTTCCATGCAGAATATTTCAAGTTCGTAAAGAGCGTATCAGTGAATCATTCGTATTTCATTTCGTCACACACAACGTCCGCAGCTCGTCAAGTCACAAGCGAATCAGGTTTAAGTCAGTTCTGCTAAAAGAACCGGCGTGCCTCCTTTCATTATTTCCGTTTCTCTGTTATCATTCGCTACAAGTAATAGAAAGTAACTCTTCATATTTTATGGGTCAAGATTAAAATGTGTTACCGTGCTCTATCTCCTTCATCGACGTCTACATACATACTCCACAAGCCACCGCATGGTGCATGGCATAGGGTACCTTGCACCACTGCTCGTCATTTCCTTTCCTGTTCCGCTCGCAAACAGAGCGAGGAAAAACGCATGCCTATATGTCTCAAACGAGTCCCGACTCCTCATATCCTCGAGCTCCCAATGTGAAATTCACGTTGGCTTCAGTACAATAGCTCTGCAGTCAGTTTCAAATACCGGTTCTGCAAATTATCTCAATAGCGTTTCGCGAAAAGAAGGTCGTCCTCCCTCCAGGGATTCTCATTTCGGTTCACGAAGCATCTCTGTAATCCTCGCGTGTTGATGAAATCTACGAGTAACAAATCTAGCAGTCCGCCTCTGAATTGTTCCGACGTTTTTCTTTAATCCTACCTGGTAGGGATCCCAAACACCCGAGCAGTGCTCAAGAATGGGCCGCGCAAGTGTTCATTGTGTGGTCTCCTTTACAGATGAACCACACTTTCCTAAAACTCTCCCCATAAACTGAAGTCCACCATTCCCCTTCCGTTCTACCGTCCTTAGGTGGTCGTTCCATTTCATTTTGCTCCGCAGTGGTACGCCCAGATATTTAAACTATGTAACTGTGTGAAGCAAGACACTGCTAAAGCTATATTCGAACATTACAGGATTGTTTTTCTTCCTCATCCGCATGAACTTACATTTTTCTATTTCTAGAGAAAGCTACCATTCATCACGCCAAGTAGAAATTTTTGTCTAAGTAGTTTTGTATTCTGCTACAGCCACTCAACGACGACAGCTTTCTGTACACTACAGTATCGTCAGCAAACAGCCGTAAATTGCTTATCACTTTGGTCGCCAGATCATTTATGTGTACATACTTCCCTGGTGACGACACTTTTGTTGCTTACAAACACTCACCTACGAGGACAACGTACTGGGTGCTATTACCTAGGAAGTCTTCCAGCCATTCACATATCTGGGGACCCTTAAGCCTGCAGTAGGACACCGTATCAGACCCTTCCCGGAATTATAGGAATATGGAATCTGCCTGTTGTCCTTCATCCATGGTTCGCAGTCTGTCGTGGGAGAAAAGGGCAAACTGAATTTCGTTCAACCTTCTAAATCCGTACTGATTTTTGGATAGCTTCTTTTCCACCACAGAGGCGACGAATCCTTTGGTTGAGACCCTTCACTCAGCTCCAAACCAAAGGACGTCGATCAACTGTGGGATCAATGCTGCACATTGCGAGCTCTGTTTGCATCCTGCGAACGATGCCAGCAGTCTTCACCACGTCCGCCAGCCGCCTATATGAAGTGAGGAACCCAAACAACAGACGTCATTGGTACTGACGTAAACCAAACTTGCAGTCGACTTGCCCCTGCACACTAGCCGCAGGCAGGACCTCCTCCAAATCTCGGATGAGCACCCCCCCCCCCTCTCCTCTGCCCCCCCTCCTCTCCTCTGCCCCCCCTCCACCTCCCCCCCCCCCACTCCCTGAGATATACCGAGCGCACATTGCATTTCTTTCGGGCCATGGACGCCATTTCCCTAAGGGGCTCCATAACACGCCTAACAGCTACGTTCCTGATGTGTGACCAACGGAGGCTGACGACTCACTGAGCTGTGTAGCTGGCCGTTCAAAAGAAATGACAACTATGCTATAGACTGCGCAAATCTACACTTTACAGTTACTGAAACGCGAGATTACACCTCTTGAAATGCAAACTCCCCCTCCTCTCTGTTATGTCATTGCTATAGATACAACACCATCAAGAAATATGTAGATGGGAGAGAAAGGAGAGTGACGAGCAAGCGAGGCAAAAATTGAAATACGAGGTTTTCAGATACTGACGATGTAGCAGGTTTACATAGATGAAGGGATTTGCCAAGATAAATATTGTAATCATAGATACCGTAGAATACAAAACAAACAGGAATATGTATAACGTCCCGCAGCGTCCTTTTTCCAAGGGAACGTAAGGAATGATTTGCCTTCGTCGTCGTCGTCTTGACGAAACGTGGATCTTGTCGCGGAAGCGGTGGCTTATGTGCTTCAACAATACAATATCCGCCTCGTAGATGCAACCAGACCGGAGGGTTATCTTTGGAAATGCCAATTAGCATGTGGTTCCTGAAGAAGGGCAGCAGCCTTGTCAGTAGTGCGGGGACAACATTCTGAATGATGACAAATTCAGCCTTGTAACATAACTATGGTGACCTTACTGTGTTGATACTACGAACAACTAGAAGCAAGGAGTATAATACAGCTTTTTTATTTCGTGAAAGCATTTCCTCTACTATACGGCTTAATGATTATGGTATCACTTTATGAATGATGTATGTAATGATTATTCGGCAGGGAAAAATAGGGAAACTTGGTAGTTGTAACAGACTTCCTTACTTTATGAATGATTTAACTTTATGAATGATGTATGTAATGATTATTCGGCAGGAAAAGTAGGGAAACTTGGTAGTTGTAACAGACTTCACTGATTTGTTACTTCGTTCATAATGGCCAACACAGTTTCGTTTTGCAGAAGTTGTAGACACGGAAGTGGAAAATTGCGATTGATAATCAAGAAAAATAACTTCATTCTCTGAAGATTCGTTTACTGTTGTAACCGAAGAGCAAGGGGAGACGATGATTTGTTGCGGTGGTGCAGGTAAAAGCTTGAGCAATAGTTTTAAGCAACAAATATGATAGCAGCGACTGGCATAATGTATACCAGAGCGTACAATACCTCCAGTCACACAAAAAGCAGATATGAAAATGAAACTTTTACTTCCATGAACGGTAACGGGTCATCCGGATTGGGAGCACTGCGTAAAGGTATAAGACGGTGGATCGCTGACCCGGAAAGCGGCGAAGCTTTCACGATTCAGCGCCCCTTTTTTGCATCGGCACTCTTACAACCGCTTCCACCGCAGGTATTCCGCTTTCTTGCACCCAATTGTGTAGTTATATGGACGTCTGCCTACCTAACGGACTGTACCGAGTATTGCATCTTTTTTCTCGTCATCTATTGAATGAAATGTTTTACCATAATATGGGTACTAAAAGCAATTGTTACGGAACTATTTGTTTAGTGGCATGCAACCTCAGGACGATGATACTTGGATTCCATATCGATGGGCGGGCTTCTTTTTTGTCATGATCGGTTACAATGTTATTCGCTGAGAGCCATGGACATGGCGTAAGAAGAAACAAATGCTTGTGCTGTTCCGTGGCGTTTAAATCCATTCAGCATTTGCAGCAGTAAGTACAATCTGCGCTGAAAACTGTTACACGAGATCAACACTGAAATATTCGGTCCCCAGCTTCCGTGTGCGATGAAATGAATATTTCTCAGTTGGTTAAAACTGGGCACTGGATCCGGACTCACGCAGATTCCTGGGTCTGTAAGCACGATGTCTCATAGATCGCCTCAAATGCATCAGTCTACGAGTATCTGCTTCCAAATTTTCCAATCTCTGACAGACTCATTCTTCGGGGCGTCTTTACTCGCATATCTGCTACCAGAGGGCTTCTAATAGCTTGGGAAAGTAAGGGCAGAGAGCGACTGATCGACTGAAACTCTTAGTCGAACGATAAAGCCGTGCTCGGAAGGCCGAGATGCTCATAAGTTCCGAGCGAAGGTCACAGCAGTGAGTGGCCTGTGCTTCGCTTTTTCCTGTCAGAATGGTTCCGACAGATTCGACGAACGATCAGTAATTACCGCTTCTGTGGAGCTGCATCAGTCTTGTTTGGATTTTTCACAATTGCTTGTCACCGTCCCAGGTGAATGTTAGGAGGGTCCATCAGTGAGCCATCAGCCATCTCCATTTCTGTTTAAAGTGGCATGTTGTACCATATCTAATGACTTCATTGACAGATAATCTCTTATGTTATTCAAATTTACTTCCCGAGTGACTCGACCAAAGAAGCTAATCCATTGGTAGAGTCACCGTGAGTATACGAAGTTTGATTTTAAAAAATAGTGACTGCTCGCATTAGTAAGGAATTATTTGGCGTGGCGCGCTGTTTCTGAACCCTGTGACAAGTCTCATCAAAATCATTCGACTCGGTAGCACTGAGGAAGATGTTTGTGAGGCCTGACACAAAATAAAGAGAATTATACTGCTGTTTTGTGTACTTACCAGTACGTTCAGTTAATGGCTGTCGCCAGCGATGCATGACCGTTTTGAGTCGACACACGTACGAATACGTTCCTGTAACGTTATGCATAAGCTCTCCTGTCTTCGCGTTTCTGCTGAGCGCAAGAACACATCGGTAGTAAAGCGCTCGCCCATTGCTGTTGAGTTGATAGATTTTGATTAAATTAAGGACACGGTTCAAGGTCGAGAGATAGTCACGTAGAATTAAATTTCTGCGTTGCCATATTTGGTACTCTTGTATTTAATGATTAGTGAGCGGAAGCCCAAACATTGCAGCGCTGTGTGTAGTGTGCCTCAGAATCTTACCTTAAAAATAAAGAACTTCAAGGACCATCTCTTGTACATAATCATCTACCGTGATAGATAGTTTATGTGCCTACCGAGTGGTCATTACTAATGCAAGCAGTGGAAAGTAATCTGCGTTCGCAACCTCATTGCTGTACGATGCCCATTGCAGGAAGATAATATTCCAGCGTTCTGTACTACAGGCCTACGGTTCAAAGTCTCATCTGACTACCAGCGTACTGAATTTTATTCGGCATTTTATGTTGTTTTTATTTAATTGTACTAGATAGTGATTCTAAAATCAGTATGCTTCGCTATCTTTCCGAGACGATTAAAATATCACAGTGTGTTATATAATTATGGCTCCAGCCATCTGTGGATCGGCTCCAAGAGAGGAACGAAGTACAACATAGAGAGGCTAAACCTAAGTGATAGATGTCAATAGTTTAACGGACTTCATAGTCGACCGAGATAACTTCGACTCTCCTTAGTAATGTGTAGTAGCTGTTATGCAAACGCCTGTTATCAAATCATATGAAACGTTCTCTTCAGCTTTCGAGAATACAAGTCTACCAGCACCATATTTTATTCGTTTGGTGCTGCCTGTTGGCTAGTTTTCAAATGTTGAGTTGACGACACGTATCAGACGATGTAGCTTTCACCACATTTGTACACTAACAGCTACAAATACTCGTATTGCGCCAATGACTGAAAGTCAGCTGTCAATCGTCAAACGCTGAAGTTTGACGACGTGTACGTTGGTATTTATTGTGATGCTGCTTTTTCCTTTAAAGCTCGTTTGTTAACTGCATTTGTTCTTTAGTGTCATTCACCGATTGAGACAACGTTGGATTAAAGTGCTGACCTTGTCCCTTGCAAAGTCAGGCTCCCGACAGCTTTATTTGAATTTTGTATTTGAAGTTATTTACTTTGATTCCCACAGATAAATGATCGTTTCATTAGTGGAAGTCAAGGCTGATGTCAAAACGTAGTGTTCTGTTTCTACGGAATCACCTGTTGACAAGAAGTTGCATGAAAAAACCCTCTCTCTAAATCGAAGTTGAAGCTTTACATTTTTCCTACTCGTTCCAGTCTCTCATTAATAAATGGGTTCTCTAGCTAATTACTAGACTAACTGTTCGCAAGAACCACTCACAACAGCCAGGCTTGAACAGCAAAGTTTTAAAGTATTTAGGGACACTTTCTCTCACCTATTAATCACATTTTGTTCCACAAGTGTTTACCTGTTAGCTTTCATACTGCCACTTTCCGAACTGTGAACTTTCTTTGCGGCGGTGGCGTGACTTCATCCCTTACGTCAACTACTTTCCCCTCTTCTGCCACTTTAATCAGTTTCTCGGTGGAAAGTTCTTCAGCCTTGCTGCCAAGGAGCCCATGAATATCTTCTTCATCAGTCTTCATTTCTAGCTCACTCACGAGCTTCGACTAGTAATAAAGGAGCGGAGATGCTGGGGCGCCGGCTCCATGCGTAGCTAATTAGACTGTAGATGATGATGGCAGGCTGCCAGAATCTGGTCAACCTCAATAATAACGATACATTCTATAAAAATGTGCGTGCGTGCGTTCCACATCTCCTCTTAAACCACTGGACCGATTTCAACCACACCTGGTACACATGTCCCCTTACTGTCAGGCGACAATCGCTGTGGGGGTAAGAACGATCTATCCGAGTTCAGGAGATATGATGTCATAAACACTGAGATGCATCAAAACTGCCCTACAATGAATGACGTTTAAATTTATTACTTCTCTGCTACTACCTCTATTCGCAATACATTTCGCAGACAGTATCCACATATATCGCTAAATGCACGTACAAAATTATATCATGGTCCCACTTCCAGTTCAAGAAATATGACGTAATAAACACCGATACGGGTGAAAAAATAATGCCGCATTTTGCGTGAAGTTTTAACACATTTATTCTTTACTACTAAGACACTCCAACAGTCGAGTCAACTGAAGGAAATCTCTGACACTTGGCAGCGCTTTTGACAGGTTTCAATTGCGAAGCGCTAACGGCTGTAAGCGAAAGCAATAGCTGTCAATTGAGCTGTGAAGAGGTGTTGCACTAGAGACGTTTACTAAATCGCATTGTAGACTCGCGAAGCAGCTGCGCCCAGAGTACAGAAACTATACTTTCTAGTACAAAATTGGCAAAATGAATACCAGGGCAATGCCGGATTTGTCACATAGTTCATCGTTTTCGATAAAATACAAACGTTTCCACTTTCGCGACCCCATTAAGGTTGGTCTCTCTCTCCCTCCAGGCTGCATCAAGATACAATGCAAGTACTATGACAGGCGGGAGGTGAGAAAACGTGGATTTCAAGGTCCAGCGGCTGCATAAAAGCCACACATCATGCCGGTAAATGCCAAACGACGCCTCGCTTGGTGTAAGGAGCGTAATCATTGGACTATTGAACAGTTGAAAAACTTTGTGTGGAGTGACAAATCACGGTACACAGTGTGGCGATCCGATGGCTGGGTGTGGGTATGACGAAAGTCCGGTGACCGTCACCTGCCAGAGTGTGTAGTGCCAAGAGTAAAATTCGGAGGCGGTGGTGTTATGGTGTGGTGGTGTTTGTTACGGAGCAGCTTGCACTCCTTGTTGTTGTGCGTGCACTATCACAGCACAGGCCTACATTGATGTTTTAAGAACCTCCTTGCTTCCCACTGTTGAGCAATTCGGGGATGGCGATTGCATCTTTCAACACGATCGAGCACCTGTTCATAATGCACGGCCTTTGGCGGAATGGTTACACGACAACACCACTTATGTAATAGACTGGCCTGCACAGAGTCCTGATCTGAATCCTATGTTTTGGAACGCTGACTTCGTGCCAGGCCTCACCGAACGCCATCGATACCTCTCCTAAGTGCAGCACTCTGTGAATAATGGGCTGCCATTCCCCAAGAAACCTTGCAGCACCTGATTGAACGTAAGCCCGCAAGAGTAAAAGCTGTCATCAAGGTTAAGGGTGGTCCAACACCATACTGAATTCCAGCATTACCGATTGAGGGCGTCACAAACTTGTAAGTCATTTTCACCCAGGTGTCCGTGGTGGCCGAGCGGTTCTAGGCGCTTCAATCTGGAACCGCGCAACTGCTACGGTCGCAAGTACGAATCCTGCCTCGGGCATGGATGTGTGTGATGTCCTTAGGTTAGTTAGGTTTAAGTAGTTCTAAGTTCTAGGGGACTGATGACCTCAGATGTTAAGTCCCATAGTGCTCAGAGCCATTTGAACCATTTTTGAACCCATCTAATCTCCAGCATTCTTCCGCCAGCACCACATTTCAAAAGCCTCTATTCTCTTCTTGTCTATACTGTTTATCGTCCATGTTTCGTTTCCATACATGACTACATTTCATACAAATACCTTCAGAAAAGACCACCTTACACTTATATTCATATTCAATGTTAACAAATTTTTCTTCTTCAGAAACCCTGTCGTACTCACTTTTCAACTACTGCTTTCCTTTCATGTCCTTACACCCTTATAACTGCAGTCTGCTTTTTGTACAAACTGTGAATAAACTTGCGCTTTCTCTATTTTACACCTACTGCCTTTGTAATACCCAACACTGCCAAAACATTTCTCTAAATGTGCAAAAGCTGCAAATGTCAGTTTGCCTTTCTTTAGACTATTTTCTAAGATAAGTAGTTGCGTCATTATTGCCTCGCGTGTTCCACCATTTCTCCGGAAGCCGTGCTAATTTTCCCCGACGTTGGTCTCTTGTCAGTTTTTCCATTCTTCTGTAAATAATCCGTGCCAGTATGTTGCAACCATGACTTATCAAACTGATAGTTCTATAATATCCACAGTTGTCAGAACTTGCCTTGTTTGAAATTGCTAATTATTACATTCTTCTTGAAAACTTGGGATATTTCACAAGCCTCATATATCCAGCACATCAGGTGGAATAGTTTTGTAAGGATCTCAATAGTTCTGAGGGAATCTCGTCTACTCCACGTATTTCGACACAGGTCTTCCAGTACTCTGTCATTTTTTTCTTGCAGTATTGTATCTCCCATTTCATCATCATCTACTTCCTGTTTGGTTTCTATAATGTTGCCTTGAAATTCATTTTCCTTTTATAACCCTTCTACATATTCCTTGTGCCTTTCAGCTTTCCCTTAACTCAGCACTAGTTTGCCGTTTCAGCTCGACACGGGGTTCACATGTTCACATGTGTGTGAAATCTTATGGGACTTAACTGCTAAGGTCATCAGTCCCTAAGCTTACACACTACTTAACCTAAAGTATCCTAAGGACGAACACACACACCCATGCCCGAGGGAGGACTCGAACCTCCGTCGGGATCAGCCGCACAGTCCATGACTGCAGCGCCTGAGACCACTGTGTATCAGTGTGTGGGGCAGATGTTTGTAAACTGCTTGTTTCATAACTAACAATTGCCTGCTCCGTCGACGTTAGGGGCGCTACCTTGAAAAACAGTATACAGACGTTCGTAATTTACCCGCGGTCGAGTTTACCACTGTTTATAGTTCACGACTGTAGTCGGAGATGAAGCGTCATTCGGAACAGGAAGTTGCTAACATATTTAATGCATGCTGCGGTGGGATGTAATAACCGGAAACTTGAACGGACAGAGAAAAGTGTCTCAACAGGAGCCATACTAATTGACAGAAATTTATCGCAGCGGGTATAGATTTACAAGAAATTGGATCCTTCACGCCAGATATATCTGTTCACAATCCCGACAAACCGTTTCTTCGTATAGTAACATTTGAGGAGATGAATTCGGACCATGTTCTAGAAGGTTCATCATTAAGAAACCCACGTGAAATGCACTTTTTGAAAAATACAGTGTGGTGAATACTAGTGAAGCAGCAACATTACCCATATCGCAGGCAATGAGTGTAAGCAATGTGGCCCTAAGATTACGAACTTAGATTTCTTTTTTGTCCGTGGATTACGTTATAGTGCATGCATTTAGGGCACAATTTTGAACAGTTTCTATGAGCTTAAGTTGTTACTATAAGGCGTAAGTAATACCATTAGCTCCTTATTTGAGAGTATTCGCCTGGATAACCAGACCTGCTGGAACGCCTGCTTCCGGACACGGCGGGGCGCGCCTACCTCGGATCGAATTTGCCCGGCTGATTAACGACGAGGGCCGGTGGCCCAGCCAACCTGGATGTGGCTTTTAGACGGTTTCCCACATCCAATTAGATAGATACCATGCCTGTAACCACGTTCCAACTCAGTTACATGCTATCCAAACAATTCGAAAAACTTCCTGACACTTGCATACATACTTGTGACTATTGCCCGTCGTGACGTTGGATCCCGCATGATGGCCTGCGGACACGTGACTCGGTAACAAAAGTATGTAAGCGGACCAGACATGGGCAGGGGATCACCCTAGCGAAGATACGGGCTGCAAATGGGGAAATCCATTCAGATAAGTGACTTTGACGAAGGGCAGATTATTATTACGTAGGGCCTGTCAACGAGTATCTCGTGAATGGCGAAGCTGGTTGAATGCTCACGTGCTAATGTCGTGAGCATCCATGTAAAGAGGTAGGACAGTCAAATCACCAATAGGCGCTAAATGGTTGGACGTCCACGACTCGTCACAGAACTTGGGGTTCGGAGGCTTGTCTGCTCTGCAAAATACGATAGATGGTGATCTGTAGCATCTCTGCCGAAAGAGAGCTTGTGCGCGCGCAGTTGTTTCGGAGCACACCGTATATTGTACATCGTTGAACGTGGAGCTCTGCAGCAGGCCACCCCTTCGTGTTCACATATTGACCCAACGTTATCGCTAACTACGATTGCAGTGTGCACGATACCATCGGGATACGACGGTCGATCAGTAGAAACGTGTCGGCTCTTCCGGAGAATCACATTTTTGCCACACTAGGTCGCTGGTAATCTTCACAAACGCCATCATCGAGATGAACGGTAGCTCGAAACGTGCAGCGCGCCACGGATGAAGACTGGTGGTAACAGTATTATGCTATGAGAGGCATTCTCCTTCTCTTGCATGGAACCTGTGGTAGTAATCGAATACACGCGGACAGCTGCAAACCATTTGCAGCCCTTAAAGATTGATGTCTTCACCGAGGGCGGTGTCATCTTTCAGCAGTATAATTTTCCATGTCTCGGAGCCAGAACTGTGGTACAGTTGTTTGAGGATCATTATCGTGAACTCACGTTGATATTTCGGCGACCAAGTTCGCCTGATGTAAATCCTATGGAACCCTCTGGGTCGCTATCGGGCGCCATCACCGCACATGCAAATCGCGCTTCGTTATTTACGTGAAGTTTACGTACAGTTAACGTACAGTTCATAGTAATTGACGGAAAGTCATCGAGTAAAACAGAAGTGATTTCTGGAGTTCCGCAAGGTAGTGTTATAAGCCCTTTGCTGTTCCTTATCTGCCGGCCGGTGTGGCCGTGCGGTTCTAGGCGCTTCAGCCTGGAACCGCGTGACCGCTACGGTCGCAGGTTCGAATCCTGCCTCGGGCATGGATGTGTGTGATGTCCTTAGGTTAGTTAGGTTTAATTAGTTCTAAGTTCTAGGGGACTGATGACCACAGATGTTAAGTCCCATAGTGCTCAGAGCCATTTGAACCATTTTGTTCCTTATCTATATAAACGATTTCGGAGACAATCTGAGCAGCCGTCTTCGGTTGTTTGCAGATGAAGCTGTCGTTTATCGACTAATAAAGTCATCAGAAGATCAAAACAAACTGCAAAACGATTTAGAAAAAAATATCTGAATGGTGCGAAAAGTGGTAGTTGACCCCAAATAACTAAAAGTGTGAGGTCATCTGCATGAGTGCTACCAGGATCTCGTTAATCTTCGGTTACACGCTAAATCAGTCTAAAATAAAAGCCTTAAATTGAACTAAATACCTAGGTATTACAATTACGAACAACGTAAATTGGAAAGAACACATAGAAAATGTTGTGGGTAAGGCTTACCAAATACTGAGTTTTATTGGCAGGACACTTAGAAAATGTAACAGACCTACTAAGGAAACTGCCTACGCTACGCTTGTCCGTCCTCTTTTAGAATACTGCTGCGCAGTGTGAGATCCTTACCAGACAGGACTCACGGAGTACGTCGAAAAAGTTCAAAGAAAGGCAGCACGTTTTGTATTATCGCAAAATATGGGAGAGAGTGTCACAGAAATGATACTGGATTTGGGCTGAAATCATTAAAAAAAAGGCGGTTTTCGTTGCGACGGAATCTTATCAAGAAATTCAATCACCAACTTTCTCCTCCGAATGCGAAAATATTTTGTTGACACCGACCTACATATTGAGGAACGATCACCACGATAAAATAAGGGAAATCAGAGCTCGTACGGAAAGATATAGGTGTCCATTCTTTACACGTGCTATACGGATTGGAATAATAGAGAATTGTGAAGATGGTTCGATGAACCATCTGCCAGGCACTTAAATGTGATTTGCAGAGTATCCATGTAGATGTAAATGTACGCGACCTGTGCGTAGACATTTAATGCCACATATCTCCATAAACCTTCCAATAAACTTTCTGATCTCTGACACGCAGAGTCAGTGATGCGTTTCGTTCCAAAGACGGACAAACAAGCTATTACGCATGTGATCATAATGTTTTGGTTCACCAGGCAGACACACAGGGAATACAAATTCCGTCTCGGGGAGAGCGGTCGCGTCAGGAAGAGCATCCGGCCACCCACTACTAACATTGCCAATTTTTTTATGAATTCGTATAGTATAATGCCCGTAGTGGCTACGCAGCATGCCGTTATAGATCGGATATTTGCACATCAATCTGTAATAATCACAAATTAGAAGCCGGTGTTGAATTACAGTAACAAAAATTTTGGATCGTCTCCTAAAACTGTAACAAACTGTTGAAGGTGAAACGCGAACCGTTTTAGCAATTCCCCTAAGCTAGGTGACACTGTGCTAAAACAATGGTCTCGTATTTGAGGGATAGTGGTTCAATTCCGGAAGGTGGTTCAAATCCCCGTCCGGTCATCCACACGCAGGTTTTCCCACGATTCCTCTATTTCGCTTGAAGCATATGCCAGAATCGGTCCCCTTGAAAAGGAGAGAGACGATTTCTTTCTCCAACACGAACTTGTGCCTAGCCTGTAATAATTTCTTTGTCGACGGAACGTTGAACTCCAATCTTCCTTCCTTTATCAGTTCTTAGAGACAAATCTATGTCAAACATGAGAACAATACATATATCGAGTGTTTCGAAATGGATATAGAGATTTTAAGGCTATTCAGCATTTATTATATTCAACTTAAAATTGTAAACAATAAATCAGATGAAGGTGTTACAAGTGAGCACCATTGGTCAGAGATTACATATCGAGTTGATAGGCGAGTTCTTCCCAAATCTTGATCAGTGCGTCTGAAGTAATTGTTGCAACAACTGGTTCCGTATAGTCTCTGAAGTCGTGTAGCTCAGCCGGTAGCGGAGGCACATACACACGATCCTTTGTGAACCTCCAAAAGCATGGCGTCAGATCGGGTGAACGTGGAGGCCAAGCGGAACAAGCGCTGTCGTCCGGCCCCTTGCGGCCTAGCCAGCGGGCGTGTACAACGTCGAGTCTTTTAACCGGTCGCCCACCGTTGCTTCATCGGAAAGGCAAGGCCTCTAAATTTTCCGCCGGGATATGGCACAGAAAAGATTAAATTTAGGGGAATCTCGTTGAAATTGTACCTTTTCGTGGGGATTTGCTGACAAACAGAACTGTTCCAGTTGCTCTTTCAAGCGATGCATTATTTATAAGTTGAATGCAATAAGTGCTACTATGCCTTAAACCGCTGACATTCATTTGGAAACCGCCGGTACGAATATCGTACTAAAGAGTCTCATACGCAGTGAAGGTGAAAAAGACGAAACGTATACGCCAATACTGAACTATAAAAGCCGGTTGTTTCGATACCAGAGCGTAATTAGCACCACCGTTTGTTTCAAACCTAAACATATTCTGATCATACGTAAAGGCTGGTAATGGTACCAAAGTTAGTGTCCAGTCACACCCAGACGAGACAGGAACTGAAACGCTTAACTCCGTTTTCAAACGTCCCTTTACGAACATAAACACAGCAGTATTGTCCAAAGTTAATTTATGTAGCCCTGAAAAGGTAAGTGAAATAGGTATATGCGTTAGTGACGTCGAGAAACAGCTGAAATCACGAAAACTGAACAAAGCTACAGAGTCCGATGGAATCCCTGTCAGATTATACAGGGTGTCCGATTCATCTTGACCACCCTAAATAACTGCTTGTCCAGATGCAAATTAGAAAATGTTTCAAGCACGTGTTCTTCAGCCGTCAGGGGAACATCAGTCAACATGATTGCCTTTGTTATAGCTTTGTTTTTTTTTTACAAAGATATGAACAGCGGTTGACTTTTTTAAATGGAACCCTGTATTTTTATTCGGTAATTCATTTCCTCTCCTAACTGAAACACAACGTTATTAATTACATAACACAACATTGGCGTTGACGCTACCAGCGCTTAGTGCAGGTACTCGGGGTAATGGAACACATCCACGTGCTGACGTTGACAGAGGACAAATGTAAACATAGGGAGAATGCACACCCGTCATTCCGTCAACCATTGACAGTTTGAAGAGTTGTGTGAGTAGAATCTACACCAACGAAGAGAAGGTAGAAATGCTACTCAGCTATGGGTAATGTAAGTTAGCAGAACAGTAATTGCAATACTGTTTTCTTATGTACGGGTGCATTTAGTACAGTAGTTTAGTCCTTTTAAATACTGTTGTGTAGAGTAGGCATACAGTAAAAGCTGCCCTTCCTACAAACTGCATCGACATAGCGTTTCTTTTATTGCTGTTGTTGAAGGTAGGCGAAATGCTACGCAGGCGCGGAACTGTACAGTGAGCGATATCCTGACAAGAACTCACCTTCCCGACGGATGTTTTCTCAACTTGCTGCGACGCTTCATGAAACGGGAAGTTTCAACCCACGACAACGCAATCGTCGTAACACTCGTACAGGCAAAGCTGCTGAAGTTACTGTTCTCGCTTTCGTTGCTATGAATCCACATATGAGCACACGACAGCTTGAGCACGAGATTGGCATTCCTAAAACCAGTGTACATCGTATTCTTACACGTCACCGGTTCCTCCCTTACCATGTACACCTACATCAAGAAATGCACGGGAATGATTCTCAGAGTAGTGTACAGTTCTGTCAGTGGGCACAGCAGCAAATCCTCGCCAACCGGTACTACTTCTCCAATGTTCTATTTACCGCTGAATGTTACTTCTTTCAAACAAAGGACAGGTAAATATAAGGAACAAGCATTATTGGTCCCGCGACAACCCACGATGGCTTAGACAGGTGGAACATCAGCGTCAATGGAGGGTTAACGTATGGAGTGGTACTACAATTATTGGCCCTTATTTCATCAATGGTAGTTTAAGCGGCACGGCATTTGCCATCTTCCCCAGACGAATTCTTCCGCCTCTTCTGGATGAAGTGCCGCTAAGAACCAGAATGCTTATGTGGTATCAACACGATGGATGCCCAGCACAAAATGCCTTGCGTGCACGTCGTGTTCTGAACCGAAGGTATCCTGCCAGATGGATTGGTCGAGGAGGAACAGTTACTTGCCCTGCTAGGTGTCCTGATTTAAATCCTCTGGACTTCTTTCTTTGGGGATGCATTAAAGACGTTGTCAATCGCGATGTTCCAACAACTCCAAAGGACATTCAGGAAGTATCGTGCTTGCTTGTAATTCTCTTCAGCAGGCAACACTGGAAGCAGTAAATAATTATTTCATTCAACGAGTGCACCAGTGTATCGGTGTCCAGGGTCACCACTTTGAGCACCTTTGAATATTCTACTCGTGGGCAGTAGTACAGGAGAGTCAAACTCAATTTTGTGTTATAGTTTTATTTGGTTTTCATTTGTTTTCTGACAACTCCAACAAGTGCACGAGTTTGTGATCCCGGGCTCAAAGTCAGTGTTCTGTTATGTAAATAATAACGTTGTGTATCAGTGAATGGTGCACTGTGATACATTTTTAATAGTTTTTTAGGAGAGGAAATGAATTACCGAATAAAAATACATGGCTCCATTTAAAAAAGTCATACCACTGTTCGTATCTTTGTAAAAAACAAAGCTACAACGAAGGAAATCCTGCTGATTGAGGTCCCCCTCACGGCTAAAGAACATGTGCTTGAAACATTTTGTAATTTGCATCTGGACAAACAGTTATTTAGGGTGGTCAAGATAAATGGGACACCCTGTATACTGTATTTGCAGCTGACTTGACACGTTGTTCACTCATAATATACGGGGTAGGTCCCTCGAACAAGAAACCGTGCTCAGAAAAAAAAAAAAAAAAAAGTGACACCCGTCTACAAGAAGGGTAGCAGAAATGATCCACAAAACTACTGTCCAATATCTTTGACGTCAATTTCTTGTAGAATCGTAGCACATATTCTGAGTTCAAATGTGGTGAGGTGTCTCGACCAGAATGATCTCATCCATGCCAACCATCATGGATTCTGAAAACGCCGATCGCTTAAAAGCCAACTTTTTCATATGACATCCAGAAAGCCATGGAGCCAAGCAGTCAGGTAGATGCAGTATTTCTCGATTTCCGAAAAGCATTTGACTCAGTACCTTATCTACGCTTATTATCAAAAGTACGATCGTATGGGGTGTTAAGCGAAATGTGAGATTGGACTGAAGATTCTTTGATCGGTGATGCATCACGTTACTTTGTACAAAGAGTCATTGACACATACAGAAGTAACTGCGGGTGTGCCCCAGAGAAGTGTGTTGGGACCCTTGCTGTTCACGTTACAAGTTAATGATCCTGCGGACAATATTGACGGTAACCTTTCACTTTTCGCAGATGACGCAGTTATCTGTAATGAAGTAGTCCTACAGCCTGAATGAAGCTGCACAAATATTCAGCCAGAGCTGGATAAGGTTTCATAGTGGTGCAAAGATTGTCAACTTTCTTTACATATTCAGAAATGTAAAACTGTGCACTTCACGAAAAAAATTAATATTTTATGACTAAAATAGCACTGAGTCAGGGTTGGAATCAGTGAACTCATGTATAACTGGGTGTAACAGTCAGTTAGGGATACGAAATGGAACGACCACATATTCTCAGTCGCTGGTAAAGCAGATGACAATCTGTGGTTCATTGGTAGAATAGTAAGGAAAATGAGGGAAGATTTCGTACAACCGCGCGACCAGTCCTAGAATATCGTTCAAGTATGTGGAATCCGTACCAAATAGGACTAACAGGGGATACTGAACGTTTACAGAGAATGGCAGCACGAATGGTTAGAGGTTTGTTCGACCCATAGAAGAGTGTCACGAAGATGCTGAAAGAAATGAACTGGCTGACGCTTGAAGATAGACTCAAATTATCCCGTGAAAATCTACTTACAACGTTTCTAGAACAAACTTGAAGTGATCAATCTAGGAATATAATACATGGATCGTGAAGACAAGATTAGATTATTTGCAGCAATCACTCTACCAGCCCTGCATATGTGATTAGAGCGAGAGAAAGTCCTAATAACTGGTACAGTGGGATGTGCTCTGCGTCATACACTTAAGTGTTTCTCAGAATGTGGAGATAGATATACATACAGATGAAGTTAATGATTGAGAACACAACAGTCAATTCTCGTAACTCTCTCTATACGTTCAAGAAGTCTGTGAAGCTTTGTATGCAAATAACTTTACAATGTCTGAGAGTCCCTTTATCTGCACAAATGGTCTGCGGCGTGTAACGTCCGTAGCTTACAACTGGTGCACCATCGCCGCCTGGCTGTTTAGCATACAGCGTTTTGTTTTCACCGGCGCCATTTGAAAGCAATTGGCTTCAGAAAGCGGGCTAGTAACGCAGCGGACGCAGCAGTCTCTTCCTCTATCGGAGGTAATTGGGCCGCTTCCTGCACGCGGAATGGCGCCTCCTCTCCCTCCCACGCGCAGCACGTGCTGCTCCTGGGTGCAGGCAACAGCGTTCACAACAGACTCGACTTTATATTCAGAGAGCGCTTCAGTCGCGAAGGTGAACCTCTTTTAGACCTGGACTGTTAGGTGTCGTCAGATATACAGGGTTTTACAAAAAGGTACGGCCAAACTTTCAGGAAACATTCCTTATACACAAAGAAAGAAAATATGTTATGTGGACATGTGTCCGGAAACGCTTTACTTTTTACTTTTACCTCATTTTATTACTTCTCTTCAAATCACAGTAATCATGGAATGGAAACCCACAGCAACAGAACGTACCAGCGCGACTTCAAACACTTTGTTACAGGAAATGTCCTCCGTTAGCGAGGATACATGCATCCACCCTCCGTCGCATGGAATCCCTGATGCGCTGATGCAGCCGTGGAGAATGGCGTATTGTATCACAGCCGTCCACAATACGAGCACGAATAGTCTCTACATTTGATACCGGGGCTGTGTAGACAAGACCTTTCAAATGCCCCCATAAACGAAACTCAAGAGGGTTAAGGCCAGGAGAGCGTGGAGGCCATGGAATTCGTCCGCCTATAGCAATCCATCGGTCACCGAATCTGTTGTTGAGAAGCGTACGAACACTTCGACTGAAATGTGCAGGAGCCCATAGTGCATGAACCACATGTTGTGTCGTACTTGTAAAGGCACATGTTCTAGCAGCATAGGTAGAGTATCGCGTATGAAATCATGATAACGTGCTCCATTGAGCGTAGGTTGAAGAACATGGGGCCCAATCAAGACATCACCAACAATGCCTGCCCAAACGTTCACAGAAAATCTGTGTTGATGACGTGATTGCACAATTGCGTGCGGATTCTCGTCAGCCCACACATGTTGATTGTGAAAATTTACAATTTGATCACGTTGGAATGAAGCCTCGTCCGTAAAGAGAACATTTGCCCTGAAATGAGGACTGACACATTGTTGGATGAACCATTCGCAGAAGTGTACCCGTGGAGGCCAGTCAGCTGCTGATAGTGCCTGAACACGCTGTACATGGTACGCAAACAACTGGTTCTCCCGTAGCACTCTCCATACAGTGACATGGTCAACGTTACCTTGTACAGCAGCAACTTCTCTGACGCTGACATTAGGGTTGTCGTCAGCTGCACGAGGAATTGCCTCGTCCATTGCAGGTGTCCTCGTCGTTCTAGGTCTTCCCCAGTCGCGAGTCATAGGCTGGAATGTTCCTTGCTCCCTGAGACGCCGATCAATTGCTTCGAACGTCTTCCTGTCGGCACACCTTCGTTCTGGAAATCTGTCTCGATACAAACGTACCGCGCCACGGCTATTGCCCGTGCTAATCCATACATCAAATGGGCATCTGCCAACTCCGCATTTGTAAACATTGCACTGACTGCAAAACCACGTTCGTGATGAACACTAACCTGTTGATGCTATGTACTGATGTGCTTGATGCTAGTACTGTAGAGCACTGAGTCGCATGTCAACACAAGCACCGAAATCAACATTACCTTCCTTCAATTGGACCAACTGGCGGTGAATCGAGGAAGTACAGTACTTACTGACGAAACCAAAATGAGCTCTAACATGGAAATTAAGCGTTTCCGGACACATGTCCACATAACATCTTTTCTTTATTTGCGTGTGAGGAATGTTTCCTGAAAGTTTGGCCGTACCCTTTTGTAACACCCTGTATGTAACACACAAACACCGCGGGTCACTTCAAAAATGCTGTTAATGTGTAACGCGGAGCAATGTTAGAAGAGGCCGGCGAATGCAAGATGCTCTGTGGGCAGCTGATTTGAAGTGACAGTAACTGATCTGCAGCGCACGACACGTCTCGTAGCCGCGAATAGGAACTCATGTCGTGACCTAACGACCTCCTGACTTGCAATGTCTCCTAGAAAACGGCTGTCAGCGATCTGACGAATCGCTTTATTCACAGCAGTTAATATTAACCTAAACTCAAGACAGAGAGATTTCAGTTTCAGCCTTAAAAGCAAACTGTACTTTCTCGCTGTCATTTCTTACCTGAAACCATCCTCACTCTGGCTACACGAGCTGCCGCATTACCAACCGATGAGCAGTCCTTGTTGGCACTAGGTTGCAGATTATATGCGGCACAGGCAGACTCCAAACGAAATAAATAAATAAATGATGGGAAGTAAAATAAGAGCAAGTAAGAGTCAGTAAGATGATGAAAATGGCGCGGCAGAGTATTGGAAATAAAAAATGCATTTAAACACATTAATTGAATGATCATTAGATTTAGCAATTACAAGCTTTTGACGAGATTCAAACTTAAGTCCTACCACACATCAAGCTCTATACGCTAAGTACTGCGCTACGCTATTGCACTGGATTTGATTGTTATAAATATAACTCTGCTGAAGCACTCGGAACGATGAATTGCAATCTTCAAAAATTCGGCTTCACGCAATGTCGTGCGAAGTTTATCTATCTAATGTAAGCCGATCTCTGTGCGGGGGACGCTGAACCGCATCTTGTGTGGAAGTATCTGGTTAGTGCTGTGTAAGAAACATTATATTTCGTTAGCATTGTGTGTGTGTGTGTGTGTGTGTGTGTGTGTGTGTGTGTGTGTGTGATTGCTTTTGGTGTGCTTATCATGTAGGATGAAATACGAAATAAGAAATAAAAGAACCAACCCAGCATTCGGGATCCAAATACACCAGGCAAGAAAATCGGACAAGGAATTGGAAGTGAAATGACCATTTCTTGTGTCAGTTTGGCAACGACGAACGGTTCGGGCGTGACGTTCAGTGCTCTGATTGGAGGAAACCAACTCCAACACGTGTCAACTATCAAGTGATTTTAATCGGGCCGTAGTCATCCAAATTAAGTATATCTGTGATATAACTACAGCAACTCAAGCGAATGTTACCTTGGTTGCTTAAACAGATTTTATGTCACTCTCTTACTGGCCTAAGAAAAGCAAGGTCGTATGCGGAATGTATATCGTGTCAGTCGGCCACAACCATAAACAAACGAGAACTTAGAGGAAGACTGCCCGAATGGAGAGAAGCTATGCGGGGAATAAGCCCCGCCTCACTCTCGAAGGGCTGCCATCCTACGCCGCATTCTGTGCTTCCACGAAAGCAGAACTGACATAAAGGTCATAAGAATCGCTGATTCATTTTGTTGTGATGAGAATCTCATTCGAATCCCTTTATGCACCAGGAGGAGTCTCTTCACTTATTTCAAAATAAGAAAAAGGAAAAAAAAAAGACAAGGAGTCCACAACCCAAAGCAAATTGCAACGCACAAAGGATCTGGTAGTGGTTAAGCGCAATTGTTTGCTGCGGTTGGTAGTTGTATTCCAGGCCAGACCTCTATCGGTATCTTATGCAGCCGTAATTAAAAACACTCCCTACCTAAAACTGCCACGAAGTAGTGTCCCTGTAATATTGATGAAGAGGGGGGAGGGGGGCAGATTACAATTTAAGATCTCATCGACGGCATGATCATTAGAGGCGGCTTGGCAAAAGGCTATCAGATGCGTGCTTTTCAAAGAAACCATTCCGCCAGTTGCCTTAAGCGATTTAGGGAGATCACAAATAACCTAACCCTCCAGGACAGCCTCATCTGGGATAAGGGGAGGCGTGTTAGCCCCGAATCGAATCCACCTGGTGGATAAAAGATGATGGTTGGTGTGCCGGTCAGCCTAGATGAAGATGTATACAAATCCTGACCCCCAAGGGGGAGCAGGGTGGATGGGCACCATCTACCACTAACAGTGCCAAATCAAGATTAACATGCTGACCCGGTAAAGACATGGGATAAGGCCAGAACCCCCCGAGTGTGGATCTATTGTCTTGCCACGACACCACCTCGTTTGGTTGGACTGGTAAGCAAGTAAAGTTCATCGCGTTAAACTTTATTAAACTGTGGCACTTTTAACGCTTTCGTTGAAAGTTTCAATCGGATGTAACGTAAAATTGTTTGATGGCAGCCATCTGAAGCGGCAACGTTTGGCATTGGGGATAACAGTAGCTATTAACATGTTGCTAGTAAACTTTTTCATTCGAAAGACTCAACAGCTGGATAGACCAAAATCGAATTGGGTTAAATTTATCCAGACTCCGCGATGTGATTGTGATTACGTACCTCTGGTTCAACTGGTCCTAAACGTGGTCGCAGAAATGAAGAAGATAAAGCGTGCTCCGGTCCACCAGTTCAATCCATCACAAAGAAAATACTGAAAAGAAGAGGGTGATGATATAGTTACTGGAAGATCACAGTGGACAAGTGAATTACTTTATTAGATTCTGCACGAGAGACTGAATATGAGAAAGCTTTTTGTGCATGCTAGTTGACGCGAGTGCAGTTTTTTGGACCAATTCTACGCATTAACATGGAACGTTCAGGTCCAGTCTACAGGAGGCTTTCCCCTAATCGTGACCTCAGATCAAGCTTGAGTCAATCACCACACTCCCGGGTCCATACAAGAATCCTAAAGACGGACAAAGGTTGGTGACTGTCTTATCGAAGGTGAAAATAAAATAAAATTAAAAAAAAAGTTTGTCGACTGAAAGGTTCTGTAGACTTTCTTGGCCGTAAACTATTGATGTCATACTCTTGGGTATCTAGCAGGTCGGCAGCGTCAAGATACCAAAATGTTTCGACGAGTGTCATACTAATCAGCTTTTGACGAAGTGTGTTACTTTGGCAAAAGATGATGAGTATGACGCTCGTCGAAACGTTGCAGTATTTTAACGCTGTCACCCGACCGGAAACCGGAGAGCTTCGCTTTTCATGTGCAAAGGGCAAAGGTTCTGTTTTCAGAAATCGTCGGGGTGTAATACTGTTACATTACTAGAACAAATCAAGAATACTAAAAGACGCCTTTGGCGCTTCGTTATCAGTTTGAACAAAAATAAATTGAAGCACGACCAAGTCTGACACCGACGGAAAGTACTGATTTCACCGGTATACGTTCGAAGTGACACCAGCTGTCGCAAACCAAAAGTTGCATCTGTAGTAATTGTGATTTATTCCTTGAGCATCTTACTCTTTTGTTTGAACCCCAAGTAATTTCGTCTCATTTCTTAACATGAAAGATAACTTAATGAGGAGAAATTACCATCAAACGAAAATCCTGATTGCTTCCATAATGCAGTGTTTTGCAATGTTAGATCAGAGTCATGATAGGTTGGTGAAATGTTGAAAATAACGAGATCAGAAGAAAAACCGTTGAAGGAGATGAAGAAGCATTGAAGCATGGAAATAAAAAAAGAAAACTTCTCCGCAGTTACCATTCATCCCGTGATCAAGACATTTGATTCTTATTCGGGGAGAACATGGTCCGACCATCCTGATTCAGATCACCCCAGTTCAAGAGAAAACTGGGTTGATCCTTGCCCTGGTGGATTTGTACTTCATTTTTAATTATTCCCAGCGTCAGCTGCGCTTTAGATGTTTTAGCTCTGTACTTGCCAGTCGTAACCAACTTCAGAAAAATATTACGTATGTTAAAAGTAATGGTGATGTATTTTGACTTCAGCATCGTGTCATCGAAGACAAAGAAGAAGACTACTAAAGTGATTCGATATTCCGTGACGTAAAGATTCCTCCACCCATTTATACCAGATATTTCAAAGTGCTGTTGCGGTAACTTCACGTTCTGTGGGTGTACGAAGTTTTAGAACGGCCAAAATTTCGGCCATGCCCTATATTTTATATACGTTTGGCAAACGCACGATCCAGTCCAGATGGTTGTCTTTTATCTAGTTGAATTTGTGGCCTTGTTCATCTGTCCTTCAGTAGAGCCTAACAAGGAACTGTAAATTTCTGTGTACTTACGTGTGTCCTTGGTTTCTCATCCATGTTCTTGATTCATGGTACTCTCCGTATAGTTTTTTAGCATTATATGCCATTTACACCTGGAACGAAATGTTACATTTGATTTTATTTTAGAATGAGTTTGCATCTTAGCAGATATCTTTCTTCTCTACTCAGATTGGTACAAGTTAGCCTTCCTATCATATATGTTTTCCGTCTTCACCTTCTCCCCATTTTAACTGACAAAAAGATTGGCCATCCCTATATGACAATTTCATTCATATTCTTGAATCTTGATAAAGCTTCTTGCCTTTGCTCCAGAAAGAGACGTCCTCTTTCACGAAACCGCGGGATACGTTTCGTCATGATGTCTCGGACACAGTGTCCAAGAACCGTTTTTGGAATTTCTGCTGTTTGTCGTTTAGTTCGATCCAAATTATGTATGGAAAGACAAGTCTCCCAGTATGCCTTCCTGAAGTTCCATTGTGTTTTTGAATGGTTTTGATTATTGCTACCTGTTTTCTAGTATTTAAGATTAATGATCGTTGGTGACTAATGGGAATGTTTGCTAGTATTTTTCTGGAATGAGGCAGGGGAGTTAGTGCAGCACTTGTTGTAATCCACAATACCTGGTACCGTGTGCTTTCACAACAACGAGCTGAGTTGTAGGATATCGAGCCCTTGACATAGAATGCACTTTCACACTGCTTTTGGGAAGTAGTTGTGTAATCTGATGTTGTTTGTATGTAGGCCGTTGTTAATCTAATACTATATTCATCCCACCTTAACAATGATCATAGAATAATGGTTAAGGTTGTCACATCTGTTAAGATTGTGGGCTCTACCTTGTTTTTTATGTTTCTGTTCTAGTTTTTGTCCATTAAAACTGAAAAATACGAAAAGTTCATGTAGCGGAAACCTTGACCTAGTGAGTAAACTTCAAGGAAAAATTAATATATCAAAGTAGCAACATTATAACTTTTAAGTAAACTGTAAATATGAAAAATAAAATGTCTGCCAATCACATAATTTTTGATAACTCAGACGACAGATTTAGATCCTCATCGTCAGCTGCAATGAGTGAATTTCTACTAGTGTTAATGAGTACATGTGCTTCTTTCGCTGGATACAGTCAGTCGTGTGCGTTACATTTGCTGATGCTACAAAATACGTAGTACGTCCCACATGTTATTCATAATATGCTATTACACGTGGTAATAAAATTACTTACAAGATGATACAGTTAGTTGTAAACTGTTCGCAGTTATCAGTAGCACACATTTTCAACACTGAATGGCAAATAAAAACAAAAACACTCCAAAGATAATGTAGTCAGATGACAAGCAGTGACTTACAAACAACGCTGCGGCCGAGGAGGTGGGAAATATGTAAAGGGTTACACTAGTATTAACTATGAGTATTTTATCATATACACACATCAAAAAAAGTTTTGCATCACCCCGGTTCCCAAAACTCCTGAAGATAGACGTTGACTGTGGATATTGTATCACAGACACAGTCCCTTTGACTGCTCAGAGATGTCACTAAACTCGCACAAAGATGTAAACAACCATGCATGACCAGCGCATATTAGACGGAGGAGGTCCGACAGCCGATGAGTTCGTCATTCCACCTGGAAGGAGGTACAAGGCTCGTGTTGTCTGTAGTTCAACCATGCCTAGACGGTCAGTACCGCGTTTCGATCGCGTCCGCATTGTTACTTTGTGCCACAAAGGGCTCTTAACAATGGCAGTGTCTCCAGGTGTCTCGGAGTGAACCAAAGCGATGTTATTCGGTCATGGAGAAGATACTGAGAAACAGGAACTGTCGATGACATGCCTCGCTCAGGCCGCCCAGGGCTACTACTGCAGTGGATGACTGCTCCCGACGGATTGTGGCTTGGAGGAACCCTGACAGCAACGCCGCCATGTTGAATAATGCAGCCGCAGCACGTCGTGTTACGACCCAAACTGTGTGCAATACACTGCATGATGAGCAACTTCACCCCTTACTTCCACAGCGAGGTCCATCTTTGCAACCACGACAGCGTGCAGCACGGTACAAATGGGCCCAACAACATGCTGAATGGACCGCTCAGGATTGGCATCACGTTCTATTCACCGATGAATTTTGCGTATGCCTTCAACCAGACAATTGTCAGAGACGTGTTTTGAGGCTACCCGGTCAGGCTGAAGCCTTAGACACATTGTGTAGTGAGTGCAGCAAGGTGGAGGTCCCTGCTGTTTTGGGGTGGCATTATATGAGCGCTACTGGCATGAACCCTATCGAATATGCCTGGGATAGAATGAAAAGGGCTGTTTATGGATGACGTGACCCACCAGCCACTCTGAAGGATACATGCCAATTGCATCAATGCAAGAGTACGTGCTACTGTGTATTAGAGGTACCAGTGTGTACAATAATCTGGACCACCACCTCTGAGGATCTCGCTGTATGGTGGTGCAACATACAATTTGTGGTTTTCAAGAGCAATAAAAAGGGCAGAAATGATGTTTATGTTGATCTCTATTCCAATTTTCTGTACGGGTTCCGGAACTCTCGGAACCGAGGTAATGTAAAATTTTTGTGATGTGTGTATAAGGTGGATGCACAGTTGTTCTGTTCAATAGAGTACAGAACGATGTGGTGCGGAGGTGAGACTCTAGACTCCATCCAGACGCACAACAGTTTGAATTATCGTCCAGCCATCCAGATTTAGGTTCTCTGCCATTCCTTTGAAAAGGGCAGTGTTGATTTCCTTGCCCACATTTCCCTGTTTCTAGCATCTGCTCCAGTCCTAATAACGCCGTCATCTACATTATGTTAAGCTCCACCATTCGTTCATGCAGTCTGTGTACAAAAGACAGTAATTTATGTGCACAAAATCTTTTCCTTACCTTACATGGTTGCATAATAGTGCATTTCAGCAGCAACTTGGAATTTAACTGCATTCATTATATTTTTCAGATGAATGACTCCTACTGAGAGCTCATTTTTATCGTTTATTAGTTTATAGAAGTTGGCACAGGAGTAGCCAAAGTTAAATTTTATTAGTTAGCTTCGCTTTGTCATCTAGCTGCTAGGTGAACATAAAAAATAAAGCCACTTAATTCTGACAATCAGCATGCAGATGTCATAGGTTTGATTGCCAGTGGAGTTTTCCACTCATTATCAGTAGGCCAAGTGAGATGTTGTTTACGTAAGTCAACAGGGTAATTGACGGGTACATTATGCCAAATGGAAAAACTGGGCTCTTTTGATTGTGAAGAGTGCCCAGTATAAATCCGGAAAAATCGAATAGCAAAAAAGAAAGGATAATTCGAGTGACATTAGGCAGCCATTGTTCATGATACTGTATGGGTCATTATGGTACTTTCGAATGGTGAGTGTGAGATTTTCTCATAACCAGTGAGGAGTCTCTCGTAATCTCTGTATCACTATCGACTTCTTCCCTAGGAGATGGACGAAAGAGGACATGAATGACACCAAACCAAAAACTCTCAATGAACTGGAAGAGCTAATTTTTGGAAGGAAGGAGAGAATGGAGAAATGGTTGAGCATTATGTAAACAAATAGCCATAGCATTTTTGGAGGAACCTGACAGTATCTGGCTAAACTGATTACCAACAAAAGGCTGAACTTACCGCTCATTGGTATTCCATGGATTGCATAATAGGGACTCACTGCAGTAAACGTACCCCGTGAAAAGAGTTAGATGCAATCAGCAACCTTGGATCTCTTATTCGTCTCTGCAGAAGACAGAACATTTGTAAAGTAGGGCCCTACTCTCAATAGATATAGCTTTTTGAACAGTGTAGTAAATGTTGGCATGTAAACATTTTTGTGAAATGTCTGGGATGACAATAGTATGTTTACTACAGCTGTAGAAATTTCATAAAATCACACTAATGTATTCTTGACACTGTTCATAAAAATTACAAAACAGTGTGCGATTCAGTACCTGAAATAGACCTAACTAATCTACTGCTATGCAGTAATAGCCCCAGCAAGATCTAAACATTGTCTGTCTGATTTCTTTGCACCAAAGCAACTTACAGCATATACATTTGGGGAACATATGTTAGTTTTGCATTGAATGAAGAAATAATTTTGAGATTTAGTGACAAATGGCTATAGGTACACATGCTATCAGTAAGTGTTCATTACATGCCATGAATTTGTTCAGATAGGTATTGAATTAATACGTCTGACTGTTTGATGGAGCAGGATGAGCATACGGTTTGCGAAAATGTTTATGTTCTGGAGGGTTGGGGATTGCAGCACCTGCCCTTTCCTGTGTACATTCTTTCTTGCCTATTACACATTATTCCTCCCCTGTACATCTGTGGGTGCTAGAAATGTCTGTACTTATAGATAGGACTTACATGCAGAAATAAATATTTAGAAACCCTACATTTCAGTTTATAATGGTGTGCCATTCAGGGTACGAAATTTTGTCGTCTTGGTGACATGTTGATGACTGTATGTACAATGGAATTGGTAGTTGTTATGAGGTACTATGAAGTTAAAGAGACAGGTTGCTTATTGCTAGTAACTACTAAAATTAACAGTTGTTTGTTGCACACACTCATCTCCTTTGTCTTGTGCTTTTTAGTCTATCGAGATATGCAGGGAAGCCCAAGAGGAGTATGGAAAGTAAGACAGAAGTATTGAGAACCTTGTACTTTCATCTCAGTCAAGAGATATGCTTGAATAGTTTGGTCAGTACAAGCATTGCCTGCAAAAGACATAACAGGTTTTAATTTTTTGTATCATGCACCCAATCTGCATGGGTCATGCAGCTGCACAACAGTGTACATTAAATTCCCAGTGGAACTCAAGAAAAATATTGATAGCCTACATTTGCTGCCCTTCATATTTAAACTACACCACAAGTCTCCAACTTTTTGTTATATTACTAGATAACCTTTGTATTGTATGCGAAAGGAGTACGATACCATACCTCATGTGGTGTGCAGGTGAAGCTGAAACTAAAAGATCCAACTGCAGGACCAGGCCAGATTTATTGAGAAATGGTGCTCAACTGCTGCTTTGTTCTCCTTCCTATGATGCCATTGAATGCAGCTGATGAAGAGGCATGGGGTTTGCACATGGCCGTTGTAAAAATTTCTGGGAGTCACTTCCTTTTTTGAGTGGCTCACCACTTATTCTCATGAAACTGAGTGGACCTCATTCCAGAGAAAACTTTGTGGCAGTCAGACCATGAACCTCTGAACTATGGAAGTGCTCAAGTATAAATTGAATACTTCAAAATAATTTCATTGGAAATCTTGGCTTTGGAGTATTTTGTCTACACAGAGAGTGAATATGATTTTATTTGTTGCAGATGTGTGATGTGTTACAGACCAATATTTGTTTCAAATTCTGACATCTGTTTTAGTCTGTGGAAACTGTCTTGAAAATTTTCTCCTGAGGGTTTTCTCCCAAAATTACTATTAACACATCACCTTAAATTGTGATTTACTTTGCATAGTCCTTTTCAAAACTGTTGTTCAGCTTTTGCTCTGATTGCTGTAATTTGTGTCAGTAGAGTTCAGAAAGAAATGATTGAAAGGAAAATGCTGTAGCATCATTCCACATTGTGTTCCATCTCTAATTCTCTCTCTTGCTGTTGTTGCTAACTTTGCTAATGGAAATCAGTTATCACATACCTTTTTATGGAAATCCCAATTTTTTTGCTGGGCTCCATTTTAATATCTTTTAAAACATATTTATATAATTTTTCCCACTGCTATTGTAACTATTGTTTTAAAAAATTATACTCTAGGTTCTTTTGGTCTTGGAAAGAACAACGAATACATAACATGGAGTTGTCAATATGACAAAGAAAGTGGATAGTGCAGGAACTTAAGATAAATATGGAAGCTGAGTTATAAGGAACAATGCAGCAGCTACACAGGATGTGGAGCTCAGGCTCTGGAACTGATACCTCGGCTGATCCAGCATATGATGCCTGCAGCTACTTTGTAGATGATATCAGTATAGGCAAGTTGAATGTTAGATCCATGTTTTTTATTTACATTGGCAAAAGCAGTTGCTTAGGCCTCTAGCTGCTAGTCTATATTTAGTTGGGTTTGGAGTGTTTTTGAAAGATGTATGTGGAATACTAATAAGTGGTGTGATTAATTGGAAAAAAAGACTGTTTCTCATATTGACATATATTTAAAGATGGCCTTAAATGATGATGTGTTTTACCAATAGAAGTAAATTACTGTGATTGATTCCCTCAAATGTTACACTAACAAATGTTTGTTTGGTTTATTAGCTTGTTGATCACATTAGTGTTTAGTATTTTAAATATTTTGTTAATTGAAAATTGGACAGATATTTAGAAAGGTATTCAGTGGTTGACTTGTGTCATTGTAATGCACCTTGCACACATGCACATTCTTATATTTATAATTGAAATTTGAATTGATTGCAAGATTCTGAACTTTCATATGAGCACAAGCTGTTATTTTATTAGTTACTTCCTAGTAAATATAATTGAAATTTGAATTTATTGCACGATTTTTAACTCAACATTACCTGAGTAACAGTGTAACCACCCCTCCTGCAAGCTAAGTGTTATAAATTGCAAGTTATTTTCATCATGTTATAGTTATGGATATATAGAGGCTTCTGTTCCAGGAATGTGGTCTACTTAGAATTTTCAAAAACGCTAGGCATTTGTAGAATGAAAGTCATAGGAAGTGCTGGGAGAAAACTACGTAATACTGATCAGTCATCACACTTTGAAACTTTGGATTTATAGTCAGATATGTACTGATGGAGTCACCAAACCTACAATTAACATACTAATAAAATATTATCTAACAATTTACAAAAACACAATGTGCATCGTAATTTGGACTGTCCAATATGAATTCTGTTATGCTAACCAACTGAATGATGAATATTCATGTGAGACTTTTTAATCTTATGCTTCAGGTCTCTAATAATTTGTTCATTTATTCTATATTGATGTTGTGATCTTGCATCTTTATAATATTTCATGTTGGAAACAGTTACTAAGTCACGCTGTACACCTGTAATTGACAGAAGAGCAGCAACAGTTGAATGTTGCTTCTACTTTTCAAAACAGCTATTGATTAATGTATTACTTTTGATAAATGATGTCATGAGCAGTAATAAAAGATAGCTCTTGATATTATATTTTATAAAATTATTGTGCTATTCTTGTTGCAGATGTTAAAGAGTCAGAGAGACAAAATTCTCATCAAACATTACGTGAAGCATGTCTGAATGGTGATGTAGCTCTTGTGAAATCTATACTACAACAACTGGGATCTGATGCAGAGCTTATAGTTAACATGGCACCTAATGGATCCAACACTCTACTATTCATGTAAGTTCTCTACACTGCTAACAAGTGTTTATTATTGCTATTATTATTATTATTATTATTATTATTGTTATTGTTGTTATTATTATTACTATCGATGCAAATTAACCTATTTAGGAGTATACTGAGTACTTAGGAATGTTGTAGGATCTTCCTTTGTGTACATATTTCCTTAATTCTTTTGCCTTGAGATTGTTTCTTCTCTTCTTCAGATTTTCCTTGTTAACAACATCTCATTTACATTTAAAAAAATTTGTTGCTCCGGATACCTTCTTGTCTGATACCTGCCAACTTTAGATCTCTTTTATACTTCCTCAATTTGCTTCATAGTTTCCATTTTTGCTTTACTGCTTGTGTAATGAATTCAACTCTTTGTTTTTTAAATCTACGTGGTTGCATTCTCTTGATATGGCTGTAAAAAAAAATTGTGTTTGTCTTCTGTTGTCATTGTAAATGCCTGTGTACTGTGTAGCTGGTTGCTTGTCAGTTTAACCAGATTGCCTAAGCATTTTTTGTCTGAGTATTTTTATTATAACTTTTCATCCTCTTTTTTTCAACATTTCAGATTTCTGCTTTCCTGTTCAAAATTAATGTTTCTGGAATCTAGAGTCATTATGATTTTATAATAGAACTATAATGTTTCAGTTTAATATATTTTAAGATGCTCTAGTTCTTGTAGACTTTTTGATCCGATGGTATGCTCTTTCCAATTTTCCACCATGTAACATAATTAGCTTTCATTTCATTTCCTTGTTTCTAAATACACTCCTGGAAATGGAAAAAAGAACACATTGACACCGGTGTGTCAGACCCACCATACTTGCTCCGGACACTGCGAGAGGGCTGTACAAGCAATGATCACACGCACGGCACAGCGGACACACCAGGAACCGCGGTGTTGGCCGTCGAATGGCGCTAGCTGCGCAGCATTTGTGCACCGCCGCCGTCAGTGTCAGACAGTTTGCCGTGGCATATGGAGCTCCATCGCAGTCTTTAACATTGGTAGCATGCCGCGACAGCGTGGACGTGAACCGTATGTGCAGTTGACGGACTTTGAGCGAGGGCGTATAGTGGGCATGCGGGAGGCCGGGTGGACGTACCGCCGAATTGCTCAACACGTGGGGCGTGAGGTCTCCACAGTACATCGATGTTGTCGCCAGTGGTCGGCGGAAGGTGCACGTGCCCGTCGACCTGGGACCGGACCGCAGCGACGCACGGATGCACGTCAAGACCGTAGGATCCTACGCAGTGCCGTAGGGGACCGCACCGCCACTTCCCAGCAAATTAGGGACACTGTTGCTCCTGGGGTATCGGCGAGGACCATTCGCAACCGTCTCCATGAAGCTGGGCTACGGTCCCGCACACCGTTAAGCCGTCTTCCGCTCACGCCCCAACATCGTGCAGCCCGCCTCCAGTGGTGTCGCGACAGGCGTGAATGGAGGGACGAATGGAGACGTGTCGTCTTCAGCGATGAGAGTCGCTTCTGCCTTGGTGCCAATGATGGTCGTATGTGTGTTTGGCGCCGTGCAGGTGAGTGCCACAATCAGGACTGCATACGACCGAGGCACACAGGGCCAACACCCGGCATCATGGTGTGGGGAGCGATCTCCTACACTGGCCGTACACCACTGGTGATCGTCGAGGGGACACTGAATAGTGCACGGTACATCCAAACCGTCATCGAACCCATCGTTCTACCATTCCTAGACCGGCAAGGGAACTTGCTGTTCCAACAGGACAATGCACGTCCGCATGTATCCCGTGCCACCCAACGTGCTCTAGAAGGTGTAAGTCAACTACCCTGGCCAGCAAGATCTCCGGATCTGTCCCCCATTGAGCATGTTTGGGACTGGATGAAGCGTCATCTCACGCGGTCTGCACGTCCAGCACGAACGCTGGTCCAACTGAGGCGCCAGGTGGAAATGGCGTGGCAAGCCGTTCCACAGGACTACATCCAGCATCTCCACGATCGTCTCTATGGGAGAATAGCAGCCTGCATTGCTGCGAAAGGTGGATATACACTGTACTAGTGCCAACATTGTGCATGCTCTGTTGCCTGTGTCTATGTGCCTGTGGTTCTGTCAGTGTGATCATGTGATGTATCTGACCCCAGGAATGTGTCAATAAAGTTTCCCCTTCCTGGGCCAATGAATTCACGGTGTTCTTATTTCAATTTCCAGGAGTGTAATTTAACTGCACTACTGATATTATAGGACTCACTTTGTTTACCTGTATGGTCATTGTTTATTGCAAATAGTATATTCTGCATGTTAAAATGAAATTTACAACCCCAGTTTTTCTGCAATTTCTTTAAAGAGTTCAGTCTGTTTCTGGAATGTTTTGATGTCATAGGTCAGGTTGTATATATTTCCAAGTGTGTATTTCTCTGTGTACTATGCCATTTATTCATGAAGTAACTTCACAAATAAATGGCATTGTACACAGAGAAAGACACACTTGAAATTGGGAATCATTTCCTGAAATATGTCATGCTAAACATAAATGAAAGAAAATCATGACTGTTAGCTGAAATGTTATTTATATACAAAATCCAGTGTTGATGTAATTTTGTGGAATTTTGATTGCTGTCTTATGAAGAGTCTCCCAGGTTCCACCCAATGTCCTTGTCTCTTCTGTTGTCTTATTAGACAGCCCTGTGAGAGTTTATTAGTGTATATATTTTGCTTGCACTCTTTATGGTAATTTTTATTTTAGAGTTTCGCATTTATTACTGAATTCGATATGCTGTTGCTTATTATTATTATTTTTATTATTATTATTATTATTACTACTACTACTACTACTACTACTACTACTACTACTACTACTACGAGTATCAGTAGTAGTATTGGGACATTTTCACATATTATTATTAAAAAGTTAATTTTTATTTGAATGTAGACAAACATAGTTTTTACAGTTTATGTAAGTGGCTGTAATCATCTGACATTGACATTTGAATCATCGAGTACAGTTTGAAAAGGCAGAATTCACGCTGAACTAAAAATCTGCTTTTCGTATTTCGTGTTTACTTACTTTCTGTAGTAACTGTGTTACAGGCACGTGCCATTGGGTTCTTGACTTACATTATTTGTAAAGTTTAATATATGTTAATAACAATTAAAACTCAACATTCTGCTGTGTGTATATATATATATATATATACTAGTATATATGACTTCATACAACGTACAGCATACATAGTCTCTGTTTGTGTCTTGCTGCAGTACCGGTAGTTAACGTTGGAATTACACTGAAAAGCAAAGAGTATTGAAATTTTTCTTGAGAACATATTTTGTGATCTGCTTTTGAGACAGAGTAGTTTATGAGTATCATTTACATTTATGAATATCATTTACAATTTATAGGGCGTGTGAATCTGGGCGGAAAGAAATTGCAAAGGTACTACTTGAATATGATGCTGATGGAAGAATGCATCCTGTAACAAAATACTCACCATTGTATATTGCATGCTATAGTGGGAAAAAGGACATTGTTGAAATGCTACTGAAGGTAAGCAACACAAGATATAAATTTCTGGCTGTGTGTATTATATAATGTATTACATATGTGCACTTCCTTTACATCATCCACTGTGGTATTGTGTTTGTAATTGCTGGCTTGCAGTATGTGGGATCAGTTGTTAGATTTTGACTTTCTGCAGTTATCATCATTTAAGATTTGTAATTTTTAGGAGAGTCTTAGGTTTTACTTATTTGTGAAATGCTGGAAATTACTAGAACATTTTATCAGAATGAGATTTTCACTCTGCAGCGGAGTGTGCGCTGATATGAAATTCCTGGTAGATTAAAACTGTGTGCTGGACCGAGACTCAAACTCGGGACCTTTGCCTTTCGCGGGCAAGTGCTCTACCAACTGAGCAAAGGTCCCGAGTTCGAGTCTCGGTCTGGCACACAGTTTTAATCTGCCAGGAAGTTTCAGAACATTTTATGTTTGTTTAAATGGGAACAGGCATGTGAGCTCTGTGTGTATGTCTGAGTGCAGTTAATAAAAGTACTTGAGTGTGAAGGGTTAGTTGCTGTTGAGGGGACAGGGTGGGGGGGGGAGGGGGGGGGCAAACCAGAATACCTGCCTGGACAGCAATCTAGGAAAAAATCTTGTTTCACAAAGTGCCTAGCATCCAGCTCATGCTGATCCACCAATTATTCATATGATTTTGAAACACATCCGTGTTGGTTTTTGAACACATTCTAAGTTGATTTCTGAACAAATCATAAGTTGATATTTGAATGTGTGTATAGTGTACACGCTGTCTGTGCCATGGGAATCCCCATTGTGTCAAGAAATAAAATCTTTCACGCAGACAAAAGAGGACAGGGCTATAAGACCTGAGCTGAATAAACCTGAATGGGTTAATACCAGTTGCTGTTTGTTCATGTGGTTGATTGGGTGTGCGAATTATAAGCGTGTTTTAATTATTAGCAAAATCCATAGAATACCGGAGAGGAAATAAACAACTAACAGGAATAACAGGTAAGAAAGATTACATATTATCATCTTGGTGTACCCAGGAGAATGAAATTTGACAGAAAATTTTTGCCAGATCGGTACACTACTAAGGGCCAGTTGAACGGTCTCCAATTAGCAGCCGCTTAAGTTCTGTTCTTGGAAAAGAGCAGAAAATGTGTTGTTAATAACACTAAGTGGAAAATAAATGCGGGATAACTGAACTGGTGATTCTGACAGGTTTAGTGAACTTAACTGGAGAATAAGTTTTGACAGTGGGAGGAAGAAATAGAATGAGTTATGACACGTTAGTTTGTTAGAATGAGGAGGGAGAAGAAACTGGGACATCACACAAATTATGTGGAAGAATATGACAATTCCAAATTTATATAAAATTTTTGTACTACTATAGTTTTGATCTCATGCTTGAGAAACTGGGGCATATGAATGAAATGTGAAACCATATCCTAAGAAAAAACTTTTTGCTTCTAATAGGCCTAACAAGCATTTGATATTGCTAATTTGTGAATTATATTCTGTCATGTTATTTATGTAAATGAGGTAGATAAAAGTGACCGTTTGTGTCAAAACAGTCACACTTATTTTTCATATGTTGCAATTGCTGCAATATTAGAGGAGCCTATTTCATTTTATCTAGGAGACAGTGACAAAGTAGACGTAATCAAATTGAGAAATCGCACCACTCTTGGGGTACTACTCGTGTTAACAGCTTTTTAGTATTAGTCAACGACATTTGTATTTTTCACGTAGTAAAATCTTTCACATACTTTGATGAGGTAATAGATCCTTTCGCAGAAAGGAAAGCACATGGTGGAAAGCTCTAGCAAGATTACAGGGGAAAAAATTCCGGGGCGTAAGGATTCAAGAAATGTGTACTGTCTTGCTTGTCACTTGTCTTTAGTGGTTTTATGTTTCATGTATTTAATTTTATGTCACGCAAAAGAGAAAGTTATTAGCTAATAGGCAATAAAGTGTCCAATCTTGAAGAGTTATTATTCTCCCATTCACAAATAATCCCAGTTAGATTTAATTGTGAGTTCTTTTTTAAGGGGGATAGGATGTCAAACTGGCTGATTGAGAGTAGGAGAGGCATGACAGGATGCTTTAATTTCCACTGACCTGAATATATGTTTGATGTCTTCCATTATGAAATATACATGTTTGAATTCCACAGAGCGAAATACAGTGACGTGCGATAGAAGAATGCTGTGTGAAGAGGCATGGCACTCTGCTTTGCACATTTAAGACCAAATAACATTTTACATTTCGTCGTAGATATATGTTTTTATATAACAATATAATGGAAGGAAACATTCCACGTGGGAAAAATTATATATAAAAACAAAGATGAGGTGACTTACCGAACAAAAGCGCTGGCAGGTCGATAGACACACAAACAAACACAAACATACACACAAAATTCAAGCTTTCGCAACAAACTGTTGCCTCATCAGGAAAGAGGGAAGGAGAGGGGAAGACGAAAGGAAATGGGTTTTAAGGGAGAGGGTAAGGAGTCATTCCAATCCCGGGAGCGGAAAGACTTACCTTAGGGGGAAAAAAGGACAGGTATACACTAGCACACACGCACATATCCATCCACACATACAGACACAAGCAGACATATTTAAAGACCAATATGTCTGCTTGTGTCTGTATGTGTGGATGGATATGTGCGTGTGTGCTAGTGTATACCTGTCCTTTTTTCCCCCTAAGGTAAGTCTTTCCGCTCCCGGGATTGGAATGACTCCTTACCCTCTCCCTTAAAACCCATTTCCTTTCGTCTTCCCCTCTCCTTCCCTCTTTCCTGATGAGGCAACAGTTTGTTGCGAAAGCTTGAATTTTGTGTGTATGTTTGTGTTTGTTTGTGTGTCTATCGACCTGCCAGCGCTTTTTATATAACAAGCTCTTCAGTAAGATGTATGCTACAAAATAAATGTATTTTTGAAAAACTGATCTTTTTTAAGTTTCTGACATCCTGTCTTATGCTCAAGTAAGAGGAGAGGGGGAAAGGCATCATTATAAAGTTTTTGCCCCATTTTGGAAATATCGCAGATATGGGTCTGATTGAATATTCGGTTATTGTAACTGTTACTTGAGTCTGGATTCTAGTTTGGTGGAGATGTCAGGTATCTCAGACACTGACATTGCCTTGGCCCCAATACAACCATGCAAAAGCTGTCACCTTCATGGGCAGGAATCCAAATAAAAACAGCACTTTCCTCCTATGGTCCAAATTGTCAAGGTACCACTGGATACAAAAGTGTTGGCGAGTCAAATGCACATCAGATTTTTAGCATTTTTTTTCATGAGGTGCTGGCCAAGATCGAACTAAATGGCTGAAAGGATTGATCGTTTCAGTAAATACAACAGAATGGGATGACAAGACATGTCTTGTCAGTGTTTACGTTTATTGAGACTGTACAACCCGGCAGTGGTTGGAGAACAAAGTGGAAAAGCTCAGTAAGTGGAGCAAATTTCAGGTGAAAATTAATAGAATAGTTGGTGACAACTAGCAGTAGGTCCACATAGCTAAAGGACAACTGGAGTACAGAGTGTAGTGCCAGGCGGAGACAACATATTCCTGCACACTGTGTTTTTTGGCTTTGTGTAAAATAGCAAACCTGAATATGATAAAAGTAAAACAAGTCCTATTCTTAAGAGATTGTGTTGCATAGGATGTGTATCAAGTGGTGCAAGCACACCAAGGTAATGCACCAGAAAAGAATCTGGTGAAAGACATTCAACAGATTCCCAAATGCCGTACAGGTATCAGTCATGGAAGACCATCAGGACCGTGCATTGCTAATGTAGCAAGTAATAAAATGAGAAATGGTGTCAGAAACATGGGGTTTATGCCATAGCCATCAATTAACATCCAAGGTTCTCAGTGACACAGATACACCTGGCTCTTGCGAGTTCGATCATGCAGAGAAAATGGGTTTGTTGAACACTACCGTAAAGAAAGCATGGGAGTATTTGATGAAATTTATGCCCCGAGGTATCAAACAGGGCAACACTGTGGATGCCAGGGAGCTGCTGATGACTGCAGCTGACATGCATTTCAAATCCTATCACCATATACTGATCAATGTCACTCTCCAATGCACCACAGGTGTTTCCTCTCACCATATATTGCGCGTGAGATGGCACAGTGGTTAGCAAATTGGACTTGCATTCGGGAGGACGACCCACGTCTGATCATCAAGATTTAGGTTTTCCGTGACTTCTGTAAATCATGAAGCAAATGGCTCCTTTGAAAGGGCACGCTGATTTCCTTCCCTATCCTTGACACAATTGAAGCTTTTGCTCTGTCTCTAATGACCTTGATGTCAATGGGATGGTAAACTCAATCTTCCTTCCTTCCTGTCACCATACAGAGAGTTCAGTTGCATCCCCAGCCCCTGAAAATCATTAAAACTAAATGAGGTGACCATTTATGAAGGTGATTCTGACACAGATGAAAATCTTTCATGATCGACGGATGACTAACCTTTCCAGGCACTAGTTGATTCTGGAGCATTGTTTTTGGTGAATATTGGATGCTTATCAGTACCAACTGAAGATGATTGTGTTCTGAGACTCAAAGACTATTGTGATTACATGAGGTAAGGACATGGCTTCTTTTTAGGTTAGAGGAACTCCCTCTGAAAGTTTGTGATGATCAGTCTGCAAAAAGCAAAGAGAAATCAGTCACATTACTCTCAGAGCACAACTTTTATCCTTCCATATCAGAAAGAGAGAATATGACATTAGTGAATAGTAGGAGTGTCCATTGTAACATCCCAGGATTAGTATCACTTATTAAAGTAATAATGCTCGCATGGTGTTAGGAACAGAAAACTGGCTGAAACCAGACATCAATTACAACAAAACTCTAAATGTAGATTGAAATATATGAGGTACGTCCACAAAGTAAGTTCTGTTTGGTTATATAAAACAAATGTGTACAGGTACAGACAAAAATATTTATTGTACAAAAATACAACTGTTAAACAACTTTTCTACATAGCTTCTAAAATGTTTTAGGCACTTGTCGTAGCGTGGCACAAGTTTTTCTGTGCCTTCTTCATAGAAGGTTGCTGCCTGTGTATTCAACCATGTGGTAACATGTTCCTTCAGCTCGTCATCATCGTTGAAGTGTTGACCACCAAGGACAAATTTTAGGTGTAAGAAGAGATGAAAGTCGCTAGGAGTGAGATCCGGGCTGTATGGAGGATAATCAAATGCGTCCCAGTGAAATCCCTGTAAGAGTTGTTTGGTCACATTCGCCGTGTGAGATTGGGCATTATTGTGGAAAAGAACAACACCTTTTGACAGTAATCCTCGGCGCTTGTTCTGTATGCGCACTGCAATTTCTTAATGGTCTCGCAGTAACCATATGCATTGATTGTTTGGCCTTGTGGTAAGAAATAAATCAGCAAAATGCCTTTTCTGTTGCAAAAAATGGTGCACATGACTTTTTGAGGTGTCAAGATTTGCTTAGGCTTAACCTTCGTTGGGGATGGAGTGTGCCTCCAGTCCATTGGTTGCCATTTTGTTTCAGGGGTGTCGTACAATACCCAAGTTTCATCCCCCATGACTATCCAAGAAAGAAAGCCATCACCTTCTTGATTGTAGCATGTCAAAAACTGAAGTGCACTACCCGTCAGTTGTTCTTTGTGTTGTTCAGTAAGAATTTTGGGTACCCAATGTGAACAAACTTTTCGAAATTTCAGTTTTTCAGTAACAATTTCATGAATTAGTGATCATGAGATTTGTGGAACTTCCATAGCAAGGGCACTAAGTGTAAACCTACAGTTGTGCTTAAACTTCTCTTCAGTTGTGTGAACCAGTTCATCAGTAACCACAGACAGGTGTCCACGTTCTTCATTGTGCACTTGATCACATCCTTCATTGAACAGTCTGACCCATCTTCTAACCATTGAAACACTCGTAGCATTTTGTCCGTAAACCTCGCAGATTTGCCAATGAATTTCCTTTGGTTTAACTTTCTTTGCATTTACAAAACAAATCACAGATCTGATTTCACACATGGCGGTTTTTCAATTCCGGCTGACATTATAAGGAAGCACTACAAAGCACACGTCGGCAGTAGCGAGCTGAAAATGGTGTACATGTCTTCTTGAATGAGAGTAACTGCCGCGCATGCTCTGAAGTGCGATTGCAGCACTGCCATGGATAGAAATAGAAACGGAACTTACTTTGGGGACAACCCTCGTATATCAGAAGGCTAGGCTATCCGCTAATGTTAGCAGCATATTATTTGCCATAAAGAACTCGAAACAGTCTATTGATGTTATAACGGAGTCCAAATGTGAAATAATCATGATAAAAGTAAGCATTGAAGGTGGGGTACACATGATTAGTAAATGTTTGCTTCGGGAGCCACACAGGCAGAGCACTTCAGAGAAATCATGGAGAATAACATGAATAAGTTTCCAGAACAAGCTGTCATAATATGGGGAGACTTACATTTGCTGGTTGGGAAATGAAAGTCATCCAATTAAAACTGGTGCCAAAGACAGGGATTCTGTGAGGCTATTTTGAACGAATGATCTGAAACCTACTTCTGGTAGATGGTAAGACAATTGACCCAGAAGGGTAATGTTTTAAATGTCCTAGTAAACTACAGGTGTTGAAAGAAATGTTAAGAAAAGTACAAAAACATTTTTGTGTATTAAGAGTGACAGCATACCAATTGCAGAGTATCTGATAAGTCATCTCTGTTTAACTGACAATAGGTGATTGGTTGGTTGGTTGGAATAATTATGCAATACTCTTATTAGTGACACCATCACACATTGATACCCCCATGCGGATATGCTGATGGGTGGAATACATTATGCATAACAAGTTTTAGTGGGATGTAGCTTGAAATGCTGAAGAGGGTGAAATTGGCTAAAGAAATTCACAGCAGATGTGAACCTATACAAACAAAAGCAGTAGTCGCACTATGCATCACATCCACGAGATGACAACTGGGTACCATCTGTAGATAATTGTCTCACAGAGCTTTTTAATAAGGCATTGAGAAATATACTCTCGGTGCACAGTGACATTGGTCAGAGAGACTGGGATATGATACTGCCTGTTGTAATATTCTTATACACAGCGAAGCAAGAGATTACTGTTTTCACTCCATTTTTCCTGAGCCACAGTCGACACACTGAAATCCATTGTTGAATGGATACTTTGTTTCTGTTTCAACCTGACAATTATTATGTCAAGCAGCTCATCATCAGAACTCAACAAAGGACACATTCCATGGTTCTTGAATGCTCATTATAAGGATTGTAAACATTATAGCACCAGACACCATCCTGTAACCGACAACCCAGGAGATCTAATGTGAATTTTTTTTTCACCTGTGTGGAAGATCAGGCTATCAGAAAAATTATTAAAGCACTACTTTGGCCTATTTCAAATTCCATGTCAGTTGTAAGACACTGCCTAAGAAGGCAAGGGTCATAAGATTCCACTGTGGAGACAAAAATTGCAGAGATGTCATCCATATCTTTTTCAGGAAATCTTAGCCCTGAGGCAAAGAACTACAATGAGTCTTTCTAATACAAGGAATGTGAAGATGTATTTTGTGATCAAGAAGCCTCAAAGGAAGTAACTGCATTTGAACATTGCATCGACTCATATGGACAGGACAATCCAGCCAGAATGTAAGGCTCCATTAGCGTGAGCTTTAGAAGTATCTCCGACTAGACTTAGATTTAGGAAGCCAATGTCCACTCCAAAACAGCAGTTCATTTTTGAGAGGAAGGGCATCAGCACTTTGTAGTGTATGTCATCTCCCGTGGTGCAGAGTCTGAGGTCACTGGCTGGCTGTGTGGGTCACCAGTTTTACTCATGTGCCCTGCAAGTACGCACCATTTATGATTGGTAATTTTTGGAACGTTCTAGGAAATTATCGGTTGTGAATACTGATTACCACTAGTAATTTATATTCACAGCGATAATAATTGTTTACAGAGCATGTGTTGTCTTACTCCATATGCCTAGCATACCTACTAGGTTTTAAATTTCCTTTCATAATCCTCTGTTGCTGCATTTGTGCCTTCAAAATGACAGGGTGTGCACCTTAAAATATCGGCAATTGTTAAAGACGTCACCCGCTTGCATTCTTGTAAGTTTTTTGAACATTTTGTACACCAGGAGAGGCTCAAGTTGTGTGTGTGTGTGTGTGTGTGTGTGTGTGTGTGTGTTTAAAGAGGAGCAGACAGTTGATCTCCACCTGTACTTTAGTGTGTGGTTTACAAAAGCACTTTTAGTGTTAAGTGTGTGTGTGTGTGTGTGTGTGTGTGTGTGTGTGTGTGTGTGTGTGTGTGTGTGTGTTATAACAGTTACAGATTCTGTATAACAAAAGGAGTATTCTGTACATTATAATGGAATAAGAATGAACAAAATTCAGTATTTTTGATTATCGACCAACTATTATGTGTGAGGGTTTGTTTTCATTTTATCCATTCAGAGAAATAGTGGTATCGAGTATCATATTTCATATAAAATGACCAGTAATGTAATATGCAATGTTCAGTAGATCCAGATAGAGCATCAGACTGTGACATATATTAGATGTAGGAAGACCCTATGATAATCTCTGGACAAAGGATACATGCACACCAAGGTGACAAAAAGTTATGGAATAGTGATACACACATATAGAAATGGCAGTAGTAGTGGCAGAGCTGTCATTTGTACACAGGTGTAAAGATTTCCAACACGATCATAGCCACACAACAGGAATTAACAGACTTTGAATGCAGAATGGTAGTTGGAGCTAGATGCATTGGACATTCAATTTTGGAAATTGTCAAGGAATTCAGTATTGTGAGATCCACATTGTCAAGAGTGTGCTGACATTACCAAATGTCAGGCATCACATCTCACCATAGGCAATGCAGGGCCGGATGGCCTTCACATAACGACCGAGAGCAGTGGTGTTTGCATAAAGTTGTCAGTGCTAACAAACAAGCAACACTGCATGAAATAACGGCAGAAATCTATGTGGGACATGCGATGAAGATATCCGTTAGGACAGTGTGATGAAATTTGGGATTAACTGGCTATGGCAGCACATGACTGATGCAAATGTCTTTGTGAACAGCACGGCATCATCTGCATGGGCTTGTGACCACATCAATTGGACCTTAGACAACTGGAAAATTGTGGCCTGGTCAGATGAGTCCCAGTTTCAGTTTGTAAGAGGTGGTGCAGGAACCATGGAGGCATGGACCCAAGTCGTGTACTAGGCACTGTGCAAGCTGGTGGTGGCTGTGTTTGCACGGAGTAGACTGGGTCTTTCGGTCCAACTGAACCAATCATTGACTGGAAATGGTTATGCTCTGTTACTTGGAGCCATTTGCAGCCATTTATGAACTTCATGTTTCCGAACAATGGTGGAATTTTTATGCTTGATTATGCGTCATGTTACTGGGCCACAGTTGTTTGCTGTTAGTTTGAAGAATATTTTGGGCAATTCAGGTAAATGGTTTTCCCACATGGACTGCCCAAAGTAAATCCCACTCAACATTTATGGGATGTAGTTGAGAGGTCAGTTTGTGCACAAAAACCTGCACCAGCAATACTTTTGCAATTATGGATGGCTATAGAGGCAGGTTGCTGGAATGTTTCTTCAGGAGGGTGTGCAATGACTTGTTGCGTCCATGCCACATTGAGTTGCTGCATCACACAAGGCAAAAGGAGGCATGACGTGATATGAGGTGGTATCCCATGACTTTTGTCATCTCATTGTAGAAAGCACTGACAGGTATTTGGATGACAAAAGCATGTAAATTGGTATTTTTAAGGGCTGAACTCAAGGTCTTTCAAAATATTTCATAAGCTAAGTCTGGAAGCCAGGAGTGCTCACTTGAAATACGGTTGATGGTTTATGGGTATGAGGACAGATCCATAGACAATGTCTCAGACACAAATCTGATGAAGGCATCACCAAGAAAGGCAAAGCGATGTTCTTTTGCTCAGGTAGGCACCATATGCCACAAAAGTAACAGCCTGAATAAGTATAATACTTTGAAAGAATATGCTAAAGTCAACATTTTTATGGGAGAATGAAATAAAGAACTTCAAGCAGGCCCAGAATAGACTGCAAGGTTACAGTCATGAACCAACAGCAGAGTATATTCTGGATCCATTGAGAGCCTAATGTGCAACCATCTGTTTCTATTATACTGTGTTAAAATGAAAGTAAAAAAAGGTTGCCTTGCTATACTCAACACTGTTTTTTGACTGTGTCCCCAGAACAAATGAGTCAATGCAGATTATCCCAACAACATGGACACAATATTGAGCTGAAGATGGTTTGAAGAATGGTATAACTCAACAGTCCAGAAATTGTAGATTTCATGATGACTTATGAATGCCAACAGACATATACATTGTACTTTGTTTTGCCTCACTGATTGCAAATAAAATTTTTGGTGTTTGTTCCTTTGTTATGTGATTTTGATAGAATGTATTTATAAGGAGAAAAAAATTATTTGTCAGTATCTGCAATCAATGTTATTTATTTATTATCTTCAAGATGAACTTGTTTTCTGATGTGTTGTTACTAATTGTTTTGATGCAGAAATTCCCAGAGCTGGTCAAACAATATACAGTGGAAAGATGGCTGCCTCTACATGCGTGCTGCATTAATGGGCATACACATGTCATGGAACTTCTACTTAAATACCAGTATCCCCCACATATAATGCAAAAATTCAGGTGACTATTTGTATTTCTTTGTGTGTGTGTGTGTGTGTGTGTGTGTGTGTGTGTGTGTGTGTCAGGGGGACATGTTCTTTTTATTTTAAGTTAAATTATGTGATAATGCTGAGAACAAAGTGACGGGGGTGCCTTTGTAGGCACAGTGACACAGTGAAGTATTAATTCTTAATTCATTTGGTATCACTTACGTATGCATTTGGCAATAATCCTCACTCAGTACAGAAAAGAGCATTTGGTACATGTCTGTGTGTGAGATCGAATCCCCCCCCCCCCTGCCCCCCCCAGTGGAAAGTTGAAATGTCATCTGTCATCAAATAAAAGTGAACAGCATCCTTTAATTCAGTGACTGTTCTTGATAATGTATTTAATGTATGTCATATTGATTATAGATTTTGTTGTACCAGTTTTGCTCTCGTGGATAGTTTTCATACGTAATCATAAAACAACTTTTTACATGTTGATTATTAATATTGCATTTTAGATGATAGTTGGTGACCTCTAGGGTTTCACATTACAAGGTTTTGTGTGCTGTCATTGAACACTAGTTGATTGAGACATTGTAGTTATTTTTATTAGTTTTCATATGTTTATTACTTTTATTATTATCTTCACTCTCTTATTTGTTTTTTTATTCCCACTTCCTACTGATCATTGTGTCTAATATGAGAATTAACTATTTTTATATACCAAGAAACATTGTTTTCTGAGGATAAAAGTCGTAATGACTTTAGATTGTTGTCATTAATAATACATAAGAAAGGAAATTGACTTAGAAAACTATAAAATTACAGAGAGACATTATGGCTGGCCAGTATTTAGTTTCAGGAGCTGAAATTTCAGTACTGCTGTCAGACATGTAAATTAGTATTACAAAAGTTAGGGACAGCTTTCTCCCTCTAGTTTTTCTGTGTCCACTTTTCTTATACATTACTGTCAAGTGAACACACCTTTCCCTCCCTCCCTTTACCTTTTCACCCTCCATGTCCCTTTCCATTTCGTCTTAATTTCACCCACCATTAGACATAAATCTTAATACTTTTCACTTACCCCCTCCCCACCTTTTATTTTCCTTTCCACACCGCAGACAATCTCTTTGTTGACTCCATCTCTCATCCTTCCTACATTCTCTGTTGTGTCTTTCTCAATGTTCTTCTTCTTCCTTCATCCTCCTTGTGTCCTTTCTATTACACTGCCAGTGAGGCGCTATTTATTTCACTTGAAATGAAAGTAAAATTGTAACAACATTTTGGATATCTGCAATTTATCAATTGCTTCAACTGGAACAGTTACACCTGTACTGAAAGATATAAAATGTGAGGACTATATGTCCCTTTTTCTGTTACTGCTATGCAGATATTCATTTTATATCAGATTAATAAAGAAAGAAAGTTGTTGGAGCAAAAAAGCATTGTTGCCTTTCATAAATTACCGGTATGTGGAAATCTACATTGTCGTAATCACACTGCAATGTAATAAAGTACAGCTGATACCTCTCCCATTCCAAACGCTTTTTGTTTGTTTCCTTTTCTGAAACTATGAGAGGTATGAAAATACTCTCAGAAAATAAGTGGATGTGTCCAAGTATATGTACATACAAAACAAGGCTGAAATTAATCTATGGCCTGCATGATGCTGCACACAGAAAGGATTTTATAAATAATTCATGGACGCAACAGATTGATCAGTGTTAAAATAACGGCTTAAAAGTGATGTTTGGAAAATACAGTGATCTGTAATAATAATTTGTGAACTCAACGATATGTTTACTATGTGCAATATGAAAATACCAAGAAACATTGTTTTCTGAGGATAAAAGTCGTAATGACTTTAGATTGTTGTCATTAATAATACATAAGAAAAGAAATTGACTTAGAAAACTGTAAAATTACAGAGAGACATTATGGCTGGCCAGTATTTAGTTTCAGGAGCTGAAATTTCAGTACTGTTGTCAGAAATATGTAAATTAGTGTTACAAAAGTTAGGGACAGCTTTACGCTTCTAAATGAGTCAGTTGACAGTATTGAATTTCATCTCCTGGAGGTAAGTACCTGTTAGCCATGATGTCTCTTTATAATTTTATAGTTTTCACCAGTGCTTGATTTGTAAAAAAAAGAGGTAAATGTACTATGATCTTCCAGAGGATATTTTTGAAATTAAGACTTCTTAAAATGTTATTGTAACACTTTTCTGAATATTTTAAAAGTATGAATATAACATTTGTTCTGTTAAAAAATAAAACTCCAATATGCACCATCAACAATCTTTTATTACATGTTTCATTAATTAAGTTAAGTGTTCTCAATTTATGCTGTGTTACAAAAAACTAAATTACAGTAAGGTGAACCCATGTAAATTTGAACTATAAGATACTGAAAAAGGGAAAAAATCTTAAAGGCTTCTTAGCATAAAGTTTACAGAACTGTCCAAAGCTTTAAGAGATTTTCGTTGTCGTACCTCCTTTCTATCTTTCCTTGCTGTTGGTGCCAATAATGGAATGCTGCCCATGAAGCAGCCAAGATTCCATGTATTTTGAAGGGTCAAAACAAGTCAGTGGTGGGCCATCTCGCACTGTCAACCACTGCATACATCTAGGTAAAGCACAGTCTAGTCCCACACTAAGTAGGCACAGTTTTTCATCACTTCAACCACAGCAAAAGTTGCATCGTATCGCATCTCAAAATCTGTGGTTCTTCTTTTTTTTTTGTCAGTATTACCAGTGCAGGGTACCTTTGCATATTGTCACAAATTGAGTACTTGTTTTTGCTCATAAATAGTGGAACAACTGTTTTTTTGCAGTGACTTACAAGTACAGTTAGATCATCGTATACATCTGCAACTACGTCAGTACTTTACAAGTTATCTTATGGTGTATGGTGCAAGGCTATTGGTGTGCCACTTTAACTCCTAACTAAATTAAAGTCTGCCCGAATAGGCCATGAAGGCCCAATGTTACCAACCAGCTGCCATGTCATCCTCGGCCCACAGGCATCACCGGATGTGGATATGTAGGGGCATGTGGTCAGCACACCGCTCTCCCAGTCGTATGTCAGTTTCTGGGACCAGAGCCACTACTTCTCAATCAAGTAGCTCCTCAGTTTGCTTCACAAGGGCTGAGTGCACCCCGCTTTTCAACAGCACTCGGCAGACAGGATGGTCACCCATCCAAGTGCTAGCCCAGCCCGACAGTGCTTACTTCGGTGATCTGACAGGAACTGTGTTGCCACTGCAGCAAAGCCATTGGCACTTTAACTACTGTACCTATTCCAGTCTCAAATAGTTCGAGGGAGGAATGGTTGTTGGTAAGCCTCTGTGTGAGCTCAGATCTGTCTAATTTTACATTTGTGGTTTGTGGCTTTTTCACAAGAGATACATGATAGGAAGCAATATATATAGTGCTTGACTCTTCTAGAAACATACTCTCTCAGAATTTTAACATTAAACCATTCCATGATAAACTACACCTCTCTTGTAGCATCTGCCACTGGAGTTGGACGAGCATCTCTGTGTTTCTTTCACACTTAACTAAATGAATGTGTGATGAAACACACTGCTCTTTGTTAGATCTTGTCTATTTCTCCCATCAGTGGTACCTAGTAATGGTTCATGATTGATGAGCCAACTGCCTTATCCCTACATCAAGTGTTGTTCCTCTGTTGGCCTTCCTACATTTCACTGTAATAGTTATACTATATTGTGGTATAGTGAACCATTCATGATTTACTACCTGGTGATAGTCTGTTGAATAAGTATTACTTTGCCGCAATTAATTATAGTTAATGAAATTAATATATGAAGTGGGACTTCTTCGCCCAAGTGCAGCTTTGATTTTACGAAAGAGATTAATAATTATTAGTTATTCCGAAACACCAGATAGCGTGGAATATGCACCACACCTAATATCAAACTCGCCAAACACTTTTTTTCTTTTATGAAATGAAGACATAAGTTTTTAATGCAGTCACATACACAGACATCGGGAATTACTTTACTTCCTTTTTTATTCTTTATTGAGAACATGTTTACAATAGGTCTTTAGCAATTGCTGAGCATCAGTAAAAATTGATGTATTTCTGCAAGTGAAATGTGTGTATAACAGACATCAACTCAAAAACAAAGTGCTTTTTTCAGTACTTTCTGTCATGCCAAAGTTTACTCCAGTGAATCTAGCAAGCAACAGGGAGTACTGTATTGACTCCTGCATTACTTCACATGCATATTATCTCTGACTAGCAGGTAACTGACCAACAGATGCAGTGACTTCTCTATCTGCAGCAGCATCACCTTCAAACAGCCTCAAGATGATTTCAGTGTTATCTACTAGGTCATTTATGTATGCTGTGATCAGAAATGGTCTTATAACACTCCCTCACAGTACACCCAAAGTTGCTTTTACATCTGAATACTTCTCTCAGTTAAAAATGATACGCTGTGTTCTATGTGCTTCAAACTTTTTAATTGAATCCCAAAGATGGTCTGACATTATGCATGCTCCTATTTTGTGGATTAGGCGATAGTGCAGAATTGTGTAAAATGAGTTCTGGGAGACAAGAAACAAAGCGTCAATGTGGTTGCTGATGTCTGTGACTTCTGAGGCTCACGGATAAAGAGGATGAATTGGGTTTCACACAATTGTAATCCATATTTGTTCCTGCAGAGGAGATTCTTAGTCTCAGGAAAGGTCATAATAAGCTAGCATAAAACATTTCCAAAATTCTGCATTACTGATATAAGTCTGTAGTTGGGTATATCTGTTCAACAACTCTTCTTGGAAATGGGATTGCCTGAGCATTTTTCCATTTGGAAACTATTTGACACTCCTGAGATCTACATTACAGCGTTGTTACAAGAAGAGCAAATTCTTTTGCATACTCTATGTAGAATCTTAAAATTATGCCATCAGGTCCAATCACCTTCCTCTATTCAGCAATTTTAGTAGATTTTCTATCTTCTGGTCAAATATTTTGATACCGATCTTTTTTGCATTCATGCAATGAATGAAAGGAGTAGCTACATTGTTCTCCAGCGCACAGTTTTGGAAAAAGGAATTTAATATTCTGGCATCTCTTTCTCACTCTTTGCTTTTATGCCATTATTGTTTCTTAGTGTCTGGAAAATGGTTTTTACCTCTTCATGTATTTAACATCAGGCAAAAACTTTTTTGAATTTTTTGTCAGATTGCTAGGTACCATTTTACTTTTTTTAAAAAAATTCTTTGAACATTTCACGCGTAGCTCTCCTTACATTTAAGTTTGGCTTCATTCAGCTTTCTATCAGTCTACAAGGCTTTTGATGTGTTTAAATGTGCAGTGAAGCTCTCTTTGATTTTGGTGCAGCTTTCTAACATGACTGCGAAACTATGGCAGGTTTTTCTCATTCCTCCAACTTAGCAGAAAGTAAATAATTTATGAGTAAAATAGACCACTTACTGAATAGCAGGCACACATGAAAGAGAAAGAAGACTTGCTAACTTTTGGAATCAATCCTCTCTTGAGCTCCAGTGCAAAAACACCCAATGTGTACTACGTGTATGTGTACCCATGAACTGCTTTGCAGTAGCCATTTCCATTGTTATCTGTTCGAAGCCAATTGCTTCAGGTGGTAATAGCTGTTGTGTACCTTTTACCTTTCCTCATTTGTTTGACGTATTTCTGCTTGGGTCTTCCTTTGCTGTTCAATCCCTCCACTGTATCTGCCTACATTAATTACGCCATACTTTTATGCCTTAGAGTATGATCTATCCAAGTTTTTTGCCTCCTCATTATTATATCTCATAAATCTACTTTCATTCAAATTCATTGCAGCACTTCATTATTTCTTTCCCTTTTCAACACAAGATATCTTTATGATTTGATGATACATACATTTTGAAGGCTTCAGTTCTTCTTTCCTGTGGTGGTCCCACTGTCCATATATCCTCTTGTACAACAGCATAATCCATACAGATACTTTCAATTGATTTTTCCTGTTTCTAGATTTTTACTGTATTAAATAAATAGTTTTATTTGACTGTTTCTTGGCACTTCTGCTGATTGGTTAATTCTACTCAATTGTGCTCCCACTATCAGATGTTATCTTACTTTGTGAGAAAATAAATTTTGATACATTCTCCATTGTCACTACATTCAAGACAATTTTTGCTTGTATCTTTATTTTACTCACAAATAATTATTTTTTAGTTTGCTTAGCATTAGAATTCCTATATTGTTCCATATTTACCAACATCTCTTTCAGCTATTCATAACGTTCTACCAGTATTTCGTTTTCAAAATTCAAACATGTAAATACTCTCTCTTTGGATGTTAATGCCTGCACCATTGTAATACTGAGTTATAGTGGTGATAATAAACATCTCTGTCTTTCACCTGTTCCTGTTTTGGCACATTGTTCATGGTAGCCAAATTTTACTACAGCCATTACTTCTTTGTATGTGTGTATGTGGGTAAAGGAAGTATTAAAGATGACAACTCACCACGTAGTTACAGCATTGAGTCATTGTTAGGCAGATAAACAATACTAAGCATATTTGTAAGTTTTCAAACAAATTCTTCATCAAAGTTAACAATACACATGCAGATTAATTGTTCCAGGTGGTTACATTCAGGCAGCTCTGAAGCTTGAGTAGGATAAATGGTTGTATCAAGTGCAGTGGTCAAATGTATGTAGGAGGGGAGCAGAAGAGAAGGTTGTGGAGGTCTGAAGGCTGGGAGGAAGAGGCAGCAGGTGCATTAGATATGATCATGATTCCAGTGATCTAGTTCATCAGAAATGATATTGTAAAAAAAAAAAAAAAAAGTGTTTCAAGTGAGTAGTGAGCAGTCCAAGACAGAGGAAAATGATGATTAGCAAGCTGTAGTACACTTTGAAACAGCAGGGAGCTGTTCTGCATGGAGGGGAAGTAATGCTATGTGTTGTGCGCTTTGTTCTTTTTGTCATTCGCCACGGTATGGTGATTATAGTAAATCGCTGGTGATGTGCAGATCACAGTTTCAATTTTTGCTTGCCTCCTGCAATTATTCATCATTTAACATTAGTGATTTCTGGAACATTGTGGGACTAACTTATTTATGGAATATTGGAATTTAGTAGAAAACTCTTGTGTAAATATAAATGAGAGGACTCACTGCTGAGGCAGGCAATTCAGCTTGAAATGAACTTTTCTTGTGTAGATAATAAACATTCTTTCAGTCGGAAGTGTTAGTTCTTGTTGGTAAACTTACTCTTGTAACTGGTGCTCAATTCTAGAGTCTGTGTGACAGTATATAGACAGAATCAAAATTTCCTAATTGTTTGATTGCTTGTTTGTCAACTCCATTTTTGATAGATGACAGCTTCCCCTTCATGATTTTTTTTCCTGTTGTCAGATACAGTAACACAGGATTTTGCTTTTTTTAAAATTTGTTATATGCTTCATGAATCATTTTTGTTGTAAAACATAGTTTCACTATTGAATATTCCCTAAAACAATGTTATTTTCATTATTGTTAACATCTCCTTGTATCTTATTCATGGTTTGTCTTGTAGGCACAGTTTTGTGGCAGACACAGTTTTCAGATTGTATAATATTTTGTTTTATTTCCTACCAAAATTCCTAGCAGAACTGGCTAGTAACTGGGAATTCCAAGTTGGGAGGACACAATGAGGCAGTGACTAAAAGAGGTATCAGCTTGGTGTTTTGTTTAAAAGACAAGGCAAAAATCAGGACAAATTAAATTGTGTTCAAATATTGCTAATGCCTCAGCATAAGTTAAATACACAGTGAGAGCTGATATTGCAACACTAGCACAACAGGTGAACTTCCAGTATAACCATTGTCACTGTCAGTGTTGTGAGGTGTTGTTGATTAGCTAGAAAAAAAGGTGTACTACAAACACTATGGTGGAAACTGCCGCTCAGTCAATTGACCCTGGGCCAGAGAGCGCTGGCTACACTGCTGGTAACTCAAAGTATGTTGTGTGATGAAATGCCATGATTTGCAATTCCTAGTCCATCAAGGGAGAGGCTGCTTCACTTTGTAAAACCATAAAGAAGTAAGATGAAGATGAGCTCATGTTATCAGAAGCTACTTTCAGTATACAGTTACTAGAATAATGAAAACTACATTTTATGGCCTTCCACTTCTTAACCACCCATTTTCTTCCATAACTTTTCTGAGAACCATCTTGGCAATGTGATTAAGGTCATGCATTTGTATCCATTTTTTTCAAATTACTTGGATCTCACTTTCATGAAATTTCATACAGTGACCAGAAGTGGAACTAGTTAAAACAGTTATGCAAAGATTTCATTGTAATTACTGTTCAGATAGGTTCTTCTAAAATTGTATTATGAAGAAAAAACAAGATTAATATGAAACAAATTCTCAATTTTGCTCAGGGATGACGTAATGCTCAGCATTTTTTTTTCATGTCATTAAAGTCTGATTCTGCAATGTGTCTAGATCATATGATGTCACGTAGTTCTCAACCCAAGTTGTTGAAGTTCATTTCTTTTCATGCTTCGCGGGAGTAATTGAACATGTGTAAATTTGACTAAGTTTTTGCAGCTGTTTGCATTGTTGATAAAACATAGCAGCTTTCACTATATGCCACTATATGCCAGAGACTAAACAGTAGCCGAAAGATCAATGAATGTAATAATTTCAAAAAAGTGAGCAAAGTGGTACCTGACAATGGTATCAGTTGCATGATCACTACATCAACTAATAGATAATACAAGGTGATGTATCTACATTTGACATTGAAGATGGACCTTTTTCCTCACAAAAATAGCATCATCACTCTTAAAATGAAGTTACAAAATCTCATGAACTGTATTTTTAGTTGCTGCCACTGATTCCAGTTACTATCAGATTGAATTCATAGTAAGTTTCTGTTTATCTCATATGCTGACAAATACCATTCTGTATACATATTAAGAATAACAGGCTCACATTAGGAAATAAAAGAATACTTGCAATGTAGATGTAAGTAAAGATTCCTATAGAAGAGGCTCAACATAGTTTTAATATTAAATTTACCTCACATGTGAGCAATAGATACGTGTAAGTTAGTTTTATATGTGATAAGTAAACATTATTCTAGTGGTTAGTAAAATTGGCATACTTAGTTATGTACGTATTTCTATATCCTTTAGGGATCACACTGGTGAATGGGAATATGAGATGCCTTTTGACATTAATATGCGTGATGTAACAGGCCAAAATGTGTTGTATGTTGCTTCACTTCTTGGAAACTACAAAATGGTTGATCTCCTACTGAAATTTAGAGTCAAAGCATACCGCGTAAAGGTATGTATTCTTTACAATTGGATTGTTCGCAAATAGATAGGTATTCACTTAATAGACTAATATTGCTTGTAACTGTGTTTGTACATGTTCTATCAACTTGCTTTGTTCTGAATTTTTCACTGTCACATGCTTCTTTTATTATTATTGTGTTCTCCCTCTATCTCTGCCAACTACTCCTTAGAACTTCATTTAACTCGACAGTCATGGGTATTCATGGAAATTTATAGAAGAGGATGTGAGATTGTTAAATTGCTGTTTTTGATATCAGAAAATTTGAACAATTTCTGGTTGTTATTAACAAAAATAATCAGTTGAAGTGAAGAAACAGGAAATAAATTGTAAAATCTCTTATTGAACTTATGCCACATATAACAATGTTTGCTTAGAAAACTTCACGTATTATCATGTTGGTAGATTTATTACAATTATTTTCATGCCTTTCTGCTATGTTTTTGGGTTGTTTGGGTAAGTGTAACACATGCCAACATTCAGCGAGATGAATGTGGGAAGCTCCCTAGTACAGAGACAGGGCTTGTGGTACAGCCAACTCTTTTAATAGCCTAGAACTGGACCAAAATAACAGTGTATTATGCTGTGATGGACCCCATGGAGATTTAGGTGATCACTTCTAGACATGAAGATCTTCTCTACCTTGGTTTTTCACATTCTTTTCTACTCTTCTAGCACATAAAATCATATTTTTTTCTTTTCATCTGATACATTTGGGTCTTTAGATGAAATACAGATGAATGCATCTACTGTATAGAAAGACCATACTTTTTAAGGTTTACTACAGTCACTCTCCCACAGTAAAACTGGATGTTGTTTCAGAAACCTTTGCTGGGTCATCTTTGGCCACATACAAATGGCGAAATACTGTTGTGATTAAGCTATTCAGCAGTACTGGTAGTAGGAGAATTTCTTGTGGGAATTGGGGATAACACTGAACAGGTATACTACAGCCATATTAATTTGTGCTGGGAATAGGCACTGAGATACATGCACTAGTGTGTTCTAATGGTCCCTTTCTGGAGCTCAGTGAGGAGTTTATGAGGAAGGAACAGAGGATGATTTTGAGAGTCTGTTTTGGCAGTATTCTGCAAATATTCACTTCTTATTTGAATGCAGGACAACACTGAAATTGCTGCTGTGCCAAATAAAAGGCATAATTTCCTGTGAGCAGCCTGTGTGAGAAGTCTATACCCCAGAATCCAGAAGGGGACAAATTCACTTGTACATTCGCCCACTGCCAGCATTTGTCCTGCTTCTCTCTCCTTTTCCATAGCTAATGTGGTTTTTCCTCGTCACTTGCCAGTCATGCTTGTCCTTACTACATAAGGCCACAATGGCCTCTCCCATCTTTGCCTGTGGCCTTTCTGTCTTTGCTATTGCATGTTTGCTGTAGCTTTCAACTAACATCTGACTGTTGCACCCATCCCCATTCCACCCAGCCTAGCCAGTTGTGTCCTCCACACTGTGCTGCTATCAGTCCCCCCCCCCCCCCCCCCCCCCTCCATTTTTCTCTTAAGTCTGTTATTTCATCAATGCTGTTTAACTGAAATTCAAGTTTGGTGTATGCCATGACCTAGTAGAAGAATGATTTTAGGAACTGAAAGTTTCCTTGCTGTTTGTAAAATTAGCTGCACCATTAATGTGCCACAATTGCTGCATAAAGGGTAGTTATAATGATCACCTCAAAAAAATCACATAATTCATTTTATGTTTCTTGGCAGGTACATATCTGCAGTCCTGGTTCATGTTGAAATCCTTGCATCACACGACTTATTAAACATATGGCTAGAGGAGCCAAAACAAAAATACTCCAAGTGGAGTATTGTCCATAAATCATTTTCTGAATTTGAAAGAGAACTCTATGCTGTGTTGTTGAAAGTGTTGTTGTTGTTGTGGTCTTCAGTTCTGAGACTGGTTTGATGCAGCTCTCCATGCTACTCTATCCTGTGCAAGCTTCTTCATCTCCCAGTACCTACTGCAACCTACATCCTTCTGAATCTGCTTAGTGTATTCATCTCTTGGTCTCCCTCTACGATTTTTACCCTCCACGCTGCCCTCCAATGCTAAATTCGTGATCCCTTGATGCCTCAAAATATGTCCTACCAACCGATCCCTTCTTCTAGTCAAGTTGTGCCACAAACTTCTCTTCTCCCCAATCCTATTCAATACCTCCTCATTAGTTACGTGATCTACCCACCTTATCTTCAGAATTCTTCTGTAGCACCACATTTCGAAAGCTTCTATTCTCTTATTGTCCAAACTAGTTATCGTCCATATTTCACTTCCATACATGGCTACACTCCATACAAATACTTTCAGAAACGACTTCCTGACACTTAAATCTATACTCGATGTTAATAAATTTCTCTTCTTCAGAAACGATTTCCTTGCCGTTGCCAGTCTACATTTTATATCCTCTCTACTTCGACCATCATCAGTTATTTTGCTCCCCAAATAGCAAAACTCCTTTACTACTTTAAGTGTCTCATTTCCTAATCTAATTCCCTCAGCATCACCGGATTTACTTTGACTACATTCCATTATCCTTGTTTTGCTTTTGTTGATGTTCATCTTATATCCTCCTTTCAAGACACTGTTCATTCCGTTCAACTGCTCTTCCAAGTCCTTTGCTGTCTCTGACAGAATTACAATGTCATCGGCGAACCTCAAAGTTTTTACTTCTTCTCCATGAATTTTAATACCTACTCCGAACTTTTCTTTTGTTTCCTTTACTGCTTGCTCAATATACAGATTGAATAACATCGGGGACAGGCTACAACACTGTCTCACTCCTTTCCCAACCACTGCTTCCCTTTCATGCTCCTCGACTCTTATCTGGTTTCTGTACAAATTGTAAATAGCCTTTCGCTCCCTGTATTTTACCCCTGCCACCTTCAGAATTTGAAAGAGAGTATTCCAGTTAACATTGTCAAAAGCTTTCTCTTAAGTCTACACATGCTAGAAACGTAGGTTTGCCTTTTCTTAATCTTTCTTCTAAGATAAGTCTTAAGGTTAGTATTGCCTCACGTGTTCCAACATTTCTACGGAATCCAAACTGATCTTCCCTGAGGTCCGCTTCTACCAGTTTTTCCATTCGTCTGTAAAGAATTCGCGTTAGTATTTTGCAGCTGTGACTTATTAAACTGATAGTTCGGTAATTTTCACATCTGTCAACACCTGCTTTCCTTGGGATTGGAATTATTATATTCTTCTTAAAGTCTGAGGGTATTTCGCCTGTCTCATACATCTTGCTCACCAGATGGTAGAGTTTTGTCATGACTGGCTCTCCCAAGGCCATGAGTAGTTCTAATGGAATGTTGTCTATTCCCGGGGCCTTGTTTCGACTCAGGTCTTTCAGTGCTCTGTCAAACTCTTCACGCAGTATCTTATCTCCCATTTCATCTTCATCTACATCCTCTTCCATTTCCATAATATTGTCCTCAAGTACATCGCCCTTGTATAAATCCTCTATATACTCCTTCCACCTTTCTGCCTTCCCTTCTTTGCTTAGAACTGGGTTGCCATCTGAGCTCTTGATATTCATACAAGTGGTTCTCTTCTCTCCAAAGGTCTCTTTAATTTTCCTGTAGGCAGTATCTATCTTACCCCTAGTGAGACAAGCCTCTACATCCTTACATTTGTCCTCTAGCCATCCCTGCTTAGCCATTTTGCACTTCCTGTCGATCTCATTTTTGAGACGTTTGTATTCCTTTTTGCCTGCTTCATTTACTGCATTTTTATATTTTCTCCTTTCATCAGTTAAATTCAATATTTCTTCTGTTACCCAAGGATTTCTATTAGCCCTCGTCTTTTTACCTACTTGATCGTCTGCTGCCTTCACTACTTCATCCCTCAGAGCTACCCATTCTTCTTCTACTGTATTTCTTTCCCCCACTCCTGTCAATTGTTCCCTTATGCTCTCCCTCAAACTCTCTACAACCTCTGGTTCTCAGTTTATCCAGGTCCCATCTCCTTAAATTCCCACCTTTTTGCAGTTTCTTCAGTTTCAATCTGCAGTTCATAACCAATAGATTGTGGTCAGAATCCACATCTGCCCCTGGAAATGTCTTACAATTTAAAACCTGGTTGCTAAATCTCTGTCTTACCATTATATAATCTATCTGATACCTTTTAGTATTTCCAGGATTCTTCCAGGTATACAACCTTCTTTTATGATTCTTGAACCAAGTGTTAGTTATGATTAAGTTATGCTCTGTGCAAAATTCTACAAGGCGGCTTCCTCTTTCATTTCTTTCCCCCAATCCATATTCACCTACTATGTTTCCTTCTCTCCCTTTTCCTATTCTTGAATTCCAGTCACCCATGACTATTAAATTTTCGTCTCCCTTCACAACCTGAATAACTGCTTTTATCTCGTCATACATTTCATCTATTTCTTCATCATCTGCAGAGCTAGTTGGCATATAAACTTGTACTACTGTAGTAGGCATGGGCTTTGTGTCTATCTTGGCCACAATAATGCGTTCACTATGCTGTTTGTAGTGGCTTACCTGCACTCCTATTTTTTTATTCATTATTAAACCTACTCCTGCATTACCCCTATTTGATTTTGTATTTATAACCCTGTAATCACCTGACCAAAAGTCTTGTTCCTCCTGCCACCGAACTTCACTAATTCCCACTATATCTAACTTTAACCTATCCATTTCCCTTTTTAAATTTTCTAACCTACCTGCCCGATTAAGGGATCTGACATTCCACGCTCCGATCCGTAGAACGCCAGTTTTCTTTCTCCTGATAACATTGAAAGTGTATGGAAACAAATTTACCATTGTTTATGACAGTGGTTTGGGGGATAAAGGCACTTCCACTGTAGTCAAATAAGTTTGTGTGTTGAATAATTAAGTGACTGACCATATCTCTGTGAATGAGAATTGCAAGAGAAGTGGAGGCCCTGTTGTTCAAAGATCAGCATATCACAATTGAGCTGGTAGTGCAAAAGGTGAAAATCAGTCATGGATCCATTTTCAGTGTCTTCCATGAGATGCTGAATTAGCTTACACCCATTCAAAAAGCCTGCTAGGAAAATTTTGTAGCTACTTCAGGGAAATCATGATGAGTTATTTAGCTGCCTAATCACTATGGCCAAATGCCTAGTGTGTCACTAAGACCCTGTGATGAAGAAGCAAAGGAAACTATGGAGATATATTGATTCAGCACCACTGAAAAAAAGTAAGGGGCAAAGCATTAGCGGTCAAGGCTGTGCTGAGTGTTTTTTGAGACTGCTGTGAGTGATGCCACCAGATTATACTCATAAAGGTCAACCTATCACAGGAGTATAGTACTGAAATCTCCTGATGAGGTTATGGAATACTGCCAAGACGAAGCATTGTAGGAAGCTGTTCGAGGGGGTTGTCTTTGCTCCTTGGCAACACCACAGCCTGTTATGCACAGGATTTAGTCACCCATGCTGTTTTTTTTTTTTTTTTTTTTCGAAGAAACCATTGCGTCACAGGTATTTCCACAAATACAAGGTGATTTTTGAAGTGGAACATTTCCTGGACAGACAGAATACAGACATCAATTGTCATTGTCTCCAGAAACCCATCTGTCCATCATGAAAAAAATGTGTTGCATTAAAGAGTCAGTATGTAGAAAAGGACTGACACAATCACCAAGTTTCATGACCACAGCTTAATATTTTGGAGGTGATAATTTAAATTTTATGGCTACTTCTTGTATTGTATGTGGATCTCCTTATAATAGTATTATGATCTTTTAATATGTTACTGCTGACATTGTCAGCCCCTTGTCCTGACTATAATATTTGAATTGCCATTGCTCATTTATTAATATTAATATTATCTAATTTCAGTCATTACAGAAAGATGATGAGAATGATCCTGGCAGAGGTGGAGAGATTGTTAGCCCAACAAGGAGGCGTATATCTGATGGAATTCAATCAATCATGGCTCGTCTTAATCTCAGTCGGGCTGGAGAAAATCAAGGTAGTTTTTAAATTTAAATGTGCCAGTCACAGTTCTGGAGCTCCTTAACTTAGCCATTTTAGTCTCTTCATGAATTTAAAGTTAATGTAAGTTCCTATAATACTTCTAATGAATCCACTGTCACTCATTTCCCCAAGTTTTATCTTCATCTTCTCCTGCCTGACATACCCTTCTTCTTGAGTATAAGTTAATGTTTGTCTGTTGTTGCCAGTAAAATCTAATCTCCATTATTATTTAACAATGAAAACAAACACTGCTACATATTTCTTCATGTATGAGTGTAATTTCTGCATGATAAAACCATTTTAAAAACCACTGTAGGCTGTCCATTTTATTATACAAGATGCCTTTGTTGCACCATGTATATACATTACTGGCCTTTCATCTTGGAGGACAGCGGTTGGTAGTCATGCTGACTTAAAAAAAATGTCTGGTGTTTACAAAAGAGTTGGTATATGGCTTGGCTACTTTTGCAGATCCCCCAGTCTCTAATGGGGTACAGCAAGCTCCAGGTCCCTTCCGAGGAACATTAGCCTTTCAGCACAAAAAAGGACAGCCATACACAACCTTAAAACGTATCCTGATTTAATCATCCTTCCTGCAGACAATGTCTTCTCCACAGTTGTGATGAGTCACTGTGTCTGCCTGGCAGAAGGCCTCTGACACTTTCCCATCCCAGAAGCCTGGGTTCAATTCCCAACCGGGTTGGGAATTTTCTCTGTCCGGGAACTGGGTTCTTGTGTTGTCCTCATCATTTCATTATCATCATTTGATACAGTGATTAGATTGGATTGTTGAAAAAATGGACTGTGTAAAAATTGGGGCTTTGTACGGGCGCTGAAGACCGTGCAATTGAATGTCCCATAAACCAATCATCATCATCATCATCGTCATCCCAGAAGTCACAACATAACCTCCCATCCCCATTGAAATGCATAGACCCTTTCCATAACCTCTCCCCCTGAGTCTACCTTTCTCCTCAACCCAATGACTCCCTGAGCACTCACCTTCTACATGCTCTCCAAAATCCACAAATCTTGGACACCCCATTGCAGCTGATTGTTGTGATCCCGCTGAAAGAATTTTTGCTCTTGTTGATCAACACCTCCAACCAGCCTTCCATTTCAAAGACCAACTCCATTTAGTGACATTCCACCATCTCCACCCTGTTACCTCTTGGATCCCTACTTGTCACTGTTAATGCCACCTCCCTGTACACCAACATTCCTCATGCCCTTGGCCTTGCTGCTATCCAACACTATCTCTCCCTTTATTTGAATGGAAGATATACAAACAAATCCACAGCACAGTTATGGGTACCCCTCACATACCCCTAATCCCCTGACCTCACCCCCACGAATCAACTTCAAAGGGTCATCCCTGTGGAAGACCAAGGTTTAAGACCCGTCTGATCCACCAGTCTAGCACTTCTGGCGCCAGTCCTTATCCTACACCTTCAGAGGCCAGGCCAACTATGAAAGCAGTCATGTCATACACCAACTCTGCTGCAAACACTGCACAGCTTTTGATGTCGGTGTGACTAATCAACCAGGCGTCCATCAGGACGAATGGTTACCACCAAACTTTTGCCAGGAACAAAATTGACCACCTGGCAGCACAAAATGCAGATTAGCATAACACGCTCAATTTCAGTCGCTGCTTCCCAACCCAGGCCATCTGGATTTTTCCCTTCACCAACAGCTTCTCTGAACCATGCTGACGGGAGTTACCCTTGCAACATGTCCTTTGCTCCCAGAATCATCCTGGCCTCAATCTCCAGTAAATCCAGTGTTCCAAGTTCCAACACGCTTTACCATTTCATGCCCACACATCACCTTCAGTGTACACCTCTCCCTGCTAAGCCCATGTACTTTCAACACTTCCCTTACATACTCCTAGCTGGCAAACAAGCTGGTGTGTGTGCGTGTGCGCGGGGGGAGGGGGGGGTGGGTATGCTCTAGCTCAAGAAAGTATTACTCCGAAAGCTAGCAAATTTTCTTTCTACTTTTCAATGAGTGGTCTCCTTTACTCCTAAAATATTTACATTGTACCATAACTTTCCTATAACTTTAAGGAAAGAGAGTGTGATGAAGATTAGGAGGCATAATGTCTGAGAAAAAGAAATAGCACTGAAATGGTGGACATCACAGAAATGAAGCTGGAGAACTGTAAAACAGAGGTGGTGGAAGAACACACACTCACTTAAACACAGCAGAGAAGTAGAGCTTCAGTCAGCTTCATCTTTTAATCTACACGTACTGTGGTTGTTGTGCCAACATAGGTTAATTTCTTTGTTCAGACTTTTGCATTAGTTCATACTTAATTCTGGAACTGATTTTGTCCTGATACATTTGAATCTCTCTGTACAAATTCTTATCCTTTCAAGATAATGAAATAATCATCATGAAAATATTCCATTTTCTGAATTTTAGGCTCTCTGTCATGTGTGCTGTATGCTTTGAGCAAAGTAAGATACCATCTTGTTCGGAATAAGAATATCATGTTCCACTATTAATCTTTGCTTAGAACACATACTAATAACTCTAATTCATTTCAGGTCAAGCTGCCAAAAATGACTGCATGCTAAGTCCTTTACAATTAAATATATACTGCAGCAACAACAGTGAAACAGCTCTTCATGTTGCTGTAAGAGGAAAGCATTATGAAGTAGCCAGTGCCTTACTACTTTGTGGAGCTGATCCAAATTTGGCATGCCGAATGTCAGATCAGGTATTGTATATGGGACCATTCGTATTTGTGACAGATACTGGCCTTCTAAGTGTCTCAGTGCCTTTAGGATGCTATTTTTGCAGGTATCTTCACCTGACACTGAAGACGTTGGTACTATTAGCAGTTCCACTGCACTTGTTGAGGCATGCAAGAATCGAGATATTGGCATGACAGATCTTCTTTTAAGGCATGGAGCCCGTGATGATGATTGCAAGGCACTTCGTGTGGCTACACAAAATCGTGATGACATTCTTACTGCCAAACTGCTATCAACAAAGGTTGGTAAATTAATACTGTTCACAGGCTGTATATTCAAATGTGACATAGAAAGAAAGCCAAGCAGTTGAAGCCTGTGAATCAGCTGACGTATTACTCTTTGTATGTGTATGTTTATTAGCTTCCCACAAAATCTCTAATTGCAGGATTTAGGACATACTTTCTTTGAATAAATATAGCTCAATGTTTTAATCTTTTTATTTTTCTGTGTTTGTTTAAGAAATACATAACATTTCTATATGGTAATTGCACATTTGCTTATTGAAATCGTTATATTCAGCAATGAGGCTGTTGAAACTTTGTGGCAGAATAAAACTGTGTGCCGGATTGAGACTCAAACTTGGGACCTCTGCCTTTCGTGGACAAGTGCTCTACCATCTGAGCTACCCAAGCACGACTCACGTCCTGACCTCACAGCTTCACTTCTGCCAGTACCACGTCTCCTACCTGCAGAGTGAAAATCTCATTCTGGAAACATCCCCCAGGCTGTGACTAAGCCATGTCTCCGCAATATCCTTTCTTTCAGGTCTGCTAGTTCTGCAAGGTTCGCAGGAGAGCTTCTGTAAAGTTTGGAAGGTAGGAGACGCGATACTGGCAGAAGTGAAGCTGTGATGTCGGGGCGTCAGTCGTGCTTCGGTAGCTCAGAAGGTGGAGCACTTGCCTGCTAAAGGCAAATGTCCCAAGTTCGAGTCTCGGTCGGGCACACAGTTTTAATCTGCCAGGAAGTTTCGTATCAGTGCACACTCCACTGCAGAGTGAAAATCTCATTCTGCAATGAGGCTGTTATTAATCTGAAGTGAGAATATGAAAGATTAGGATTTTATTTTACCGGTACAAAGAGTGAAATGAAATGTGTGGAGGTATCAGGGGAGGGATGGGAGCATTGTTAAATCTGGAACAATCACTTGTGCCCGGAAGCAAGCTGCAAGCTGCAAAGCTTTTAAAATCTGAAGAATTTATTAAACCACACTATAAAAGCCATACAAACAACACTAAACTTCATGTACTCTCACAACATATATCTTCTGTGAATAGATTTACTCTAAATTAATACATGGCATGTAAAATAAGTTGCTAGGTGTCATCAAAAGAGACTTCGTGGAATGAATTACTGTCCACTTTATTTTTCTTTGTTACTTTTAAAAGTCATGCATGCTTTTATAATGCCTGTTGCCTTAATGTCATTGCTGTCTGGCATTGCTTTGCTAGTGTTTTCCATTTGATTACAGATCTCCTTTACAGTACGTGAAACAGATGTATGCAGGTTCTCATAGTCTGCTGCTGACTGCATTATATGACTGCCCTACTCAATAAAAATAAAAATCATATTCACCAGGAGCTAGATTCAAATCCTATTCTTGTCACTTTGATTCAGAGTTTTACTTGGTTTTCTCATACTTACAACAGGCAAATGAGTGGTGTCTTTGCAAACAATACTGTAAATTCCTACAGTACTAACTGTACTCTTAGAGAACATTATATACAGTGAGGAGTTAAATCCTAATACAGAAGAATTAAAAAGAGGCCATAGTGCTAACAAATATATGTATGTATAAGCTGTAATGTTCTGAAATTGAATTAACCATTTTCTAAAATCTTTCGTTTTATATTAGGCATATCCTGATCCTGAATACAGACTGAATAAAGCAGCCATGACAGAAGAAGGAATTGGTTCAGTGTCACACTTAGGTCTCAGCAGCTTAACATACAGCTCACTTTTTCCAAATACAGCTGTAATGATAAACTGGCACAACCAACAATGTGATCTCGCACAGCTACGAAAACAGTGGTTGGTGAGTAGTGTGTTCTCTTTTCATTCATTGTTAAAAATAAATTGCTGTTAAGAAGAGTAAAGCACTCAGAAGACATGGTCAGATGTCAATATAACTTCGTACATGTACACACCAGAGGTGGCAACGTGAATGTTTAAGAGTTGCAGTTCTACATAGAATAACCATCAAATGCATTAGTCTTGTTTGTGTTTGGTGTTGCTATCAGGTCTGAACGGTGTCTGACATTGAGTAATCACTGTGAAGGACACTAAGATGCTGTGTACTCTTGTGAGACAATGTTATCAGCACTTGACAGAATTTGATAGAGGACACATTGTGGGTCTTTACATTATCCAGATTTGTGAGGCATTGGGATGTGACAGTGGCCTGATGTCACACTGCATGGGAATGTAAAGGTAGGCGCTACTTGGAGTGGCCGCGTGGTTTCAGGCGCCATGTCACAGACTGCCGAAGGAGCGAGTCCTCCCTCGGACATGGGTGTGTGTGTGTTGTTCTTAGCAATGTTAGTTTAAGTAGTGTGTAAGTCTAGGGACCGATGACCTCAGCAGGTTGATCCCTTAGGAATTCACACACATATGAACATTTTTTTGGAAAGGTAGGCATAATCATTATCAAGGTTCCAATCGATTAAGTCGGACCACCACAAGGAAAGATCACTATACTGTGTGCCAGGTACATCGTAACTCCTTCACATCTTAATCTGCCATCTGAGAATAAGTAACGGTCTCTCAGTCACATTCTGTATCATCCTGCATCATTAGCCAGAGACTAGCAATGGCTCGGCCAAGGAATTCCATCCAACACGTAGGCTGCCATCAACACCACAAGATAAATAGCTGTGTTTGGAGTGGTGCTGTGACCAAGAAGCTTGCAGTGCTGATGAATGGCATTGTATTGTGTTCAGAAATGAATCATGGTTGTGCACTACCCAGATAACCGACATCTGCAGGTATGGTGACAGCCAGGGGAGAGGTCCCATTATTCTAATGCTTTGGAGGGACATAGTGGTGTTACTTCTGGCAGTGTGTTCTGGGGAGTCATCGGGCTTGACTTCAGGCCACAGCTGGTAGTGATTGATGGAACTCTGATGGTGCAACAGTATCTCACTGATACTGTGCATCCTCGTGTCTCACTTCTCATGCAACAGTATTGTGATGCCCTTTGCTATAGGACACGGCTTATCCACACATGACAAGCGTTTCTATGAATTGTCTATGTGATGTTGAGGTACTCCCATGAGCAGCAAGACCTCCAGTTCTGTTCCCAACAGAACACATGTGGCACCAGCATGGATGTCAGCTCTGTCCTAGTACCAATGTCCAGAATATCAAAGACCAGTTGCTTCAGGAAAGGATGCAATGGCTTTTGACACCCTTCCCAACTGAATCAGAACATGCATCCAAGCTAGAGGGGTGCAGTGTCGTGCTGATAAGTGAGTATTGCCAAGTTCTTTGTAAATTAGACTCTATGTTGTAATTACTGAGTTAACACCACATGTCCTCTCAACTCAGGAAGGTTCATTTGTTTTCTGCCTCCCCTTCTGAGTGCTTCACTCTTTTTGTCGTATAGTGTATTTTCACCTTCATATTCTTAGCTTATTTTCATCTGCACAGTTTTAATATTTTCCTGTTGTTTTTTTTTCCTAGGTTGATGCAGCTCTGAATGTCAATCCCAAGCTTAAATTAAATCCAAAGAATCAAGATATTGTTCTCTATGCAATCACAAGGATAGACTTGTCAAAAAATTCGCTTACTTGGTTACCTCTAGTCATTTTTCAACTTCATAGTCTCAGGTATGTTAAGAAAATTGTGTGTTTAACTTTTATTTCCATAGTACCACACATGTACAATGTGCTGTGTAAATTTGATTGAGCATGAGTATTTCAGAGATGTGGAATGGTGAAAGTATGGACTTTCTTTTATTTCACATACAACTGCATTCAATATTTTCTTGGTATAAGATTGGTGATTTGCTCTAAGATCTCTCACATGAGTCTGAGCTGTCTGTCAGATAATCTAGGTTTTTAGGGAGTGTCCATGACTTTTTCTCAAAGGTTCCATTGTCTATTAAACCATATGGCCCTAATATTATCTTGAAAGTGAGCTGATTTGTCAACCAGTAGTTTACTCCTCCACTTTCTTTCTTATGACTAGTATTCTTTATACGAGCTCCACAGACAATACTAGAGTATGTTCTTTGCAACCTAATGCTATACTAATATTTTACAAATAACAGATAACGAAATCAGTTTTTGAGAAATTAAGCCCCTAAAATTTCCTCAGTGGCAATGAGTTATTGATTTTGTGTGTACTCGACTTATTATTTTGTTTTAGACTTGCAGTCCTAATTCAGTACTTGACAACTGTGGTTATTCTGTTCAAGAATACTGACCATCTTCCATTTATTAAACTATGGAAACTCCAGGTAGAAATATCAACAATGCAGGAAAAGTGTGTGCCTGAGAGGTGTGTTACTTCTCTCTCTCTCTCTCTCTCTCTCTCTCTCTCTCTCTCTGTGTGTGTGTGTGTGTGTGTGTGTGTGTGTGTGTGTGTGTGTGTGTTTTATTGACAAAGGCTATGGCCAAAAGCTATAAGTGAGTGTGTTTTAATCATGCCTATCTGCAACTTGACGTGTCTTCTTTACAGTAAGTAGCAATCTGTCTTGTCTTAGATTGTTCATCTTCCATATATTGTTAGATATGACTCTGAAGGAACTTAAATGTTTTTGTAGTGGAATAGGTGCTCATGTTGCGCAGGCATTATACTCAAATAATTAAGTAAACAAATAAAAGTTTATGATTTAAGAACTTAACACAATGGAAGTTACACAAGCATAGTTTAATTTGTGGTTAATTCATCAAGTGACATTGTCTCTAAATGTTGCATACTTTACCCTAATCTGTAAACTATAAAATAATTGTAGAAAATCCATAGAATAATCCTGAAAATATGGAATGCATTGAGTTACATGAAAGCCAGGAAATAAAAATATTAATAGGTCCAATTTTGCCAAAGACAACATTATAATTGCTTCAAACATAAGCCAATACATGAAGTAGGTTGCCATATGTTAATTAATGTTACTGAAGAATGTCTGAATCAGGAAACACTATCCATTATTTACAGATAACTAAATTTGTTTCCATTACGAAAATCCTATCAAATGCAGGATACAGCAGCTCCATGGAGCACAGTGCAACTGTCATTAGTATCTCCAACAAAGAGTAAATAATAAAAGAAGGTCTGTGGGAAAGGAAAGAAAGTATAATATTATCAGCTGACAGAGTAATGTTATGGACTTCATGCAACTAGTGAAGAAGAAGAAGTTTTTTGGTCTTTTGACCTCTACATCATCATGGCTCATGCCAACACATTAGGTCTGCCACACGGTTTCATTAAGTGTCAGAAAGTACAAGTAGCTGTAACACCACAACATTATGAGCTTTCTAACCTTGGAAAGAAGGAATACTTCTGATTGTAAGATCATTAGTAGTATATTTTGAATTGAGTGAAGCAGTAGTAATGATGGGTAGCCAGTTATCTACATTGTAATGAGCCAGTGTATTGAACATTTTGCATGTCAGAATGTGTGAATTTGAAGTAAACATGTTTCCACCTATTAACTGACTAGGATGACAATTTTTTTGTATGGCTACTTTGAACCTACTGCCATGTCTTTTTAGTATAAGACTGTACTGTGGGGTCACATAGCAGGGAGAGGACTTGTATTGATTGTTTGGAGCAAACTTCAGAGAAAAGCCTAGAGAAAAACATCTGAAAAAAACATAGAAGCATGCCTTGACTGCAAAATCAAATCCAGCCAGTATGCCATTTATTATCCTACATTTTAAGGCATAACAAACAAGTCATACATAGGAAGAACATGGTAACAAATAGTCAAAATTCGTTCCTTGTGTCATAGAAAACTAAAAGGGAAGAATAAGAAATAACAACAACATTATTCACCCAAACAGCATTGCAGATAAGCACCCACTGCACAAGGTTCGAAGTATAATCATAAAATAAAATATAACAAGACTAATCTTCTAATGCAGTCTCAAGAGTTTCTGGGATAGCATAATTACAGAATACAGAAAGCAAGGATCTTGGAAAACCTAATGGGCAATGAAAGATATTTAGAAATAACCAAGCCATTGACTTCTGCTCTCGGTTTATTGATGTCTTGCTGATAATTTTATCAGACACAGACAATAAACTTCAAAGAGATGTGCATTTCATCGAAGAACATTGCAAGAGTTAAAAATAGCTGTATAAAACTTCACAACAGCAATGTGGGTGTATAAAACTTCATGACAGCAACATTACTATACAGTCAAGGTGGAGTCCAGGTAACAAACATAAGAATATGACTTGTTTCACCGTATATAGATGTCTTGACCAATCATCAAAATATTGTGCATGAACATGGAGCATCAGTTCCACTGGATTCCTGAAAAATACCCTTTGGTAATTTTGATCTGAAACACTTCAAGATTAACTCATGTACCATAATCTTTATCCTGTTTGCTTCTTAAAGCTGGTCTGTGTTGTTATCAGATTTGGAAGAAAATCCTTTTTCTGAAATGCTTTCCAATTAATATATACATTTGCCTATTGCAGGTACTTGAATGTTGCTCAGAACAAAATTGAAAGACTACCATCCCCAAATGAAGCGGGTTCACTTTCTCCAACACGAGGAGGGGGCAACAAGAATAATAAGTTTAGAAAAACTGGATATACTGCACCGGTATTGGAGGAAGTCTATTTACAGGTGACCAACTATACAGAATAAACAGAACTTTAGCTTTAGTTATCAACACACTGATTGACTGAGTGTGATGTATAGCAGTTAAGGTGCCAGGCCTGTATTTGAATGGAGTGCTTTTTAGTCTTAAGTCATTCTTTGTCGTGTTCAGTATGCACCATACTAAAGGAAAACTTTCATGGTATGGTATAACTCAAAGTATATTTTAACAAAGACAAGTCACTGTTACAAACTAATTATGCTTATATTATATGTTATTCGTGCTTATACATGCTAGAAATAACTTTATAAAACTAGAAGGAAACCTGTTTCAGAAGAAGCTGCTAATTCCTTACGAAGCAGCTGCTGTTTATGTGCTAATGCTAAATGAATATTTACTGACTCCACAGACCTTTGTGAAAGAATAACATTTTATCAATTTGCATTGAACAGTCTTACTTTTCCCCTACAAATGTCCAATTACTGGCTTTCGATAATCAGAAATTTTCAGAATGATTAGCTAATGAAGATGCAATTTTAATTTGCTTCTGATATTGTACAGACTTTGGAACCTGTGTTGTTAAATCTGCCAGCAGCTTGTTAAAGACCTTTGTGTAATTCCAGAGTGAAACTTTGCTAAGTGTTCAGGGAAATATTTTCTCTATCTTGTATTGTGGTTGTGTGTGTCACGCTTAATATTTTTGTGGTTAGTACTAGTACCATTAAGCTGTAAATGTATTGGAATCTGAGCATAAAAATTGCAAGAGCCTTGTGGAAGCCCCTGTAAGATCTGCAAGTTATCTGTTTTATATTTTTATTTCTACTTTCCACTTTCCTAAATCACTTCTGTTCCTTAAAAAAAACACGATAATTTTCTTCCCCCTCCATTGAGCAAATGAACTAAGCTTTGCTCCAGATAATCTTAATATGTTAATGGTACATTCACGCTCCTACCTCACTTCTACTATCATCTACCGCCCACCCCTGAACCCTGCCACCCTTCCACCCCCTATTACTGCATGCCATTCTGCCTGCAACTAGCGATGTGAACAAGTGGTAAAACACTGATTTATTTCTATGTCATTCACTGATTTGAGCTTCTGCTCTGTCTTCAGCAACCTCATCATTGGAGGCTGTTAAACTCTATTCTTACCTATTTCTTTGTCTCATTAACAAAAGGAAAAATAATATTTAAAATGTACATCAAATATGGTGCACGGAATCACATTTTTACAGTTTTGTAAATGAGTGGAACAAAAAGATTTTCAAAGCAAAGTAAGAAAAGAATTAACTAATATTCCTGTTAAAGTATAACTCTCCTTAGAGCATTTATGGAGTTTTGAAAATAGGAGAGACATATCGGTGGATAGAAGCCTCAGCTTGACCCACATATTTGATCTGTCTGAAAAAACCATCTGATGATGAATTGTAAAAATTTGAAAACAGTAACAGTACTTTGTGAGTAAAGTAACATGAAATCAATTTGTGGCTGGTAGCTGTACACCATCAACAATTTACACGGATTTAATGTGCCAGGATATTTCGAAACAACATACATTCTGTCTCTGGGTGTATAAGATTCAGTCTGCTGTTTCTTTAATTACATTACTGTATTAGGCTACTGTTATGTATTATTTAGGAATTCTTACCACCAATCTTAAATAGCTTTGTGTAACAACTATTGATACATTTATTAATAAGGAAACAGCAAGATATTATTGATTAATTTACTAGTGAAAGATGAATTATGGTCAAAGTGGAATTTGAATAATAAGACAGTAAGAAGTACAGCGCTGAGAGGCTGTGAAAATAAATAGTGACATACTGTTAAGTACATTTATGCATTCCGATTAAAAAATTGAAGAAATGTCTCGTTTTATAGATTTTTTTAAAATTTTATTTATTTATTTATTTTTTTTTAACTTATGCAGGATAATCGACTGGAAGTTATTAGTGATGACATTTTCAAATTGTCATCTCTTGTGACGTTGGATATTTCAAATAACAAATTGCAAGAGCTACCATATGCTGTGTGGAGAGCTCCAAAATTGAAAGAACTGAATGCTGCATTTAACCTGCTGAAAGAACTTCCTATATCTCCACCAGAGGTAAAAAATTATGCAATGACTGAAAATATTCTGATAAAACTGTAAATTTAAAATTACACAAATGTGTATTAAAATTATTTAGGAGCATACTGAAGCCCAGAGTCCTGTGCATAGTGATGGTACAAAATCAGCTGGTGTAGCTGATTATGGCGACCATTCAGAATCAACCAGTTGCTCAGAAATTTCAGAAGACTTGAACCTTAGCAGTGAAGATCATCTCCTTGATGCGCAAACTTTCCACTCAACATTCATGAAAACCAAAACTGTCGAGTGAGTATCACGAACTCATATTGACAATCATATAACACAATTAGTCTTTGAATGTTTGTAATACAATATGTCTTTGAATGAAACTAAGTTTTCTGTGAATGAATGTGCAGTTTCTTTTTAATCAATTCATTTTGACTTTCAGATCCATATTGATATTTTGAATTGTAAACAGTTTCCCTTTTTTCTATTTCTGCACCACGACTTCGTTTCAGTAATCAGAATAAGTTTATATAGCTCATGGGCCACTGCAGATTATTTTTGTTTCCTTGTGTTTTAGTAAATGATATCTTATGTATAGTTACAATATTGCAGAGTTTTTTCTTGTCCTTAATCCCATTTCCTACCTTTTTTAGTTTTGTTCATTTCAGTCTCATTAATTATTTTATCTTTGTTCTCCCGGTTCTGCTACTCACTACTCCCTCTTTCCATTACCCATTGCACATTGCACATTACACATTATTCATTATTCATATTCATTACGTCCTCCTGTCTGGACTATCTCCCTCTTCATATGTTATGGTCTTACTTCCCTTCACCTTCTTTCTTAGCCATTCTTTTTGATGTTGATGACATGTTTATGAAATCAAAATGTATATTGTATGTTTAGATATAGTAACTTACATATTAAAATGAAACAACTTTGTAAATATCACTGTTTTTCTGCTGGTTTAATCATACTGCTTTCCTTTGTCAGTAATACTACTAAAACATGAAGTTCATGGGGTTATGCATTTCCTCTTTTTGTTTGTTGTAGACATTTGGATGTTTCTCATCACAACATATGGAGTCGCAGTGTGGAGGTGACTGAGCAGATCATGCACACAGATGAAGAACACGACGAGAATTGCTCAAAGCTCTCAGCTTTAAATTTGGCACATAATTTATTCACTGGTGTACCAATAGCACTGCCTTGTTTGGCTGTAAATTTGACAAGACTGAACCTTAGCTATAATAGGTATTGCTTGTTCTGAAATCTCTTGTATTTCTAGATGTAAATATTTGTCACTGTAAATCATGACAGAAACAAAAGAGTAATGAACAGAATTCCAAGAGTGGTGTAATGTCATTTTAATTTTTGCACTTTTCTTGTAGTTTTGTCATGGCTACTTTGCTTTTCTTATTCATTAATGTTGTCACATTGTACTATGAACATACAAAATGTTGTTAATACTTCACAGCCTCCGTAGTATGAGCCACATCACATCGTATCCAAGTTCACTGAAGCAGTTAGATGTGTCACACAACCAAATATGTTGCTGGCCAAGTTTACCACAGATTGATGGTGTTGATGGTAGTGAGCATTCAGTAACTGCCTGTTACTCTATGGTAGATGCTGGTATGAAAGGAAGTACAAAAATACCATTAATGCCAGGCAAGTCATTCTAATCAGTATTGTTTAATATGACATGCAGTGGAACATTCACAAATAAATATATCATTCAATGCCTGATGGAAGTATGCTGTATGTATGTTTCATGTGCTGCCGAGAAATTATGAAGTCACTTGCTAAGTTAATAAATAGAAACACCTGAAAGCTTTCTTAACTTGTTTGTAATAAGTTTCTTTGTTCCCACAGGTCGACGATCATTAAGAAGTACCATCTTGAATTATGTTTGCACACACAGGCGACATCTTCGACTTGACAACCTCCGCACACTTATACTCTCTGACAACAACCTTAGCCGTATACAGTTATCAACAGATGATGATGGGGGAAGTTCTGTATCTGAAGAAGATGAAACTGATTGGGTATGCTCACTCTGCAACTACTGAATTGATATAACATTATGTTGAAAGAATTCAAAAAATTAGAATAGATTTAAAACCCTAATCTCGTACTTACCTAGGTAAGTGTTTCATTGGCTGTTGTTTAACTACATAACCTCTGTGCAGATATTTAGATTATAGTGAAATTTAATTCTCTTTCTCCGTACGATAACACCAAATGAGGTACCACAAATTCAGTATTCCAGGCTCTTGTTATGAAGAACCAAGCCCAGAACTTTGTAGAAGCACTTGATACTTATTTCCACATAGAACATGATCCAAACACATTAAAGGAATATGGTTTTATCATGAAATTCTGTAGGGTGAAAAAATGCAACCTTTTGACAGCTGCAGTGATACTGGCACTCCAAGCTGCTGGCCAGTAGTAACAGAACAACACCATGTTATCAACTGAGAAATTGCTACTTTTTATTCTGTTGCTTCCATATTTCCAAGTCACTAAATTGGGGGGGGGGGGGGGGGGGGCGGGGAGGCATTTCAAATACAAACAGGAAAATGTTACTAAACTAATTTCCCACCTCCTGCTACTGTTAAAATACAATAATAAAATCAGGTTGCAATATAATATATACAGTTCACTGTAACAGAGTCACAATCATATCATGGTAAATGCTTTAACATAAAAAATGAATTGTGACCTGATGTGGCGTAAGTTCAAAAGGAACTGATTATGAGTATATCTGGATGCTTGTCATGTACTTGTTGATGGTTACCTCCGACTGCAGTTAGTTTCAGAAATTTCCTTACTGATTACTAATTCATGTTAATACATTCAAAACCAGGCACAATTTACATTCTTAGACATGAGCCACTATTTATTCATGTCGAAGACTTTTTCGCGCTGTACTTTCTTCTGTGCCATGCGTGTGCCTATCATGTTTATCAATTCTGCTTCACAGGTATCAAAATGTATGTATCCCTTGTACATTCTTTTTCCAAGCTGTAACATTTAGCCTTCCAACATGTCCACCTGTAGTGCTTCCTCCTGATTTATGTGCATATCTTAACCTTCAGCTGGCACATGTTCCATTAAATTCAGCACTGATTCAGTTCCTGTTCACTTTTGGCTATCACTGCTGCATCATCAGTGAACTGTATTGTACTAATTTTGTGTCCTTGACAAACAACAATAGTTTCTTTGATTCCCTCATTCCCTTTTCAGTGAACAAATAGACATCAGAGATGACAGTGAACTTGACTTCCACCTTTCCTGGTTTTGGTGTCTGATACAAATATGTCTGTACAGCTTATTCTATTTCACTTTGAAGAAAGAGAATGAGTTTCCATTTCTTTCTTACAGCTCAGTTTGAAAACCAGACACAGTAAAAGAAGTCAGACAGTTCATCTAACGCACACAGAGGTCAGTATGGAAAGGCAGCATGAGTAAATACTGAAGTGGCCTATGCCAGACTCTAGCCTGCTGGCGCACATGGAGCCTGGCCCACATCACAGCAGTTACAGAGTGCAGTGATGCATTTTCCATGTCGGTGTATTACTGAGGCTCCTTAATCACAACCCCGATCCTCTATTTTGAAATGGCCTTTAGTTCCTAAAATGACCTACCCAGTGCAAGGAGTATGTAGGTAGTGTAGGTAGGGTGCAAATGGTTGACAGTCTTCTGCTTTGGACATCCCTTGAGTGAGAAGGCTGTGGAGATGCTGTTTCATTTAAATGGGTGTTGCCATCGAATAGGAGAAGAGAACAGTCAGTCAGAAGTTACTGAATGGTAGCTGCTGCATTACCTGGTGAGAGCTTATGACACCTGGCTCAGATAGCTTAAGCACTGCTGATCCTGGTGTTGTCACAGTTGATCCTGAGATGTTTCAACCGTCACCAACTGATGGCCATGACGAGCCGCAGTAGATCTCTGGTTTCATCCTGGTGTGACCCCAAATGTTTGTGCTCACTTTCGCATATCAGCTTCGGATGGTGTGGCACTGTCCTCCTCTCCCATCATCGGTGTGAACAGTAAATTGGTGAGCATTCAGTGAGGCTGACTGTGAATCATCTTGCCTTGCCTGCTGCCCTTGACGGGTAGTACTCTGTATGATGTTAGAAAACTATTTAATTTTCTTGCAGATGTGGTAACACAAAATTATTAAGCATCTGAATTTTTAAAAGTATGCACAGTTGTCTTTGCAGTGCTATTGTATGCAGGGTGATACAGGGACATGGTTAGATGTTTCATGTTGTTGCAAGTGCAGATGCACTTTAAAGTGGCTGCTGTAAGTTGCAATCCATTTATCAGTCTTGCATTGCGTGTACCCTCAGTGGCAAAGACATTTAATAAAGTCATAGTGGTGGATGTCATGGCAGTGTGCTGTTAACTTAAGCACATATAGGAAGTAGGAGTATGAATTATTCCAGTGAGCCACATGGCTTCCAAGAAATGTCCCACTAAATCAGCATCGGGACTTTGCTTGGGCTCCAGCCTTGTGGAAAATGTTTGCGAAGGCACTGATTGTTGTGTTCTATGTACCTGGCAATGCTGGATTAGGTGTGTAATGTCCCCATCCAGTTTGGTTCAATCAACATTCTTCTTATAAATATTTTTTATACTTGTAATTGATGAAGTAAGTTAAGAATGCAGTATAACAAAGAGTATGGAATAACAACCTTGCATATTTCATTCTCATAAATTAAGAATAGCACACTTTTGAAAGCTTGAAGTTGTTGTTTGCAAAATGTTGACACAGGGTTGACTGTTGTGCTGTTGATAGTGTGATTGGCCAAGCTTGTTGCATATAGGGTAGTGCTTTTCTAAAAGTAGGATCTTGCCTCTTAGCTATTGCTACATCCTGAAACATGGTGAGGAAGCCTTATGGCAGTTGATTGATGTCACAGCCCATTTGAAAGGGAACAATTTAGTTGCTATTGATCCCTGGATCTGGTCCCATAGGCAATGTAGGGAATAACTCTGCATTTGAGCATTGTTACGATGAGCAGTAATAAATGGTAATGTGCTTGATTTTATTGGCTTCTTCACAACCTGGATCATCTGGATACTTTCCCCCATCATCAGCTCTTCTGAACTGCACAGATAGAAGCTGTACTTACAGCACATTCTCTGCTCCCAAAATTATCCCAGACTCATCCTACAATACCTACTGTCCACACACCCTCCACCCAACAGTTTTTGCTCCCTCTGTTCTATCACCTCCTCCCCTCACCCTCACTGCATGCCACTCTCTCCCAATGCACTCACCAGTCTTTTCCCATTCTTCACTCCTTTCCTTTTCCACTCCCCATCCCCCCCCCCCCCTCACCCCTTGACTCCCCACAGCCTCCCAAAGCTGCCCGTGGCAGCCATGTTCTGCTGCCTTCTAATCCTTGCACACACTGCCAGACGGCGCTCTTCCCACCCCCACCTGTGCTCTGCTGTCCTTCCCTTTCTCATGCCCCACACCTGATGGCTGCTTTCCTTCAACACAAGAGTTTGCAGTCTGCAGTCTGGCCAGAGTGGCCAGAGATAGTCGTCATGTGTGCATGAGATGTATCTTCGTGTGTGTGTGTGTGTGTGTGTGTGTGTGTGTGTGTGTGTGTGTGTGTGTGTGTCTTCAACTGAAAGCTTAGTGTGTAACATGTGTGCCTTCCTGCAACTCCACATGTCATCTTCATGGTGAATAGTGATCTATCCTTTCATAATTGTTGATATTTTGAAAATTTGGTAGATATAAAGCCCAGCATTGGAGCTGGTGTGCAGTTTGATGGACAGTTGGAATTTTGGCCCAGAAAGGGAATGGAAGGTTTGTGCTTTGTAATTGGGTGAAATTTATAGTGGTGTAAAAAAAAATTTAAATTCCTGTACACCATTAGTAAACGCTACAGCCTCCTTTTCATTTGAGAATGTTATTTTTACGTTGGAAATAATGTTTTTTACGCAATTGGTGAAGGTCACTTGGAAAGTTATGTGATAAGACTAAGACGACTCCATGTGAAGAGATGTCAGTTGCTAGGATCAGAGACAGACCTGGTTGATATGCCCATTAGCAGGGTGATAATTTTATCTTGTTTTATAGTTACTCAAATTTTGTATTTTTCTGGCATAACAGATTCAAAGAGAGAGAGAGAGAGAGAGAGAGAGAGAGAGAGAGAGAGAGAGAGTGCAAACATCCAAGGATTTTGTTCATTAGACATTATGACAGCACCATCTTTTCTCAAGTGCCTCCAATATGGTCCTAACATTCATTTTGTCCATCTTAGGTGAACCTATCATTTACCATACTAGACAGTGCTTCCTTTTCTAACACCTATCTAATTTTCTGGAAATAATATTTAGTTTCTTATTTCAGTACATGTTAAATCCACAAACAAATAACACTATGAGAAAGTTCCTGAGGTTTAGTGACAAAGTGAAAATTCAACTTCAATAACAAATAAGGGAATGTGATCCTTTAACTAGGATATTTGTTAAAATTCATGTGTGGTCCTAAAGAAAGTCATTTCAGTACTGTGCTAATAATTTTTCTCATTATTGTAGATGTAGTAAACTTGTTGTACTACGCGATTGCTCATACACATTTCTTTGCACTATGAATTCCACTGTCTTTGATAGCAGTAAGCAAAAAACAATTTTTTTTGTACTGGAGAGAAGATTCCTATCATTTTGTAAATAAATAAAAAAGACTTGTATCATTTTCCTATTTTCAGGACCTGTTAAATTCTCCTGCCAGTTCAAAGAATCGACTTATGTTTCCAAATTTGAGTATGTTGGATATTAGCAACAATCAGCTCCGTGAAATACCTCAAAACATCCATGAACTGAGTAACTTATCTGTTTTAAACGTCAGTGGAAATCCAGGTATTTATATACATTAACTGTGACCATTTGGTATAGTGAAAAGCTTAATCATATATTGGTACTGTTACATATTGTCTTATTACATTTTCAGAAAGTGTGTCAATAGTTCTTAAGTAGCTTGCATAAAAATATTATTTTTGTTGCCATTAATCAGATTCAAAAAAACAAAAAGATAAGGTTTTTAAGGCATTTAAATATTTGTCTTTCATAATTTCACATATTTTCATGTTTTCTAGCCCACATTTTGTAAATGGTTTTATTAGAGTGCAATTGTTTCCATTTATTCACTTAATAAATAAAGGAAATATTTTACAGGAGAAATTGCCGTAGAAATTAAAAAAAACTATCATTGTAAGTGTTGACTCTGGATCATATATTAAGTGGAAGGAAATTAGGACTAGGACATGATGCTCGTTTACTGTTCAGTATGTTTTTTCTTTTACTATTATTTTCTTTATACGCTGGCAGCAAATGCCCTCATTACCACCAGTGCAACCATATTTATCAGTGCTAGGATGTTACTGTAGTTTATTATTACGTATTAGTTTTTGATGATTTATTGTGAAACATTATCTTCAGACTTGGCAACAGTTTTGTGTCAGCTCTGCCACCTTCTGCGTTGGCTCCCATTTAGCAAGAGATACTTCGGAAAATGCCAGTCTTCATCTGATTTTCTTAAATGTTTACTTTTTAATTGTTAATATTTCATAGATGGATTTTTTTCTGTATTTTTAGTGTAAATACTGTTTTATTTTCAGATATTTGTGAACTCCCACCCCAGATGGGTCTGTTATCCAGACTATGGAATCTGAATACACGTGGATGCAGTCTTCAGGAACCACTTAAATCTATGATTGATTCCAAGAAATATAAAACAATGGATGTAATTGGTTACCTGAAATCAGTACTTGAGGATGCAAGACCATATGCACGAATGAAGTTAATGATTGTTGGTGTCCAAGGAATTGGAAAAACTTCTCTTTTGGAGCAGTTGCGGCAGGAGGGAACTGGATCATACAAAAAGAAGCCTGTTGAGGTAGATATTAATTTAGAAACTTCAGTGTAGAAACCCAAAATCCTTTGTTATTAGTGTGAGAATGTTGTGATATGGTGCTAAATATGTGACAAACAGAGGGCAGTAATTGTTTTCCAGGAATGAACATTTAGTAAAGAGTGAATGAAATATTGTACAAGTGAAGTGAAATGAGACAGGTCAGTCGAAAGAATCACATAAATGCAACTGTCCAGACTTTTGTGTTTGCTTCATGTTATTTTACCCAACATTCATCTTTGCTGTTCAGAGAAAGATTTGATTGTATGGCAGTGTAGGACATCACTGAGACATTAGGGGATTTGTTATTTGCATGGCTTCCAAATGTCCACTGCCTCATTGAATTTGTACATAGTGGTAAAGTTCGTATTAAAACAAAGTCAATTTCTAGACACTTTGCAGTGAGAATATTTATCTTACCCATCTGCACATGTGTTTCTTGTTCTGCTGTCATCAGTGCCATATGAAATTTTTAATGTGCTAGATTTGTTTAATCAGTCTATGTATTATAATTGTGAGGACACTTTAACATGATAGCTGTCCACAAGCATGAGAACTTCAACTTCCATGGGAAGGGTAGAGGGGTGAGGGGGATCAAGGACCACCTCACTCTCACAGGGTTGGAAGCCTACATCTGTGATTGTGCTTCTGTGGAAATGAATCTTACATCTGGTCATAGGGATCATCAGTCTTTTCTGGTGTTGTGGGAGCTGTACCCGCACCCCTAGGTGCATCAGGATTAGTCCCATTACTCATTTGAAAATAAGAAAAGAAAACAGCACACAACAAAGTAAAGTGGATTACACAAGCTTCTGGTAATGGTGACCACAAAACTGGTTGCTGAAGTTGGAAATATCATAAACAAGGCACTTCAGGCCCAACGTGTGCTGATATGTTACATAATCATAGATCTAAAACCTCTCAGCCATAATTGTCATGTTAAAAGTGTCTGCACTTTGTTGTTGTTGTTGTTATCGTTATCGTTCTCATTCTTTCTTTCCTCCATTCCGTACTGCACGTGTGGTGATATCTAATCTATCTCCCCACTCTTCATTCACATATTGTCTACTGTTAAGAAAAGTGGGAAATCAAAAATGAGGCATGTTATGTAATGAAAAGTAGGGGTGTCATACTTTGATTTTCGTACTACATCATGTTATCTGATACAATAGTGGCTCATTTCTCTTTCCTCTGTAATTCTCCGCAACTGAGCATACCTTAATCTTAATATTCTACTTAACAATGATAACAATTTTAGTTTTGGAAATCATTGCCAACCTTTATTTTTCAGCACTGGGCGAAAAGGATGGGCAATAAAAATATAAATGTGAAAACTGCAAGAGGATGTAACATGTCAACAGTTGGTGTAGACATTGGAGACTGGATTTATGAGAAGAAGATAAGAGGGCAGTCATCTTATGGACCAGTTGTTTTCAGGTTTTGTCTTTTACAGTGATGGATGTTGTAAATAAAATATATGACTTACATTGCAAAAATATATCCTTGCTTAAATTTGTAATATTTTATTAATTGATTTTTGTTTTAGAACATGGGACTTTGGAGGTCAAAGGGAATATTATGCTACACATCAGTATTTCCTGTCCAAAAGAAGTTTGTATCTTGTTGTGTGGAGAATCCCTGATGGACAGAAGGGCATTAACGAGATTTTACAGTGGCTGGTGAACATACAGGTTAGCCTTTACAAGTGTTTGCGAATGAGAATTACATCTGAAAAAATTATTACCAGTATTAAGAAATAGTTTCATGTTTTAAAGGTAATAACTATTATTATTCTTGCTTTTAGGCTAGAGCACCAAACTCGCCTGTCTTAATTATTGGTACACACTATGATCTAATGAGAGAACAGTATCCAGCATCAACATCAGAGGAACTTCAGCAGATAATAAGGGATAAGTAAGTGTAAAAAAGAATTTTCTCTTGTCCTAGTTAAAATGCAGTTTTTTATAGTTGTATTTGAACTTTTCATTTTGTTTTAACAGGTTTATCAACATAGTAGATGCTGAAAAGTGTGGTCTTCCAAGAGTACTTGACACAATAGAAGTCAGCTGTAAGACACGCCACAACATTAGACTTCTTTGCAATCTGGTTTACGACACAGTTTTCAGTCTAAGGTCACCAGGTGAGTCCTACATTTTCATTTGGCATACAACTCTGTTTGTTAACTACAAAAGCATGGATCTTCTTTTATAGTTTCTGGTAGAGTGGAAGCCATGACCTCTACCAAAATGCATTCTCTATAAAGGCATACAGCTCATTATGTCTTCGCTAGTGGTGGTGCAATTATCATCAGCGATAAAATTTTATGATGTAACTAGAAAATAAAAAGCAGACTTACAGTGGATAGAAAAATTTGCAATATTAATCTAAAATTAATTAGTTGCAATTAAATCCACATTTTTGTAACCAGTCTTTCTTCTTCTTCTTCTTCTTCTTCTTCTTCTTCTTCTCAAATACGTAAAAAAAGGATGTTTGATTCAGTAGAGTGAGATTGTATGTTAGTAAGTAGACTGAGATTGTATGTTAGTAAATAAAATGACATACAGACACAGCCCATCAGTTGAAACAATGGATTAGCACATTGTTTTATGCTACCTGTCAGAAGTGTACATAGATGAAGACAGACATTAGCATCCAACACAAATATTCAACAAAAGTAGTGGCCTCAGATTTCTGGGGAAAAAAAGCTTCTTCCTGTGAGGATTGTAAAAGCAAAATGAAAAAGTCACAGAAGTGCCAGCATTTTAAAAGTGAACAACAATAACCAAGTCTCAAAGAGACATTGTGTGAGCTGTGCTGCATGCAATAGGGCATTGTGCGGGTTGCTGCTTCGAACCTGATCACCAGCGATTACTGTTTTTCTTGTTTAGTATCTTCTCAAATATCTGATACTTGTATAATTAGCAGCACTCTCTATACAGGAGTTCAGTTGTGTTTTGTCGGTACTTTGATGTTCATAGTAGTCCAGACAACAAAGGAAAATTAATGAAAAAAATCATATATTTACAATTTTTGAACATTATTTGGGGGGGGGGGGGGTAGGGAGCGTTGTGAACAACAGACTAAAACTCCTGACCGGTGGTGTGTGTGGTTTTCTAGAGATCACTTTTTTATGTTTTTAAATATCTTGAAATCTGGAGCTTCCAGTGAAATGTTTTTCCCAATACAAATTTGGAACTGCATTTCCTAGAAAAAGATACTATTCATTATTTTTCTGAGACTAATAGTTTCCGCATTCAAAAGCTGCAAAAATTGCAGATTATTAAAAATAGTGTTTTAATAGATTAAAATTGATGTTTATTATTAAGTGAAGTGGGTTAAGAACAAATTTTAGATGTTTGTATCACACAGTGCAGGAGAACCATGTTAAGGGATAAATTGTATTCTGAGGTATGTCAGGATGGAAAGGAAAGAGGGATGGAAGTTACAAGCATGAAGATTTGGCCATGCACTTCGCTCCTTCATAAGTCTACAAACTTAAGAGTGAGCATGTGGTTCCCCATTTTCTCTACCTCATTATATCACAAAAAGCAGCTACAAGGTGTTTCACAAAGTTATACTGACCCTTCCACAGCCCGCCTTATGAATCACTGGCGACGTAATGTGCAGACATGCCTGGGGGTGTTTATTTCCCACATAGTGGTTTGGATTACTACATGGTACACAAATACGAATTAATGCGTAAGGACTGCGGGGAACTGGGTTTTTTGTCATCCTGTACAACAGCTGTTGTGTTCGTCCGGGAAAGGCAGCTTCCCCCTCCATGACTGCTGCCCACTTTTCAGGTCACAGATAGAGTATACCTCCCCAGCATTTCCTGTTCATTTCTCTCACGTCAATAGACAAAATAATTTCACTGATCTTGTGTTTATATAGAGGAGTTATTATCAACTGAGTGAGTGTTTATTTGCAGTTGTCAAATGGCTATTATCTAAAACAGCTCAACAGTTGGAGCCACACTGAAGAGCCTGTTCCAGATGTAACATGCAGGTAAAATGTATTCGACAATATTGATTTCATTGCCTTCACTATCAATGACTGGAATACTTTTCACAGCACAAGGGGTATCAAATGCATCACCCCGGCCTCAGTTCTCCCAACATCTGAAGAGGTCCAGTGGCGAGTGGCTTAAATTGGCATCCTCTGTAACAGAAGTACATCACTTAGTGTTATGGACCTTCAGATACTTCAACACACATCAAGCATGCATTACAGCAAATTACACCCGACTTGCAAGATATAGTGTGGAAGTGTGGGAAGTGGCTCTACTCACTGCAGCCCATTTTAAAAATGCCAGCAATTCCTGACTTATGGAGATTTATGCATCTACCAGTAACAAAATTCATGGTGAGAGAATTTTTGGTCATTCATTAATTCACCACCAAGTGATTACATCATGGTTACACAACCGTACAGTATGCTGTCAATGACAGTCAGCAGCAAGATTCCATATTTATCAATTCAATCCCTTTCCCACCAACACTACATTATCATATGTACAAATCAAGCCCTTCTCAGTCTTTGTTTATAGGAATCAAACAATGGAAAATCCAAGATGGAATGTAACAATACCAGAGAAGGAAAGTTGCTACTCACCATATACCGGAGATGCTGAGTCGCAATTGGCATAGTAAAAAGGTTCACACACTTATAGCTTTCGGCCATTAAGCCTTTGTCAGCAGTATACACACACACACACACACACACACACACACACACACACACACGCAAACGCAACTTGCACACACGTCTGCAGGCTCAGAGAGCTGAAACTACACTGCGACCAGTAGCACCAGTGCATGGTGGGAGTGGCGACTGGACGGGGGTAAGGAGGAGGCTGGGGCGGGGAGGGGGAGAGGTAGTATGGTGGGAGTGGTGGACAGTGAAGTGTTGCAGTTTAGACAGAGGGCAGGAGAGAAGGTGCGGAGGGGGTAAGTAGCGGAAAGGAGATGAATAAAAATAAAAATAAATTAAAAGACTGGGTGTGGTGGTGAAATGATGGCTGTGTAGTGCTGGAATGGGAACAGGGAGGGGGCTGGGTGGGTGAGGACAGTGACTAACAAAGGTTGAGGCCAGGAGGGTTATGGGAACATAGAATGTATTGTATGGAAAGTTCCCACCTGCACAATTCAGAAAAGCTGATGTTGGTGGGAAGGATCCATATGGCACAGGCTGTGAAGCAGTTATTGAGATGAGGGGTATCATGTTTGGCAGCATGTTCAGCAACAGGGTGGTCAACTTGTTTTTTGGGCACAGTTTGTCGGTGGCCGTTCATGCAGATGGACAGCTTGTTGATTGTCATGCCTACATAGAATGCAACACAGTGGTTGCAGCTTAGCGCGTAAATCACATGACTGGTTTCACAGGTAGCCCTGCCTTTGATTGGATAGGTGATGTTTGTGACTGGACTGGAGTAGGTGGTGGTAGGAGCTGTATGGGACAGGTCTTGCATCTAGGTCTGTTACAGGAGTATGAGCCATGCGGTAAGGGATTGGGAGCAGGGGTTGTGTAAGAATGGACGAGTATATTGTGTAGGTTCAGTGGACGGCGGAATACCACAGTAGGAGTGGTGGGAAGGATAGTGGGTAGGACATTTCTCATTTCAGGGCATGACGAGAGGTAATCGAAACCCTGACGGAGAATGTAATTCAGTTGCTCCAGTCCCGGATGGTACTGAGTTACGAGGGGAATGCTCCTCTGTGGCTGGACTGTGGAACTTTGGGAGGCGGTGGGAGACTGGAAGGGTAAGGCACGAGAGATTTGTTTTTGTACAAGGATGGGAGGATAATTACGGTCAGTGAAGGCTTTAGTGAGACCCTCAGTATATTTAGAGAAGGACTGTTCGTCACTGCAGATGCGACGACCACGAGTGGCTAGGTTTTGTGTGTGTGTGTGTGTGTGTGTGTGTGTGTGTGTGTGTGTGTGTGTGTGTGTGTATGCGTGTCTACTGTTGACAAAGGCTTAATGGCCGAAAGCTATGAGTGTGTGGATCTTTTTATTGTGCCTATCACAACTCAGCATCACCGCTATTTGTTTATAGGAATGTATTTTCCATAATAGCTCACTTAACAACTGCAAAGATGTACTCACTTGTAAACTGAAAATAACTTCTACTATACAAACACAAGTTTGGTGAAATTATTTTGTCTACATATATAAGAGAGCTAGACAGGAAATACTGGGGAGGTATAGTCTGTCTCTAAACTGTAAAGCAAGCAGTGCTTGTGGTGGAGGAAGCTGCCTTTCCCAGGAGAATGCTACAGCTGCTATACAGAATGACTAAGAATCACTGTAGCGGTGTAGAACACTGTGGAGAGATTTACAACATAGATTGCCATACGTTTTTCTTGCATTAGTGTTCTTAGTAATCCACACCAATGTTCCACATAGTATTAACATACTTTCTGGAAAATAAACACTCCCGAGCATGTCTGCATATTACATTACCAGTGATTCATAAAGGTTGCTGTGAAAGGGTCAGATTTACTTTCTGAAATATCCTGTAGTTGCTTGTTTGTGGTGTAGTGGGGTAGAGAGAATGAGGAATCACTCATTTGCTCTTCAGTTTAGAGACCTATGAAGGAGAGAGGTGTGTGACCACAATCCAGCAACCTACTTTCCCTCACACTTGTAACCTCCTTCCTCCTCCTCTCCACCCGGTTGCAGCCCCAGAATACAGTTTATCCTTTAATATGGTTCTCTTGCACTTAGATGCGGTACACACATTTAATATTTGTTCTTAATCCATTTCATTTGACAATAAACATCAATTTTATACCACTAAAAAACTAGTTAAAATGATCTGTGATTTTTCCATCCACTGCAAAGCAGAAACTATTAGTCCTAGAGAAAAAAATTAATAGGACCTTTTTTATAGAAAATTTAATGCAGTTTTAATTTTGTACATTTTCCTGGTAGCTCTGGATTTAAAGAAAAGGGGGGGGGGGGGGGGGTCAGCCTTTAAAGACCCTTCGTGCACATGCCCACACCTCACGATTCAGGATTTTTAGTATGTTGTTCATGACACACACACACACACACACACACACACACACACACACACACACACACACACCCCTCCCTCCCTCTACCACTGTACAAAAATCTGCAATTTCACAAAATTTTCTTGCTGTTGACCTTTTTTGGTCTTGCTTTACTGTGTGGTAGTAAACATGCTTTCATTATTACTAAGTGAAACTCCACTGTAGAATTGGATTTAATTGTAGTTATGATGTGACATTGTTTTGAGGAGATACTGGGTAGTTGAAAACATATGCATCATTGTGACTCCAGTTAGGCAATATAGAAGCTATCAATTACGCAGACTGGAACAAGAATGTCAATAATACATTGCTCCCAAGGTCCATATGAATTCCAAAACAGCCATAAGTAAACTGCACGAAAGATCCAACATTTTTAGGAGATCCTGGTCAGGACCTAGCAAAATGGCGCAAAGTATTTCACCACGTCACCAGATACAACAGATGGGATGATATGATGTGTTTGGAAAATGTGTACTTTTACTTGGATGGCACAACCTAGCAGTGGTTCGAGAACAGTGAAGAGGAGCTTTATAGCTGGGACAAAGTCCAGGTTGAACTGAAGATAATATTTGGTGGCAACCAGTAACATGTCTGCTTAGTAGCAGAACAGTCGATGAGGAGGGACCAATGTAGTGGGGAAACAACACAGTCTTACTGGACGCAGAATGTTTTGGCCTTATGTTGTATTGTGAATCTGAATATGACAAAAGCTGACAAAATCCCATATCTAATTAAAGGAATTATGGAAAACATACACCAAGCTCCTCATGTAAAGGATGTTACAGCAACTGAGAAATTGATCAAGTGGTGCCACTGCAATGAGGAAAAGTAACATTAAAGAGTCATATGAAAGAAGTTCGACAACCTCCTGAATGTTATCCCTATGGTAGATGTGAAATAGTAAGAGAAGAGATACAGGCAGCAGTTTATGTCAGCCAGAACTGTCACACTGAGTAAGCAAGAGATAGCAGCCATGAATGTTGACCCCATGCATCAGGTGGTAAGAGAGATGCATCGTTCTTTAGCACCAATCTCTGCGACTAGTCAAATGTGTCAGATGGAATGGACTCGACCAACTTAACTCACACAACCTTCAAACAACCGCTCATCATCCAACCGATGCAAGTGCAACCAACTCCTGAACCAAGTATGACGTCCCGCAGAACAACTGACATTTGGAAGATGGCAGAAAAAAACACTGGTATGGTTTCACTGTGGAGACTCTGAACATAGTGTACTCCACTGCAGAGAAAGAAGACGAGTGTTCAGCAACTATTACACTATCAGATGTCAACCATCGCGACAATTATATTCACATCAGTCAACTGCAGATGATTGTAGTCAACCTGTGGGACTAATTCCAACACCGTACACTGGACTACTGTCACTCCCTAACATGCCGTAGTTGTTCCCCATCTCATACGAAGGTATCATCTGCTCATGTAGACACCAGTTTCAGGAAAAGGAAGCAGGGCAGCTATCTGTTGAGGTGAGGTCACCACAGGTGCAAATCCTCCATGGTCAACAGTTACCAAGATGTCAGGAGATCTTAATGGCATCATCATCAACGGCCAACCTGTCCAAGCATTAGTTGACTCATGGGCGTCTCTTTCTGGAGTTTTGAACACTTATCATTGCCAGGTAAATGATACTGTGATCCGTGATATGAAAGCTATTGTGCTGAAAGATGCAAATGGTAAATGTTCAGCCAACAGGAACATGTATTGCAAGAATAATTATCAGTGACAAAAACAGTCCTTCAAATTTGTCATTTTAACAGAATGTAGTTGTAATGTTATTTTGACATTGGACTTCTTGCAGGCGTCACAATCAGTCATAGATTTTGGAAGATTGAAGCTCCAGATTTACAAAGCTCTTCTCACAAGCACACACAACGAAGATAGCTGAGGCAGTTGTTTTCTGTCATTAAAAATGTTGTTACCCACTGTCATCAGCAAGACAACTCCCACTCTCAGTCTAGATACTCATTTAAACCTTCAAACTTTTGTTGATTTAAAGAAGCTACTCAGGATCAAAAGAGAATTCTACATGCCAGTGATGATCACAAGCATTGCAGGTGGTCAAGGAGGACTTTTGACTGCTAACTGCCAGAAGCAGCTGCAAATCATCCCTAAAGATATTTGTAGAGGGACAGCAAAATCAGTCCAGGAAGGGCAGCTTAATGTCATTTACTAAGACTTATGCTTCACTATCACTACATACAATGCAATAGAGGAAGCTACTGTCAAACACCTGATAGGCTCTGGCCTGAGTGGCCAACAACATGGACAAGTAGTAGCCATTCTGCACCAATTTTCAAGTACTTTCAGGTCTGTAGTGGAATAAAGACAGACCAAATGGACCATGGCAAAACAAAATATATCAACACTGTGTATCATAAGTATAGGGTGTTGCCAACTGAATGAGAGAGAATTTGGGAGGAACTGATGAAGATGCTGCAAGATGACTCATTCAACCTTCAGAGAGTGCTTGACCTTCTACTGTGGTCCTTGTGAAAATAAGGATGACTCTTGGTATTTCTGTATTGACTACCAACAACTGAATGAAATCGCGAAAAATTATGTCTGCTCATTGCTGAGACCCTAGACTGCTTGAAAGGATCAAAGTATTTCTCAACTATCATCATGCAGCTAGGCTGCTGACAAATGGAGGTTGACGAAGCTGACCAGGAGAAGACTACCTTAATAACTCCTGGTGGCCTCTGTGAGTTCAAAGTTACGTCGTTTGAAGTAATATATAATGCACCATTCACCTTCAAATGTACGATGGACAACCTTCTTTGACACCTTAAATAGACAACACATCTCTGCATTGTTGATAACACTGGCCTTTTTTAAGAGACATTTGAAGAACATCTACGCCACTTGAAAACCATGTTGAAATGTTTTCAGACTATAGGCCTCCACCTGAATCTGAAGAAGAGCTTCCTCATCACCCAAAAAATAAAAATATTGGGGCACGTAGGTAATGTCACTAGAGTCTGTCCTGGTCCAAAGAAAATGAGAGCATTCACAGATTTTCCGATTCCATGTTACATTGTAAATAGTCTTCATGGGTTTGCCTCTGGATCTGCCGGCAAACCCGTGAAGACTATTTACAACACATCCACTGGGAAAACTTGAAGAGTCACCTCCTTGTTACATTACTGATGAGAAAGGTTTTCTTGGAATTTGTCCGTACTACCAGAGATTACTACCAGCAATTCATAAAGGAGTTCTGTACCAATGCCTGTTTCTTGCAAGAACTACTGCATGCTGAAAATGTCAAGACAGAACTTCACAATGACACTTGAGGTTGTGGGATTTTGCGGTTGCAGTATGTATTCAAGAAGTTGCTGAAAAGGGGTAGCTTATGCTTCCAAAGTACTCTACAAGTCCAAGATGAACTACTGTACAACCGAGACAGACTGCCTTCTAGTTGTTCAGGCCATCAACAATTTCTGACCATATTTATTTGGCAAACTGTTCACCATTCTTTATGCTGGCTGACTATACTGAAGGATCTGTGAGATCAACTGGGAAGATGGGCACACAAGCTTAAATATACAATGTCACAATTGCCTACAAAAGCAAACCTGAAGACAAGGACACCAACTGCCTTTTGAGGAATCCTTAGGTTGAACACAGCAGAATGGATGAAATCTCAGTCACTGCAGTGAATGCCATAGCTGCTGAACAACAGGAAAATCCAGCTATCCAGGAAACTGTAGCAGCACTGAAGAAGTAGGAACTGACCAAAGGAGAATCCCAGTTAATGAACTGAACATTTCTGAGGAAGAGAGATGATCTGACAGGGCAGAAATGGTTGCTTGTCATCCCAGCTCATCTACAGCCAACCATCTTTCAATTTTTCCCACAGCTCTCCAACATCTGGTCACCTGGGTTTCGTGAAGGTGAGGTGTAACATGTCGTTCTTAGAATGAGATGTTCCATGTCCTTGATACCCAGTGGCCAAAGAAAGGTGTTCATTGGTTAAGGTATTTGATAAATATGAAGCACCCACTTTCAGAAGGTTGTATTTTGATGGTTTGTGCAGATTGGAACTGTAGCAACACTGTGCTATCGGTAATGTGGGCTGTAGACTTGCACTTCTACCAGCTGGGTGGAGTCATTTGCTCCTTGGGACCATGAGGGAAAGGCATGGAGTGCATGTGACCTCTATGATGCCAAAGAAATCATCACAACATTGGATTTATTTATTTATTTATTTCCTGAGTCTTGTGCGAGATGGACGGACGCACAACATCTTGCTAGAATGCAATACATGTATAATTGACTCATTAAGAGAAGCTAGAGTTATACATTATAGGAAATACATTGAGTTCAACTTCTGTGAGTGTGTTATTCCATGGGAATAACACACTCAGAAGTAAGAAAAGTATCTTTCAGCATCTTCGTTGCAACAGATTGAAGTCCATGGGGTAGAAGCTGTGTCACTGTTCAAGGGTGCTGAATAGCAGGACTCATGCAGCATTGGCATTGTATGGTGACCATGAGAAAAAAGTAAGAGAAACATGACATATAGCAAGATACCTAAGTTACTAATCAACTACTGGACTGTTTCAACAACGTGTTCCCACACCCCTATTAGGAAAATAAAGACCAAGGAGACATTCCAAAGACACAAGACAGAATCAGACGCAGGTATCACTGGTCAGGTCTCTACCTACATGTTAGAAACTATACGAGCCACTGTCAGGAGTGCCAGTGATGCAAGAACTTACTGCAATTACCTTCAGGGCATATGGTATCAATTCTCCCTGCAGCAGCACCATTGCACCAAACTGATGGTTCCTGAAGTCAGCAAAAGAGAATCAACAGATAATAGACTGCATTGACAACCTCACCTGCTACACTGTCACCAAAGCTGTTCTGACTGTCAAAGCTCCAGAAATTGCAGGGTTCCTTGCAGAAGGCATCATTTTGAACCATGGAATACCCCATGTGATGATTTCTGATCATGGTCAAGTTTTTCAGTCAAACTAGTATTAGAGGTAATTTCATGTTGCCACATCACCCACAGGATGACTACCATTCACAGACAAATAGCCTCACAGAATGCTTTAGTAAGACCTGGGTAGATATGTTTTAGATGTATAACAGCAAGATGAGGTTACAATACTGCTTGTCATGATATTCACTTACAACATAACAAAGTAAGACAATATAGGCTTGTCACCATTCTCTCTGCTCCACAGTCAATGGATAATCTTCTTGTTTCAACTGGATAATACTCAGGATGATTACATGACACATCTCATCACCAGAACTGAAGAAGCAAGACATCCGGCTCTCTTATAGTCCCTGGACACCCAGAAGAAGGGCCAAGAGTGCCATAACGCCAAGCAGTGGCCATTGAGATACAGCTCAGGAGACTCGGTAGTGATTTTTACACCTGTGTGGAAAGTGGCTCTGTCGGAGATGTTAATAAAGCATTACTTTGAGCCATATTGAAGCCTTCATCACTTTTCGGTCATCATGTACTAAGTTGAGGATAACGACCCTTCATCAAGAAGACAAAAGCACAGAGGAGTATGAAGCTATAGTACAGTCCTGAAGTGCATATTGACAAATGTGGCTTCTCATTCAAGGAAATTGAAGACCTGCTCCATGACCAAGAAGCTTCACTGACGAGACCTAACTTTCAAGGGTATCGTAGAAAGAGGATGTGATAATATTACCAAAAGATGAGACTGCTCCAGACTGTTGCACAGAGGAGCATTGACAAAATTTGGACATAGCATGCTACAGTCAGCTCCAATGAAAACCTGTGAAAAAATGAAAAAAGACGGAACAATTTCGTGAGCTGTGTTGCATCCAATGTGGCATAGCAGCTATCATCACTGGCTGGCATGCTGCAAGTTGCCAGGTCTAACTCAATCGACAGCAAATATTTGTTATTTAGTATTTATCATTTAGAAAATTTCTTTAAATTTCTTATGTTTGTAATGTTTGCATATTCTGGAATATTCAATGTTTGTGTAAACTGCAGCACTCTCCGTACAGTAGTTCAGTATTCTGTCTCTATGTAGGGGTTCCTAATACGCATGCTTTCATTGCTAAGTATTGTGCATCATTGAGGACACTGCTTTTGGATTTGGACTTGATTGTGCTTATGGTGTGACACTATATAAGGTCATTGTCCTTTACATTTTACCCATTTAGAAACTTATAGGAAACATTCTACAATTTATCTTAAGCAAGATCCCTAAAACCACCGAACACATTGAAGTGTCTCAGCTATAAGTCTCATAAAGCAGACAGATCATACTGCTTAATTTTTTTAGAAGTATTGTTTGATCCCAGCTGGACTAAAGGTGTGCAGTGTAAATGAAATGATTATATTGCATTGATGGTAAGGAGTCCCCACCAAGGGAAGTCTGACTACTGAGTCACAAGTCTTTTCAATTGACACCACATTGGGTGACTTTGACATGACACCAATTCCCCTTGAGGAGAAAATCTCTGACATAGGTGGGAATCAAACCTGGGTCCACTACATGGCAGTCAGATGCACTAAGCACTCAGCTAAGGGGGCAGACTACATACTGTAAGGTGCAGCGAGACCCACTTGTCTCAAGATCATGGTCACTGCCCACTGTGAAATTAGATTGGCTGCCACTGCCTGCTAGACCTATACCCAAGCTCTGTAGTGAGGCTACGAAACTACTATTTGCCAAATGACGGAAGGTCCTCATAGTGCATCAGACATATAAATTCCTCGCTGTTCCAGAACATTAACAGCATATCAATTCTTTGTTCACTCTGCTGCGGCATCAATTTTTGTAAAATGTCCACAAGAAACAAGGGCATTGTTCACTCTGCTGCACCATCAATTTTTATAAAATGTCCATCAGAAACAAGGGCATTAGCATAAACTAGTGACATTTCTCATGGGAAAATTACCAGTCCCAACACAAAATTGGTTCCAACTGCCACTGTGGTTTTTGAAGAGGCCCAGAAGTATTTTAGATCTATTGAGGTTACTGAAGAGTAGGTTCTGTGGGATATATTTTTAAATCTACATTTTATTAAATTTCAGATAGGTGCCACAACTGTAAGGTTATTTTCACAGGTTGGAATGGGGGGGGGGGGGGCTGCTGTGCAGTTTACCCATAAAATGTGCTTAAAATTATCTTACGAAATGAATTTTCAGTATCTAATGCATAGTTACACATTATCTTATGGGCATTGTAGCAGAAGAGACTTTCTTGTGGTTAGAAATTCCTCACCTTCTCTAAGTACCTACATTGCTTTTAGTGTACATAATCTATACTCACTAGAAAACATGTAATGAATGTCCTTCTGCTGCAACAAAGATTGAAGGTAAGAAGTGTCTTTCTACTGGGTGCCAGGGCACATGAGAATTCAGCAAGATAAATTAGCAGATGTTTTAGTGAAGAAAATTTGTATGAAATTTCTGTGTCTCAATATGCTGTTCTCCTATAGTCTATCATCCCATAGCTAAGTTAGTCATGCATCAGTGTGAAGAAGTCCACCCAAAAGTGATAGACAATAAGTCAGCTAATTGGTCACAGCATGCCTCCTCCCTGCCCCTCAGCTAAGATGCTGCCTTCTTCACTCAATTACAAGTGTAGCAGAATATGATGCTGCATGAACTCTTGCTCTGGTGAGCATACCCTCCAGTGTTTTGTTTTTGTGGCTTGCCGATGCTATATGCCATGTTTAACAGGTTGTTCTTTATATTCAGACTAGAGGCTTATTTACCAGCTTTTTAACAGTTGAAGAGAGAAATGTTTTATGACTTTTTTGGTTTTGTGGAATGTCTGTACTTCTTTTTGAAACATTAGGCATGAGATTTTAACAGACATTGGATAGCACTTGGAGGCTTTTTTTTATAAGTAGTTACCAGTCGCATTACTTTTGCCTCCATTTTATTATTTTGTGCAGATTTTTGGTAGGTATTTAAGCAATGTCTGTATTTACAAGTTTTACTGCTTGAGTAATAATATGAATGTGTTGATGAATGTGCATGAAAATGATAGAACATAAATGTGATTTTAAGAGAGTTTGAGCTTTACAATCCTGAAGTGTTACAAATTTTAACCGCATTTCTCTTAAATAATTTTTGCAGTGCCACTGACAACTTCGATGTGAAGTACCTTAAATTGACAAACACATACAAACTTACATCAAGAGTATTGGTTTCTCATTTCAAGTCATGATCGTTTATAGTCCCAGATTCTGAAAGCTATTTACTTTTTGTATTTCATAGCTTGAATGTATCATAATTACGCCACGAGAAATGCTAAAGTATCCTCAAACTTCAATGATAGTCTGTTTTCTTACAATCATTTGTTGACATTTTCAAATGTTTTGTTAGCTGACCCTCCAGCAGGAACACCAGTTCAATTTTTTATTCCTCTAAAGAGGTTGAAAATTTTGTCTTTTGACAATTCAAGTTGAAAATCATTATTGCATGTTAGAACCAAAGGAGCGAAGAGAAAATCTTCTACTCCACTGTGCTGCCTAATTATTCCAAATTCAGAAAGCCTGTAACTATGTGGCAAATATAACACTGATACAGTTTGAGAGATTGTCATGGAGATGTAATAAAGCCTGTGAATCTTCTATGTTGACCATTGTATGATGGGCTCAGAGTAAAAGTGGATCACATCCAAAAAATTGAAAATCTTGGTTATGTGGTAGTTAGTTTCAGAATATCAAGAGTTCTTCAGAGAAATTGTGAACCAAGTCTGTACCTCAATATTCAGTGTGCTGGTTGCAGTAGTTACTTAATGCTTTAAGACAATAGCACCTTCTGACGTAGCTGTTGTGAGCCACAATAAATTTCATAGCACATTACATAAAGTCTGGAGGTAAAATGCACCTGCAATAAAATGTATGTGGCCACATTTGCTTGGCAGAAGGCTTTACCTTTCCTTAAACAAATGAAGTCTATAGCATATTAAAAAGAAATATGTATGTATACAATTTTATCATTCATATTTCTTCAGTCGATCCCAAACCAAAACATTAAGATGGCTCTCACCATGTTAAAGCTAGTCAATGATAGACATGCAGGTGGAGATAATTGACCACATATTTATTATATTGAGCCATTTATAAAATTATTAATTAAAATTTATTAAAAGACACTTGCATTTTCCACCATGGCTATTACACAGTCTCGTCAGTTATATCACAAAATTAGCTGATTTCGGCAACTTGCCATTTATATGCGCTACTCCTATCATTGCATCTGTACACCATCACCCTGTGAGTGTATAGAAATATGTAACTGTCATTTACACATATTGTTAATGTAACAAAATTGTTACATCCCATCCCGGATTTTCCATTGTTTGATTTTTAACTGTCATTTAAATGTTTAGCCATCATTGTAGTAGACTGGAATGTAGACTGTTCTCACTCAACCCATGTACAATGATTGTTCAATATTTAAATGACAGTTACACAATTGTACACATTCTCACAAGGTGATGGTGTAAAGTTACAGTGATGGGAGTAGCACTTAAAAATAACATGTCGCCGAAATCACGTAATTGTGTGATACGAGGGTGTGCTGAAAAGTAATGCCTCAAAGTATTTTATGTGATAACCCTTAAGGCTTTTTAAACTGTAGTGTGCAACATGACAGTGTGTAATGTAACTATATCAGTGCATCAGAAACAGCATGCTGTAATTGAGTTTCAAATTCAAAGAGTTTTTCCACAATGGAGTATCCTCTCCTTCAGCATGACAATATCAGACCACACACTAGCACTGGGACATTTGCAGACTCAGACGCCTTGGGTTCACTGGCATTGATCATCTCCATACAGTCCTGACTTGACACTATCCAATTTCCATCTGCTTACGAAACTTGAAGAACTCCTACAAGGACTTCACTTTGATACTGGTGAAACAATGCAAACAGAGGTGAGATTGTGCATCCACCAACAAACATTCACAGCGATGGTATCAACAAACTTGGTCTCTCGTTGAGAGAAATGTGTTTATCGTCAGGGTGACTATATTGAGAAATAAGTGTGTGTACATGAAAGGCACCAAAATTTGAAGTTAATATAATGAAGGGAAAGTTTTGTAAGTACAGAGTCATTAGACCAGGGAATTACAAACAAAAAACAAACTATTGAGGGCTATGAAGTAGATTAGATAAAAATTCAACAAGAGGAATAGCACAAAGTGGCTGGCAACATTTTATGAATATACTGATTTAGTGAGTGGAGGTGAAATGCTGTTTATGTGGTGAAGAAGAAAAAGAAGAAGAAGAATAATAAAAAACAATGTTAAGTAAACTTGCTTGTAGGCTTGCAATATGGATAATTAATTAGAAGAAAAAATAATTTAATAGCACACATTAAAATGTGGAAAGAAACAGAGGTGTAAGTTTAATTATATTTGAAGTCCACGGTGAAAATTTTGCAGTGTATTAGTGAGTCATGTTCACCAAATTGAAAATAAACTGTAAACAAAACTTTTATGTTAGTGAACATGTCTGTATACATTGTATACTAGATTAGTTCATTTTGTTCTTTCACTGCAAAAAATGTTATTGTTTAATTCTTCACCTACAATTAAATATATTACTTTAATTTTATATCAGTTTTACTCAAAAGAGTATAATATCAACTTTGTTCACTTTTTAATTGTAATTTCTGCATCAGGTACTAATATTGATTCTCATACCAAATGTTATGACAATTAGTGGAATGAGATGCTGTTCAGGGTGCGAAATGAAATAGCATTCAGCTCTGTATATCTTAACAGAGACACTTACTGTTGACTTGTGGAGGCTGGTTTGGAGACATGTGAATGCAACTGCAGAATACACCCTTGTACACTTTTAACCTGTAGTGTGCAGACTGTGCAAGAAAATTTCTTGTAGTTGCTGCTTTATTCTGTGGGCAATTGAGTGTCCATTCATTCTATTCTTTTACATTGTTTGATTTTTAGGGTAGTGTTCTTGCAGCTACACATAATTGATAAAATAACTTATCATATAGTATTTTTATTTTGTGTACAAAAACTCTATCAATAATGCTGTATTATCAATCTTACCAAAATAATCCCTTGAAATCTGGTACTTGATGTAAAATACGTGAGGTTTAGTTACTGTTACAGATATCAATACCCTGTCAGAATTTGAAGCTTCCAGGCAGTCTATCCGTTTATCAATTTATAAACTGTTTTGTTGATTTATTCTTGGCATTCTATTTCAATTTTTCTGTTGACAGGAAGTAAGGAGCTTCTTTTGGAACAACGTGTGCCAGCAAGTTACTTGGCCTTGGAAGATGTTGTCACACATCTGGCAGCTGAGAGACGACAGACTGGTGTGGACCCTGTCCTTAATGCCGAGCAGTACCGTGCTGTTGTAACAGCAGAAATGCAGTACCGATACCAGAGAACTTTCCGTGATGCAGCTGAACTACACCAAGCAACACTGTTCCTACATGATAATGGTAATCCTTTTATTCTGCTTGCATTTCATTTCAATTGCCAGATTAGCTGCGCAACTTAGCATTTATGTTTGCTTGGTTGCAGAAATGATGTACTGGTTGTTGTGCAGGCAAGCTATCAGGGATGGTGTCTCATTATGTGTGGAGTGAAAAGACAATAATGCTCAGTGTTTAGTAACAGCATTCCTCATTTAAAAATACACAAAATAGTGTATAAAGACAAGTACAAAAGTCCTTACTGTGAGTAATAAGATAGCCAACTATGGATACTTCATCAGTTGTGTGTGTTTCAGAACGGAATTAAACATTTCTGCAGCTACGTATTTGCTTGAATATTTGGATGACATAACATTATAATCTAGTGGAGGATATATTTTCAAATCCAATGGCATGCCTGCACAGTGTAATCTCAAATGTACCTTAATTTGTCTGTTAAGCAGATATGTAAAGGTAGACTCCTGTAATCTGCAGCAGTAAATAAATACTTTTGCCATTACAGTATGTACTGACTATCAAAAATTAAAGCAACTTAAATCACTGGGTACTTGTTTCTGGGAAACTTTGAAGTCCACAACAAAAAGTAAATAAAGTAGAAGAAATGGCAGCTGAAGTTGTAAACTATCACAGGATGCATTCATTGACTCTTGATAATAACATTATCAAGTTGGAAGAGTGTTCCACATATCATGGGTCATAGTAGCACAGTTAGCTAGAGAAATTATTTTAAAATCTGTCACATGCAGTATAACAGTGCTAACAGAGTCAAACTCCCTTTCCCATACAGCAGGGTGAGACAGTGAATTCAGCAGATTCCATTGCTGAATGGAGTGATGTCATCGAGTCCAGCAGTAGTGGCAGTGAGAATACAGTGATTTAGTGCACATGGTGACAATCTGCTTGAGGTGGCTGGCTGAAGAGAACTAACTTGTGTATGCTTTGTGACCAGTTATATTGCCATCTTATTAATTCCCCAGATTGCTGACTTGTGTGGCCTGTGTTCTATGACATAGTTACCACCACTTGTGATGGGTCACTAATCCTACAATGTCTGTGGTTTCTACCATTGATGTGTCTTTGTCCACTGATACAAAGATACAGCGTGATTCTGTGATGATCGAGGAAGATAAAGTATCAGTTTGAGATAAGGGACCCCTCCCCTAATCTTTCTTCCACTTTATTATTTTTACAGCAGATGACTTTATTTGTTGCTTGTCATATACACATGTTTCAGTTTTTTGGAGAATAGAGCCAAAAATTCACTCAAAAATTAAAAAGATTCGTTAGTTTTATTCATTTTTGTAATAATGTAAGAACACCTTTTGGAATTATTTTGCTTGCCCTGCTATGCAATTGATGCCATTTACCGTCAGATTTTTTTTACCTTTATGTTCGCAGAGTGCCTTAAATATTCTTTTTTACCATTTTCTCAGGTGCTGTACAGAAATACTTTTAGAGGTCTTTCTGTTCTAAGTTTATTGTTATTCTAATGGAAAATCCAGAAAGGAATAATGACAGTATTATGAAAAGGATAGATTGTTACTCGCCATGTAGTGGAGATGCTGAGTCGCAGATAGGCACAACAAAAAGACTGTCAAACAAGTAAGACTTACTTCAGCAGCCAGAGACTGTGGTCATGTGTGTGTGAGTTGTGGTTGTTGAAGAAGGCTTATTGGCCAAAATCTTAAATGCATAACAGTCTTGTCTGCGACTCAGTGTCCCCTCTGTGTGAAAATTTGTCTTCCCATATTTTGTTCCGCAGCACCTTGCGGTTCCACAGAAGCTACAAAGGGGTACTATGAAAAAATTTAGGATCAAATGTAAAATTAAATTATTTGAGTGAAATATGTTTAGGCAACAAAGGTCACTTACTCTAAGCACTTGGAAACTAATCTTGTGTGCATTTTTAAGAACACTGGCGTATGGTTGTATTCAGCAGGTTTATTGTAAAAGACATTGTGTAACAAGATTGGTAAATATTCCAAGTTTAAATTCTAAATTTGATGGAGTTTATTTGTCTTTTCAGGTGTTCTCCTCCACTATGATGATGCTACGTTAAAAGATTTATATTTTCTGGACCCACAGTGGTTATGTGATATGCTAGCACATGTTGTGACTATTCGTGAAATTAACCCATTTGCTCGTACTGGTAAGTGGAAAAAATCATTTAATACCTTCAGCTGTCTTTGTTACACTGTCAACATTCCTGCAGAAATTTTGTTCAATTATGTAGTTTACACTATTTAACAAACAGTAGCATACATTTAAAGAAATTCTTTACAGTGAATTGATAGCTTTTTCCATCATGTTATGTTGTTTTTGAAGTGCCTAGTTTTGAAAATTTGTGTGTAGAAACAGTGAAGTACATATGTGAGGGATGATAGGTGACAGAATATATTCTCAGTAGGAAACTTTTATAACCCATTATATATCTGTAAACATAACCTCAAGTACCAGCAATGATAAGTTCCTTTTTCTGGAACTAAAATGAAGAAAATAAATCAAAAGATTGTATAAGCTAGACTGGATGTGTATTTAGTATGGGTTGGTGATCAAGAGAAGCCCATCAGATAACAGATAACAAAGAAATCTGGATTGAGGATGTTTAGTTTGGTTCTGAAAGCTAGTGACTTGAAGAGCTTACTTGTGTGCTTTTGTATGTGCCATCTGTGTTTACCTTGACTTAGAACTCAGGATGAATTTGCTGCTTTATTCATGAATGAACCAATTTCCTCTCTCTGTCTAGATGAGAAAACCCTTGGTTCAAAAGCTAATGTTCTCATAATGTTTTGTCCTGTGCCATGTTTTGGCATGAAGTTTACTCGTTACATAAAACATATTTAAAACTTTAAACAACTTGGAATCTCAACAATGTAAGGAAAACATAGATTGCTGCTTACCATAAAGATGATGTGAAGTTGTAGTCAGGTACAATTAAAAGACACTTGCACATTAGCTTTTGGTCACAGCCTTCAACAGAAAAAGAAAAAAAACACACACACACACACACACAAAAGCAGGCAGCACACATCCTGCACTAATGATCACCATATCCAGCAGCTTGGCCGAGAATTCTTTCTGGTTCAAGCTGTTGAAGATGGTGCTCATGTGTGTATAAGGTGTGCTTGCTTGTGTGTGTGTGTGTGTGTGTGTGTGTGTGTGTGGAGTTTCTTTCTCTCTTTCTGATGAAAGATGTGTCCAAAAGCTTTTCAATTGTGTCTGTCTGCAACTACACACGTCATTGATGTGTAATTGATTCCAGTGAATTCTATGAATTTTTAAAACAATAGTTTTATGTCTTTCAGACGATGGCCTTGCCCTGGGGAATAATAAGGTTCAAAGTCTAAGTAGCCATTCCCTTTCACACAATGTAATCAAAAGTATCTGGACACCTGGCTGAAAATTACTTAACAAGTTTGTGGCACCCTCCATCAGTAATGCTGGAATTCAGTGTGGTGTTGGCCCACCCTTAGCCTTGATGACAGCTTCCAGTCTCACAGGCATATGTTCAGTCAGGTGCTGGAAGTTTTCTTGAGGAATGGCAGCCCATTCTTTATGGAGTGCTGCACTTAGGAGAGGTATCGATGTCGGTCAGTGAGGCCTGGCACGAAGTCAGCATTCCAAAACATCCCAAAGGTGTTCTGTAGGACTCAGGTAAGAACTCTGTGCAGGTCAGTCCATTACAGGGATGTTATATTGTTGTGTAACCACTCTGCCACAGGCCGTGCATTATAAACAGGTACTTGATTGTGTTGAAAGATGCAATCGCTGTCCCCGAATTGCTCTTCGACAGTGGGAAACAAAAACGTAGGCCTCTGCTGTGATACTGCGATGCAAAACTACAAGGGGTGCAAGCTCTCTCCATGAAAAACACGACCACACCATGACACCATACCTCCGAATTTTACTGTTTGCTCTACACACGCTGGCTGATGATGTTCACCAGGCATTTGCCATGTCCACACCCTGCCATTGGATCACCACATTGTGACTGTGATTTGTCACTCCACACAATGTTTTTCCACTGTTCAATCGTCCAAAGTTTACGCTCCTTACACAAAGCGAAGCCATGCCTTATGAGCAGGTGCTCGACAATGAAATCCAACTCATAGTACTTGCAGTGGATCGTGATGCAGTTTGGAATTCCTGCGTGATGGTCTGGATAGACACCTGCCTATTACACATTACGACCTCTTCAACTGTCAGCAGTCTCTGTCAGTCAAGAGACGAGGTCAGCCTGTACGCTTTTGTGCTGTACGTATCCCTTCACATTTCCGCTTTGCTATCACATTGGAAACAGTGGACCTAGGGATGTTTAGGAGTGTGGAAATCTCGCATACAGTCGTATGACACAAGTGATACCCAATCACCTGACCGCCTTCGAAGTCCGTGAGTTCTGCAGAGCACCCCATTCTGCTCTCTCATGATGTCTAATGACCACTGATGTCACTGATATGGAGCGCGTGGCAGTGAGTGGCAGCACAATGCACCTAATATGAAAAACATATGTTTTTGGGGGTGTCCGGATACTTTTGATCACATAGTCAATTACCATCATCTCCCTTGTCCATCTGAGGTACACTACCATCTCTAAGTACGTTGATGTCAATGGGACATCTAACCGTAATGGCAGAATGAAAAAAATCTAAAATTTTTGTGCACTAGCTAACACAAAAAATGAAATAGGAAGTCTTATTATGTTTACTTGAATCTTTACAGAAACATCTTTAAGATATTCACGTCAAATCAGTGTAGTCTCAAGGCTGTGTAATGTAGCATTAAGGGCCAGATTCTTTGAGAAATATGATTTTGAAGTATGAGTGATATTTGTTGTCTACAGAAGAGGTTATTAATGAAAGCTATGTCCGTAAGTGAGGTAGGGTATTTTTTTTAATTTAATATGATTGGTTGTAATATAAACAATGGAAGGAATAAAGGTAATAGTTGAGGTGTTGAGCAGTAAACAGGCAGAACTGAAATCATTACAAGGCTTTCTGAGAGCTTAGAGGCTAATAGACACAAAATGCTAAATGTGTTTCTGTTTTTATTAAACTGCTAGCTCTGAAGAAGCTAAATGACAGTCTCATTCCTGTTTACATGCCTGTCAACCACTCCATGCCTCAGTTAATGGTGGTTGGGTACCTTTGCTCATTCCTCTGTCTCTTTACAGTTTGATATTTTAATATTTATGCCCATTAACATTGTTGTGATTTTAGACAATGATGAGCAAAAATTTGTAGAATGTGCAGTGCTTCAGTTTCTGATTTAAACATGTGTTATCACGTGAATGTTATGTCTGAATTTAAATTTCCAGGCGTGATGAAATTAGATGATCTGAAACATGTCTTTAAGTCATCAAACATTGGACCTGTGGACACCCGTGGCTACATTGTGAATTTGCTGAACAAGTTTGAAGTAGCACTAACATGGGACAACAGAACACTACTCATCCCATCATTGCTTCCCTCAGAAGAAAGTTTAAAAAGCAGTCATGTTCAGATAGTCAGGGTAAAGGTGCTGCAAATCATCTTCTTCTCTTTCTCTCTTTATTGTAAAATGCATGTTCTTTTTTATGCGCATTGCATTAGTATATCTGAAATCATGCATGCATTGTATAGTTCTGAAATTCTCAATTTTCTGTTGTGTGAAGATGTAACAATGTTGTTTTCTTTTTCTTTATCTTGCTTAACAAGCATGTTACTCTTGTATTGTTTCATGTTATCATATCGTGCACCTTTGTTATTATCTGAAATTATTTTATTTAACAATTACTCTTATTTTATATTGTTTGTTTGTGGTGTTTAGCTATACTAGGGAACAGCAAAACTGGCTGCAGAATGGGGCATGTGAGTTCTCTCATCCTTTGCCTTCTCTTCATTCATAACTGCCAATAAGCAGCTTTTGGCTTATCTGGCTTGGTCTCTGACTCTTAACTGCACACTGTTGTTACAGTTCATTTCTGCCACAGCTGCCATCCAGATCACATCGTAAGAAGTAACAATTACCAGACACACATCTATTGCTTAGAGGTTCTTCACTTCATAGAAGTGTTCTATGTTGGTGAAGAGAGCTATGATTCAGTTCTTGCATGCGAGTTAAGAGATCACGTTATAAGACACACAGAGCCAAACAATAGAAATAACATACTATGTGTGTAAATTACTGACATTCAGGATTATGGGTGTGCAGAATTTACATGAGGAAATCACTGATGATGTTATTGTGGAAGACTGAGTTAAATACATACACAATCCCACAAAATTTGCAAGAAAATTACTGTCTGTAGAAAGCCACCTTTGAAAAAATCATTAAGAGAATTTGATTGCTTAGTTCTTGGATACACTTAGTTCTTCAGAGCAGGACAGTTAAAAAATAATAAATTATATGTATTTTTATGTTTCTTGCTCTTTTTTTCCCAAACTTGTAAACACTGCTCCTTCAATACATTTCCTTTCCTATCATATTATCCTTTCTCTACTCTTCCAAAAAAATTTATAAGTATGATGCAGAACAGCCGCCAAGTGTATAGTAACTGTGCTGATGTGTTTGTCATCTACATCTACACACTGCAAACCACCATGAGGTGCATAGCAGAGCATACGTCCCATTGCACCAGTCATTAAGGTTTCTTCCCGTTCCATTCACACATGGAGCGCGTGAAGAACGATTGCTTGCATACCTCTGTGCATGCAGTAATTAGTCTAATCCTTCCTCACAATCCCTATGTGAGCAGTACACAGGGGGCTGTAGATACTCCTAGAATAATCATTTACAGCCAGTTCTTAAAACTTTATTGACAGACTTTCTCAGGATAGTTTTGTATGTTTGTCTTAGTTTTGCATGTTTGTCTTCAAGAGTCTTCCATGTCATTTCCTTCAGTATCTCTGTGACGCTCTCCCATGAATTAAACAAACCTGCGATCATTTGTGCTGCCCTTATGTGTATACATTGAATATCTCATGTTAATTCTATCTGGTATGGGACCCCCATACTTGAGCAATATTCTAGAACTGATTGCACGAGTGACTGCTAAGGAATCTCCTTTGTAGATTGATTGCACTTCCTCAGTATAAACCAAAGTTGTGTTAGTGTTAGTTGTGGGGAGCATAAGACTTGTATTGTCTGCTTTGTACCAAGATTAAAACTAACGTGCAGAACTGATGAATGCATAAATGTTCATATAATCAAAACTGTAATAGCTTTTTAATTTAACAGATGAATACTGAAAGTGTATTTTGCTACAATATGACTTAAAATACTGTGAAAATACATTAATATAGAAAGGCTCAAGAACGGAGCTGTGCCTGATATTTCACTACAGCATTTTTCAAACATTTTCATGACGTATTGCTCCATAGTCATAATAAATGACATATAAAGGGTCATTACCCATTTCTGGTTTTAAAACTTTTATTGCAGTTTGCTATGTGCTGATTTCAGTAATCATGTCAGTTTCAAGTGTGTGCCTTGTAATACAGTGTGCATACATTTGTCGGAAAGCAGGGTTTATTGATAAAGTTTGCTGAAGGCTTCCACATGGTGTTGGCGGGTGTATGACTAGAACTTGAATGAGTGAAGAACACAAAAAATATAAAGGAAGCTACCTTCTATACGTGACCCTCCAGCTGTCATTTTTGCTGTTCTGTAGAATAGCAGTTTTAACCGTATTGCATTTCCTTTCAATTCCTAGCGTAACTCTTATAATCCATGTTATTTGTTCAACGCTCACAATTTCCTTGCATGTAATATCATATTCAAGCTTTTCGGGAGTTACATTTCAG